>NC_056686.1:147237463-147549427 GCF_018350215.1 Panthera leo | reverse complement strand
AAAAGTTCTACGTCCTCCCATTACAGTTCAGTAATGGGATTAGAAGAAGATTTCTCAATTACACATTGTTTAAAAGTAATTTAAAAATATATAAATATCACCTGTTTCAAACTCGTTTGTTTGCATCCATCTGCAACAGTGATAAATGTGATCAGGTTCTGGACTTGCCTTTTTTTGTCTCTGACTTTGTTGCTGAGTTTGGTCCTGTCAGAGAAAGAAGAAATATGGATGCAGAGGTAAGACTGAGAGGTCTACAGAAGGAAGGGAGGCTGGTCTTGCCCCCCAGGACTATGTTGAAGACCTCAAGTCTCGTACAGCTAGTTCAGTCTACTTAGAGGTAGTGCTTTGCAACCCAAGGTCTAGGTGTTTTGCTTTTTTTTTGTTTTTTTGTTTTTGTTTTTGTAATTACGGAAGCATTCCATAAACATTAATGTCAAACGTCATGTTTCAGGTAAATAACATTGAAGAATGATTCTTTCATTAATACAATCCTTGTGAAGACGTGGATAGTGGTAAGGAGGTGACCTTCCTGAGTGGGACGCATGCCAGGCTATGCTGGGTTTTGTGACTTAGTTTTGGGGAGGGTTCTTTCCTCCTACCCCCTATTCCCTTACTACCTTTGGACCCCCCAGTTCCTATCCACAAAACCTGACATTCCTGGGTCACTGCAGTAGAGGGATGTATTTACGCCATCATTTAACCAATCCTTTGTGGATGGAAATATGGATTTTTCTTTAAAAAAGTTTTTTTTTGGCCTATTGTTATGTACACAACACCTTGATGAAAACCTTGTGTTTATATATATCTGTTAACTTGTTCTATGGTTTTTACAGAATAAATTTCTAAAAGTGGGGTTGTTGGATCAAAGAAGTATGTCTCTATTTTTGACTTTAAAAAAAAATTTTTTTTTAACGTTTATTTATTTTTGAGACAGAGAGAGACAGAGCATGAACGGGGGAGGGTCAGAGAGAGAGGGAGACACAGAATCCGAAGCAGGCTCCAGGCTCAGAGCTGTCAGCACAGAGCCTGACGCGGGGCTCGAACTCACGGACCGCGAGATCATGACCTGAGCCGAAGTCGGACGCCCAACCGACCAAGCCACCCAGGCGCCCCTCTATTTTTGACTTTTGATACCTCCTACCAAACTGTCTTCCAGAAAGTATGCAACAATTTACAGTCCCACTAACAGTGTATGAGAATATGGTGTCCTACTGTTAGGACCCACCCGGTCTCCGGAAGATTGCAGTTAAACATTGGCTGGGTGTCTGGGTTTATATCCTACTTATGTAATACATTAGCTTCGCTATTCAGTAAATGATGTAATCTAGCTAAATATTTCCTTTTCCCTCCAAGGGAAATGATAATACCTTCTCACGGGGCTGTTGTGGAAATAAATGAGATACTGACACCTGTTACTGCTTCTAGCTCCAGTCCAAGCCCCAAGAATAGCTTTTCAGTTGCCTTGTCTAGTCTGAGGCTGGGGGTAAAGCCAGACCCCAACACTGGGGACAGTGAGCTAGGATGGGGCCTTGGGAGGGAGCTAGAATATAAAAACAGTGCCAACCTTTATCACCTTCTTTATGTGTGTCATGACACATGACTGATGTTTCAATATCTAGTTTTCTGTTGTTTATTATTTTTTTTTGGTAACATTTTCTGAGGTAATGTGTATATCATACAATTCACCTACTTAAGTGTACAACTCAATGGGGTTTAGTATTTTCAGAGGTATGCAACCATAAATACAATCAATTTTAGAATATTTTCATCACTCCAAAAAGAAACCCACAGTCTTTAGCTGCCACCACCAAATATCTGCATCCCTCCACTTACCCCAGCCCTAGGTAACCCCTAGTCAACTTTCTGTGTCTATAGGTTTGCCTAATCTGGACATTTCATATAAATGGAATTATACAATATGCGGTCCTTTGTGACTGGCTTCTTTCATTTATAATGTTTTCGGGATTCATCCATGTTGACAAATAATATCCCACTGTATGGATATACTATATCTTGTTTACTCATTCATAAGTTGATGGACATTTGGGTGGTTTTCAACTTTTTGTTATTACAAATAATGCTGCTATAAACATGTCTATACATGTTTCTGTATGGACATGTTTTTACTTCTTGGGTATCTATAATAAATAATATTGTAATGGATATCTTGGCAGAAAAGACTAGGGAAAAATCACCATGTCAAAAGAAAAGCATGAATAAGGGTCTGGGGGTGTTTGGGGCTTAACCTCTCTGGACAATACATTCGGAATCTGTAAAATGGGTTGTTGTAAATATTAGAGGTTAGATATAACAGAACACCCTTGGCACACAGTAAAATCTCAGAAAATGATAGTTACTATTGTACAGCCACCAAACCTTGAAGTAAAAGCCCTCTTGGTCCTAGCCTCTGCATCAGTCCATCCTGTCAAGATTATCAGATTTCCCTGGTTTTTCATTTTTATGACCTTGTATTTTGTTTTGTCAGTCTTGGCATAAGCCTTCAGTAACTGCCAGATTGATACCGTCTGAGGAAACTAAAGCTGGGCTCTGGCCAAAAGTCAGCTGTTTCCTTTCAACCTTCACATCTGACCTCTAGCTGAATTCTCCTTGTTGCTAACTTCTTTCCCTCCACCCCCACTGCAGGCTCTGCTCTTATACCCCTCAGGTCCTCAGGAACTAAGGATTGCTGTGCAAACCTGAGGAGCAAAATGCAGCTTGTGTGAGATGATGGTCCACGGGCCAAATCCAACCCACAGGCTGGAACTGTTTGGTTTGCACAGTGTACAATAACAAAAAATTCACCTAATACATAAAAACCAGGAGATCTCACACAAAACTATTCCAGGCTGTTTTTGAAAGAAATCAGGTGTGTCAGTATGGGGCCCTCATCCTTGCTCGGAAAAAACAGACTGACTTGTCCTACCTCAGCTCCTTCCTTTGGTGCACTTCAGGGCTACCCGGAAGGGAGGTGAAGTGACCAGTCTGTGGAGGAACAGCAAAGACCATTGTCTGCCACTTTCTTATGTGACCATGGCGCCATCCCTCCTCTCCCACTTCTTCCCCATTGTCGTTTATCCCCGCTAAGCCCCTGGCATGTTTTGTGATTTCATACCAGTCTAGACTTTATTTTCCACTTTGTTGAGTATTCATTATGTTGTGGAAACTTTCCTACGAAAGTCTCCCACTCTACGCTTGTAAAGATAGCGGCATCTTATTCTCAACGTCTACCTTCTTTCCTTTGTAAAATATCGTGAGCGCCTTATTTCACTGTTCAGCTCACTGCACCTCTTTAGTGTCTGCCGTCGAAAACAGTGGTTTGCTCAGTTCTTAAAAGCCTGGTGGAGCTAGACACCATGTCTGCCAGGGCCAGGATGGCTCTCTTGCTTCCAGATCTGGCTCACTTAGAACCACTTGACCCATGATGTCTGCTGTCGGATCACTTGTTTCTTCCATCAGCCATGGCCAAGTGCATTGCTCAATCTTTCCTTGCACTTGATATGTCTGATTAAACCCTTCCATTATCTCCAGGCTCTCTTTTGGTACCGGATTCTGCCCGTTTTAATCTTGCAACAATCCTCTCTCTTTTCACAGACCTTCGATTTTTGAAGGGAGTGTTTTTGTTCTTGCGTGACCTGATTCTGCTCTTAACCCCATTCTGTTACATCCATTCTTTGATTTTACTGTTTCGGCCCCGGTGTCTTCACCTTGGTTTTATCTGTCTGTGCTGTCTCTTAAATGCTTCTGTGGCAATATCTATTTTATTCTTGGAAGCCTTTGCCTATATTCCTTTGGAAAACTCTCTTTATGTCATTGAAAAAAAAGTTCCATTATTCTGTAATCTTTGAAGGGGAGAATGTCTTTGGCTCTTCACTCCTTTTCCTAATTCCCTATATTTTAAGAAATTAATTTCGGGGCCCCTGTGTGGCTCAGTCAGTTAAGCGGCAGACTTTGGCTCAGATCATGATCTCACAGTTTGTGGATTCGAGCCCCGCGTCAGGCTCTGTGCTGACAGCTCAGAGCCTGGAGCCTGCTTCGGATTTGATGTCTCCCTCTCTCTCTCTCTCTGGCCCTCCAGAGTGCTCGCACTCTGTCTCTGTCTCTCTCTCAGAAATAAAGATTAAAAAAAAATTTTTAAAAGAAACTAATTTCAATCTCTGCCACCACATGAATAGAAAGAATAACTTGTGTCTTTTAAACAAAACCCTGAAAATTGGAACTCGAATGGCTTTTCCCCTATTGAAGGATTTGATTAGTCCCAAACCAGTCCTTTCACATAGATTTCTGTCTTCAAATTCAGCTCTATTTTAAAGTCAGAATTATATCCAGATCCTCTCTGTTTGGGGACCTCTAAGCTTCAGCTCCAGCCTGTGATCTCACGGGGTCATGGAGGATAGCTCTAGATTTGGGATTAAGAGATTTCCAGAGAAATTCCTCCACTTACACTATTACACCCTGGGAATCTCTTAACTTCTCTGAGGCTCATCTTTGTCATCTGCAAAGTGGGGTAGTGACAGCTATCATCTTGTGAATTTTGTGAAGATTTCATGAAATCCTGTATGCAAAAGCAGGTTCAAAATTCTGTCTGTATTATGTATTTTTTATTTTTTTATTTAAAAAAAAAATTTTTTTTTCAACGTTTTTTATTTATTTTTGGGACAGAGAGAGACAGAGCATGAACGGGGGAGGGGCAGAGAGAGAGGGAGACACAGAATCGGAAACAGGCTCCAGGCTCCGAGCCATCAGCCCAGAGCCTGACGCTGGGCTCAAACTCACGGACCGCGAGATCGTGACCTGGCTGAAGTCGGACGCTTAACCAACGGCGCCACCCAGGCGCCCCATGTATTATGTATTTTTACTTGGAGCTCTGCTCACCCTAATTTCATGTGTTTGTCTTTCAGTCCTTCAACATTTCCTTTGGAAGTTCTCTGCTTTTTCTTTTGGCTTATTTTTCTTGGCTCAGGTTCTCTGTCACTTCACCCTTTATAATTAATTAATTAATTAATTAATCACTCAGAACATTTTTGGATGAAAATGTTGACATCCTGATAGTTGATGTCAGACTTATTGGAAACAGGGAGATTATTTGGGGGGTAAGGTGGCTCCCTGAGGTTGTGTTTTCCAGGGGTCAAGACAACACGAGAAATACTAATTGCTGATGTGGAACTGAACAGAAATTAGGAGGCGGGAAGAGCAGAAAAATGAGGATGGGGGTGAGAGAGGGGAAGCCATCAGCAAGATGGTGGGAGGAATAGGGGCCTGCCGGGGCTACGATGAGCAGTGAACAAAATCCTGGGTTGAGGGGAATGGGTAGTGGAAGGACATACACATAAAATCTGGGATAGCTCATATTCTGCTGCAGGTTGTCTGGTTGCTGTGATGTAAACTCTGCTAAATCTTCCATATGTTTATTACCCTCTGGAGTAGGCTTTTGGGAAATCATGGAAAAGGGCCAAAATGAGATCAGGGTGGTGGGACTCAGGGACACCAAATTCGTTGGAAATCAGAGGTGATTCCTGGAGATTCACAGACATTGTGGAAGGGCTTTGAACATCCACTAGGGGTAGGCTGGGGTTTGAGCTCATCTGATGTATTTGAAGGGGGCAGTGACTCCAGCTGACATCCCAACATGCACTTGAAAACATAATACATACCCCAAAATCAGCCATACCCACCTTGGACTTGGGTTCCATCTAAAGAAAGCCTATCACCCCATTAGTCCTCTGAGTAACCTCAGAACTAGCTATTTGTTAGGGTTTTCTATATTCTTTTCCTCAACAAGAACTAATTTACCCCAGTGGCTTCTTCCTGTACCTTTAGTTCTCTCCCACTAACTTTACATTTACCTGTTTCTTTTCTTCAACCTGAAGACCACCTTCATTTTCTACCTCCCTTTCTGAGGTTCTGCCTCTCACTGCCTCCTCAAATTTCACAGCTGTCATTTCTGTGGGCACGACTGGCTCAGCTGTGTGTGTGTGTGTGTTTGCACTTGTTGCTGGCTCTTGTAGCTCACACAGCAATACCAGTCTTCTTTCACAGTGAAAGATTCTTGGATTGTTTATATAACACTCTCTTTTGCTCCACAATATTTGTAAAATTTTGTTTACAGGGAGAGAGGGAGAGGGAGAGGGAGAGAGGGAGAGAGAGAGAGAACACACGAGTGTTTATCTTTTGGAGATAGCATGCTGAAGTATTTATAGATGAAATTATGCTTGGGATTTGCTCTAAAATAATCCAGAAGGAGAGAGGAAGAAGGAGAAGTCGGGGGCTGGGTGCTATAGATTCAACAAGATTGGCCATATTGTTGAAGCTTTGTGATGAGTACCTGAGGGTTCAGCATGATATTCACACAACTCTTGTGTATGTTTGAAAATTTCCATAATAAAAACCTTAACTAAAGACTGTTTATTCAAGATCTGCATGTGGGTTAGTGATCTCCCTAGCCAACACATTTTTTCTTTACTGTGTAAGACCTCCTCCTCAGCATGCCCCCCATTCTCACCAAGCCATTTCTAAACTCGCTCTGCATGTTGATCTGTTGGCATGCCTGTTCCCCTTTGGTCTAGGGTCTTGTGGTAGGCAGGGGCCACTTTGTACTCATCTTTGTGTCCCAGTGCCTCAGACAGCGTGCTGAACTGAACTGAAATGAGCTAAAGAAGAGTGTCCGCCAGCAAATCCCCAGCCTCGTACCTCCTGACACAGTCCTCCACCATTGTCATGGTTTTTGCTGGGCCTGTGAACATATCACAGGGGCTTCCAGTGAGTGGAACCACAGCACATCCATGCAGGGCTTACTCCTCAGAAGGGGGAGGGAACAGCCACTTTGGCTTTCAACATGTACAGCCATATCACCACAAAGCAATCTGATTGGACTGGCCCTTTTCCTATTACACATTCTCTGAGATAATTTCAATTCCTTTCAGATCTGAAGTTCACATCAAACTTCCCCCTTTCTATAATTCGGTGATTTGAGTGACTGCAATTGTGGGCCTAAATTACTGCTGGGGTCCTTACTGCATAACCTCCCTTTGAGCAGCATCTCTTCTCTTGCAATACATCTTCCAATCTAGAGGGAGAGACTAGTACCCTTCTTCTCTTCTTCCTTCCTTTGGGTGGTTGGCCCTCCTATCACCTGCAGGAGAGGCAAGTCTAGCGGTCCTGCCATCTGAGCTTCCCATTTCCTATATCACCCTCCTCTGTTTAGTCCTCGCTTCCATCTGACCCCAAATCTTCAGCTTTTCCTTTAATTCCTATTCGAGGCTCATTTTATAGCACTTCTTATAGTTCTCCTGCTACTATAGTTTTAGAAGCTTCCAGAACCGTCATCCTGGTACCACCTTGCTCTCACTACTCTTGAAATAGCTTATTACAAACCTCAGTGTCCATTTTGTCTTCTTCCCAGTGTGTGCCACTGGTAAAGTTAAACTGGGGGTGGGGTGGGGGTCAGGTGTTATTACACCCATTTGACAAGGATCAGAAAGGGTAAGTGGCTTGTTTAAGGTTTAAGAACTAGTAAGGGTCAGAAGTAGAATCCTAGTCTCCTAATCTCCTAGTCTAGTGTTCCAGCTGGTATCTACTATCCTCTTTACACTTTGCTACTGTCCCTCTGGGGATTCATGGCTGACCTTGAACTTCTGTACATTTATAAGAACAAGTGCGCCTCACAACACTTAAATATTCCAGCAAGGAGTATTTCTGACAATGGTCTCAGAGGACCAGGAACTGAGCTAAGCCAAAGTGAGGTGGTTAGAACTAACTGTCTTATTGATTCATACTGGCATTGGCTGAAGTTTCAATATTGTCTCAGACAATTTTCTTTTTCCTGAAAAAGAGCCAAACAATGCTGGGGGTGGGGGGTCATGCATCAGCATGACCACTGGGCTTCAGCCAAGTGCTTTTGGAGTTCCAGGAATCAGAGATAGGCATGGCACCTGGTCACTCCCCAAGGGTTATCAACCTATAATGTGATGGACTCGAGTACTGACCACTTTTTTGGGTCAAGACAAGTGTTGATTGTTGGATAGCATTATTATTTAAAAAAAATTTTTTTAATGTTCATTTATTTTTAAGAGAGACAGAACATAAGTGGGGGAGGAACAGAGAGAGAGAGGGAGACACAGAGTGTGAGCTGTCAGCACAGAGCCCAACACAGGGCTCGAATTCATGTGCGGTGAGATCATGACCTGAGCCAAAGTCTGATGCTTAACTGACTGAGCCACCCAGGTGCCCCAGATAATATTATTAATTAGAGGTGCAGAATAGAACTGTGACAGATAACCTTCGTGAAAAAAGAACCTGGTTGTCCCTACTATCACCTGAAGACAGCCTTGGCTATTCACACATGAGTATATGGGGTGGGGAGGGAGGGAGGGAGGGAGACGGAGACAGAGAGAGAGAGAGAGAGAGAGAGAGAGAGAGCGCTGTGGAGGGTAGGAGAGCTAGAGCAGGGTTAGCTATGGCAATACTTTCCCTCCTACTCCTACCTCCAATTAAAATCAACATCTATACCCCAACCACAATGCCCTGTAGCGTTGTGACCCCCTAGGTTCTACAGATGAACTTTGTGGGCAGCCCTGAGCAAATCTCCAATGGAAACTCTAATTCTACCTTCCACCCTTGATTGCTTTGCAGAGGAGAGTATGTTTGTAACAAATCTAAAATTTTCATTTTCCCTCACCAAGCCTTCAAAATAAACTAAGTATTTATGCGGGGAACTGGAAACGACATTTTACCTCAAAGGAAAACTCGAGGATCTTAAGATAAACATATGGAGAAGACTCACTCCTCATGTTTGCATAGAGTATTGACCTTTATACAGCCTTTGTACTCATTTGTCCTTTAGGAAGAACTCACTGTGAGTAGAACAGCTCAGGGTCAGCATCAAGGAGAGAAAGACTTATCCTGAGAGGTGGAGTGGAATAGTCAAGTATTCTGGATTCTCCACTCATTCAACAGAATTACATGTGTAAACTTCAGTGGGCTCCTGACCTGCATCAAAAGGAGGCCCAGGAAGGCACTGGATTTATAACTTTGGATGCTTTATTATCTGAAGTAAAAAGATACAAAAGCTGTTTTATTTACCAAGCAAGTGCACTAGACCTATGGAAAATTTTGGTCCTTTTGCTAAGCTGTCGGATGTTTGAGGCAGTTGGCCAGACGGCTGTGTTTTACGTCCCAGCTTAACATTTCCGAGGCTGCTGAATAATGTGGATCCTTTTCAGTGGAGTGACCTTCTCCAGAGCAGGTCTGGGTTTTTGATGTGCCATATGCACTGCTGCTGGAAATTTATGGCTCAGCTAGAGGTGAGAAAGAAAGAAAAAATAAGCGTATTGGACCTTTTTTGGTCATGAAGTATGAGTAGCAGAGAACAATACGGTTTGGTCAGGGGAACCTCACAGTTTTTGGTTACTTCTTTAGTATCTCTTTTCCTAAACCACCTCCAGCTCTGGGCTCATATGTGTATATGTTCACCTGGGTTTTCTCTCATTAGCTGGCTCCTGATTTTGAAAATTATAAATAATAGTATATACAAGATAACATATAGAAGATACATGTGCATTTATATGTATGTTTTGAAGTGACATCTGTACAGGTAGAAAGGGTTGATCACATCTCATTGGTCCTACAAGATTAGCAAGGATTCTGGCACTAGTATGTATATATGGATCACTATTTTCCAAGGAGGCTATGGGGACACTGGGGAAGGTCCTGTAGGGGAGGAACACCTCCATTGTCAAAAGAGCAGAAATAAGGAGCCTCTGAAAGAAGTTAGGAAGAGTTAGGGTCAGTTAGTATGTTGAAGCATGTGAAATGGCTGTATTTGTAGGTAAAAATGGTCCAGTATTGGCTATTTCACATGGTCCAATCTCTACAGCCTGGTAAATGGAAAGCTGAAGAGTGATGACCAGCTTCAGGTAACAAAAGTTCTCATTAGTCATCCCACGGAAGACATCTATGAGGAAAAGGGCTTACGTGGCTTTCAGGGGACACAGACACTTTTGACAATAAGAGGAATTTCACATGGAACCAAGAGACCTTAGGGAATTTACACTAAGGACAGCTTAAGATGAAAAAGATGCCCAATGCGGTGAGCAATTCAGACATAGTTTTCTCAGGAAGAGAATTTTGACCCAGTGACCTTTTGGGTCCATTCCAGTTCTTGGTGTCTAAGCTGATGGATAAAATAGAAAAATACCTAATAAGGACACTTGTCTTAGCCAGCAAGGAAGGGATGCCTCAGCTCATGAGGAATTTAACTTATCACTGTAGAATTTAGATGCCCTTGCCCTGACACTCAAGTTAAATAAAGGGGGAGATAAACTGCGCATGACCCCAGGCATCACATTGTTTATAGTTTGTTTGGGCTCTTCTAAGCCAGGGAAAACATATGTGCCTTATATCTCCTCTCAAATATCCCTGAGCTCTGGGCACACAGAGTTCCCCTTCATGTGAAACTTGACTCCAGAAAGTCCTTTCTTCTTAGTCTTAAAAAATTAAACAGGCTGGAAAAGTATACACTGATGTGTTAACAATGGTTATCTTTGAGGAATTATAGGGCAATTCCCAGTCATTTGCTTTACTTTGCCTATCAGTATTTTTCTAAAATTTTCATTTTACAATGAGCAGACAGAAGTAATATAATAATTAAACCCAAGGATGGTCTCTGCTGGCATTCCAGCAGGAAGGAAGACACATAATTGAGATATTGGTCATAAATGTTGCTTTAGAATCCCAAAAAAGAGCCAGTGACTTTTTTTTTTTGTCAGATCAATTATCACTGGGCCACATGACAGGCATTTTATAGTGTGGTCAGGGCAGAGTGTTTTGTTTTGTTTTTCTTTCAACATTAGAACCAAAAGGAAACTTCAGAGGCCACCAACGTTAGTAGTTTTCTTCCAGATAACTACTGGAAGTACTGGGTGTGTTTAGTGTTGACTAAAACAGATCAACCACATTCAAGAGATTACAGGTAGGACAACAATTTGGCAAGGTACTTAAAGTCAAACATAAGGTGAAGGGGTGAGAAAGGAAACAAGTTAATTCTTACCTAACAGAAATGTGGGCAAGTAACCAAGGTGAGACAGGGCAAGATGGCAAGTCGAGACTGAGGAGATGAAGCCCCAGAGTTGACTGTTGCTCTGCAGGCATGAGAGTGACCCCTGTGGGGGTGGGACAGGAGGGGACTGGCGGCACTAACTCATTACCTGATCATCTTCAGGCTTATCTCCATACTTTAGAGGTTGCATTTTTTTTTTTCTCATCACTTAAAAAATTGTGGTAAACTATGCAGAACAAAATTTACTATTTCAGCCATTTTTAAGTGTACACTTCAGTGGCATCGGATACATTTGCACGGCTGTGCAACCATCCCTACCATTCATCTTCAGAACTTCTTCATCACATCAAACTGAAGCTCTGTATCCTTTAGACAAGAACTCCTCACTCCCTCCTCCCCACTGCCAGCCTCCAGCAACCACCATTCTACCTTCTGTCTCTATGAATTCTGACTACTTCAGGTGTCGCAGAGAAGTGGACTCAGGCAGTATATTTGTCCTTTTGTGTCTGGCTTATTTCATTTAGCATAATGTCTTCAAGGGTTACCCCTGTTGTGATATGTGTCAGAATCCCTTTCCTTTTTAAGACTGAATAATATCCCACTGACTGTGTATGTACCCACAATTTGTTTATCTTTTCATTTGGATAGGCCCATAGGATAATAGACATTTGGGTTGCTTCCACCTTTTAACTATCATGAATAACGCTGCTATAAACACTCGTGTACAAACATCTATTCAAATCCCTGCTTTTAATTATTTGGGGTATATCCCACAAGTGGAATTGCTGGATCATGTGATAATTGTATGTTTAATTTTTTGAGGAACTGCCATATTGTTTTTTTATGGTGGCTGTACCATTTAACGTTTCCACCAGTAATGCACAAGGGTTAGGGGTTACATTTTAACTAAGGCATTTAACGGAGATAGATCCTAAAAGTTCCGCTCAACTGCTTTTTAGGAGGGGCTTGTTGCAGATCAGAATGAATGGGAGACTGTCCCTGGGGCCTGTTGGCCATCTGGGAACTGATCTGGGAAAGTTTAGGGGGAAAAAATTGACAGGATTGAGAAGGAAGTGGAAATAATTCTGGCAAAGACCACAGGCTTAGGGAAGTTGCCCATAATTATTAAATTACAGATGTACAGGTTTGGGGGAGTAGCAAGACTGTATAGCAACTCTTGAATATACAACAAGAGAATCAAGTTCTCTCCTACGCCCCACTCCCTTAATCAGGAACAGGAACACCTTAATGTAGAAGGACTTGGGGGTTGTCAGTGGAGAGTCTATAAAGAGTCTTCCATCAGAACTGATCAGACTGTAAATAAAATGGTCAAGTTCCAAACGCCCTAATTTTTTTCCTGTAAATTTTGTATCAAGGGCAATAGGAAGATTTTATTTTCAAACTGGAACTAGAAATAAGTAGGAATATCTTTCCAGAGTACAACCTACAACCAGCTGTCTTTCAGGCTGGCATCTGAACTTTGGGGAAGCTTTGGAATTTTCATCTTAGTTTTTTAAAAAAGATAGGGTTTCTAAAGAGAAAGGTGTTTCTTGCCAGATTTATTAGGATAAGAGAATCCAGGGTAGCCCCAGAAGAGAAAGAATTTAAGGCCAGTATATGTAAAAGGATTCTGCCTTGCTGTGACTCCATCATAGAAGGGACAACACACTGAACTTGAAAAGCAGATCAATAGAAACTACTCCATTGAGAATTTACCTTCATCTTGGGTAGTTGTGACCTCAGAACCTATAGTTTTAGTTTCAGAGAAAACACAAAAGAAGTATGATAAAAATCTTCATGACTGGAGCTAGGAGAGAAATTCTAGATGCAAGAAAATCAGCGGCAGGTTTTGTTTTAGAGCCTGAAGTTAGGTAGTGTTAGCAGACTGGAGCTCTTCCATTCATCTTTCCAGGGTGTTAACTTCCAACTTGAATGTTGGCACTTTGATTTCCACACCCCGTTAAGCAAAATGCTTAAAACAAAACATTCAGCTCCAGTCAATGAAATTCAAGGATACTCCTACAGCGATGTTAATCTACAGAACAGGAGAAACCTTTTTAGATTTGCAGATGCCTTTGATAGTTTCCACTCCCCCAGGATCCCATTTCACATACATCTCACTAACTTTGGCAATGGTGACACATCTGGCAACTTGAAAAGTGGCCCCAACTTTAACTAGGTTTCAACATTCCATCCCCCTCCACACCATAACCCAACCTTGTTACTCATGCTTTAACTGGATACTTTCATGTCCAGAGAAGCTTCACAACTATTGCCAAATTTAACTTCCATAACTGTCTAAAGAATTATATTTGGCAGTATCATTCTCTCTCATTCCTTGCCTTAAAAAAAAAAAAAGATTAAATGAGCAACCATAAATCTCAGAGGAGCTACATGACTTCTAAAAGTTCAAACAGCCTTTAAGGAGTTGATGGAACTTGGTCTGAGACCGGTTCTCCCAGATTTTTAGTTTAGAGAGCTTTTGGGGTTACAAAACCCCTTTTCACGAATCAAAACCACACTCAGATACCACCTCACGCCAGTCAGAGTAGCTAAAATCAGGAGACTATAGATGCTGGAGAGGATGTGGAGAAACGGGAACCCTCTTGCACTGTTGGTGGGAATGCAAACTGGTATAGCCACTCTGGAAAACAGTGTGGAGGTTCCTCAAAAAATTAAAAATCTACCCTATGACCCAGCAGTAGCACTGCTAGGAATTTACCCAAAGGATACAGGAGTGCTGATGCATAGGGGCACTTGTACCCCAATATTTATAGCAGCACTTTCAACAATAGCTAAATTATGGAAAGAGCCTAAATGTCCATCAACTGATGAATGGATAAAGAAATTGTGGTTTAAATACACAATGGAGTACTACGTGGCAATGCGAAAGAATGAGATATGGCCTTTTGTAGCAACGTGGATGGAACTGGAGAGTGTGATGCTAAGTGAAATAAGCCATACAGAGAAAGACAGATACCATATGTTTTCACTCTTATGTGGATCCTGAAAAACTTGACAGAAACCCATGGGGGAGGGGAAGGAAAAAAAAAAAAAGAGGTTATAGTGGGAGAGAGCCAAAGCATAAGAGACTTGAAAACTGAGAACAAACTGAGGGTTGATGGGGGGGTGGGAGGGAGGGAAGTGTAGGTGATGGGCACTGAGGAGGGCATCTTTTGGGATGATCACTGGGTGTTGTATAGAAACAAATTTGACAATAAATTTCATATATTAAAAAAAATAAAAAACAAAAAAAACAAAAGAAAACCAAAAAAAGCAAAACCCCTTTTCTGCAGGAATATCATGTTGTATGACCTGTCACCAGGCAATATGAATTCTCTCATCATGTAGGGCTGGAAGAGGCAGGAAGGGCTGACTGGAGAGGTAGGGAGGGAAGGAAAAAAGTAGTGGGAGAGAGGTCTGTGTGCAGGGAGGAGTTGGAAATAGTGGAAGAGGAAAATTTTAGGCTGCTTGCCACTTAGATTCATACAATTCTAAGCTTTGGGGGATTGTTTTTCAATCTCCCAAATCTCAAACCCTAGGTTGATTTTAAAGTGGGTCATCCAGAGATGAATAACATATGGATAGAAATTTCTTACCGTGTTTCAGTGGTTGATGAGATCCTATGAATAGGACTGCCCTCTTTCTGTCTTAGACTTTTAAATTCTTGCATTGGTATGAGAATTAACATGGGTTCTTGAGACTAGACATACTTCTAGTTGAGTGCATGAATGAATGTTACTAAAATGCAGAAGATATGACCCTCATTTCTGCTACTGTGTTTCTTCTGGCTAATTGTGTATTGTTGGGTCTTCATGACAATACATATTATGAGGGGAATCATAATGCATGTGAAAATTCATCAGCAGATACCTATCCTTACATCCTAATTTTTATATGAGGCTATAAGGTTTATGCATTTTTCATTAAAAAATTAAGGTATAACTTATCTACAGTAAAATATACCCTTTTAGTGTACAGTTCCATGACTTTCCATAAGTATGTATAGTCTGTGACCAAAATCAAGAGACAGAACCCTCAACCCCCCAAATTCCCTCCTGTCCCTTTGTGGTCAACTGCTCCTCTCATCCCCAGCTTCTGACAACCACTGATCTCAGCAGATCTAGTTTTCTAAAAGGCATTGGTCTTTCCACTCCAAGTTGACCTTTCTTATAAAATCTTATTATGCTTCAGGCTGAACTATGGATTCAGGGAGGACTTTTCTTCGTGGTAAGAAAACACATGGGTCCCTCTAACTACCATATTCAAGATAGTCATACACAGGGATCTTGGGACTTGATTTTGTTGCTGGCCTCTTATCCTTTGCCTGGGATTCTGAGTGATGTCCTGTAGGATACCTGCTTAGGGATAGAAGCTAACACTTATGAGGGCTAATTGCATCTGGCTCTGCTGTACTTTGCATATAACTTCATTTTCTTCTCACAGGATCTCAAGGAAGCGCATACTATGAACCACATTCCCATTTACAGATGGGGAAACTGAGGCACAGAAAAGGGAAGAAATCTCCCAAGGACCCATAGCTAGTGAGTGACAGAGGCAGCAGGAGACCCATTTGATGTCTTGTGTCAGACCTGTTCTACCCAGTAACCTGTGCAGTCTTAGCCACAGTCCTATGACAGTAAACATTGAACTAAGTATTGAAGGTGTTTTTTTTTTTTTAAATAGGTATAGTTGCTGTTAAAACAGCACATCAGCTCAATGTTTTCTTATGATTTACGAATACAACTTGTTATTACTGTTGATTTTTCTTTTGTTTTCTTTTTTGTTTACCTTTTATTTATTTATTTTGAGAGAGACAGAAACCTTGCAAGTGGGGGAGGGGCAGAGAGGGAGGGAGAGAGGGAATCCCAAGCAGGCTCTGCCCTGTCAGTGCAGAGCCCGATGTCAGGCTCAAACCCACGAAACCATGAGATCATGACCTGAGCCGAAACCAAGAGTCAGATGCTTAACCGACTGAGCCACCCAGGCGCCCCTTGATTTTTCTTTTAATCTGTGAAATAAGGAAGTAATATTTTTAATGGAAAAGAAAAGAACTCTTGTCTGTAATAGACATAAGCACATATGTCTATAAAAAGCAATTTAGACTCTGGCACTGTTACCTAATATAGTATAGCATCATCAACCTAGCATAGCATAATCAACCTCTATTGAACACTCTCTTTAAACATTTTATTTGGGGTTAACATATATTCTAGGGGAATGTGTCCATTCCATCCAGTTCCACTTACAAGTGTGGACCTGCTCTGGCCCCTCAGGAAGAGGCAGATAGTGGGCAGGTGCAAGAGAATGTGAGACGCAGAAGTAGGCAGGTTGTGTTGCCCTGGCAGGGCACCATCCATCCCTGCCCTTCTTCTAAAGCTAGGAAGGCAAAGAGTTGCTTATGACCTCACCTCAAATCAATTTGTAGGAGAACCAAGCCCCCCACCTTAGAAGGCTTTGTAGCTGTAGCCTATAATCAAGATCGTGCCTTGTCCTGGGGCACCAGGTTGGCTCAGTTGGTACAGCCTGTGACTCTTGATCGTGAGTTTGAGCTGCATGTTGGGTGTAGAGATTACAAAAAAAAAAAAAAAAAAAAAAAAAAAAGATCTTGCCATGTACCATCTGCCTTATTACACCCCATGGACTTCATACACACACCTTTTTATTTCGCTGTCATAAAACCAGTGCTACTAACCAGAACAGAGTGCAAACAGATTACTAGGTGCCAGGCACTGTTCTAAGAACTTCATATGTAGAAACTCCTCTGTTTCACACAACAGCCCTGTGAAGTATATACTCTTCCTTGCCTCCATTTTACAAATGACTTCTCTAAGGCACAGGGTAAGTAATTTGGTCAAGGTCAAATCGACCTTGGTAGTGGAGAAGTCACTACCAAATGGGGGCCCTAGAGGCCTAGCTGCTCAGTTTATGCTCCAGTCTTTTCCAGATCCCTGATTTTGACGGCAATAGCTAGTCTTCCTTCTATAAATTGTGCAATCCTGTCCCTTCAATTAATGTGAAAGCAGCAGAAAGAGTGGTTATTCACAGGCTTAAATGCAAGTATCTGCCTTCTGGAAGTAGAATAAGGACCCTCACTTCATTCACCTACAAAATGTAAAAACAAACTAGTAAATTCAAACCAAACCCCTGTCGATCTGGTAAGAGTTTTCTGAGTTTCTGGAGGTACTTAGAAGAAATACAAAACATAGAAACAAAAATGGCAATGGCCAACCACCTTCATAAAAAAATTTTACTGGATAAACCCAGTGCCTAATCTTCCTCCAGCCCTTAGCCATGCAACCCTCCACCACCCACCTTCACTTGAAATCAAATATTTCCTTATGGAGGGGAGAAAGATCAAAAACTTCTGAATTTCTATTACATAAGCTGCTTTTTTACAAAAACATGGCAGAGTAAAACTGTGCCAATTTGGTATCATGATGCTTGCCTCATTTTCTATCTTATCTTTGAAAAGGTTTATTAAATAGACATTAGGAATTTGGGAGAAACAACTTTTCTCACCAAAACCTCTTTGTGTTCCTTGGACCGAGAGCAGATTCTCTCATAGGACATCAGATCTCTGAGCTGGGTAGAGGCTCAGTGGTCAGTGCTCGTTCACCCATGCAGACTGGTGTGGTGGATAAATACTGACTGGGCGCATCCTGTGAGGGGCCTCACCCGTGACTCACCTTCTCCAGTGTGTCGTTCAGGGTATCCATTGCCTGCAGTTTGGCAATATTTGCAATGGCGCTGTAAAGATGAGACAAAATTTCATATAGGATGGGAAAACTTTCTTACTAAGGAGGCTAAATGATTTATACAAGGGGCTGTCTACTTGGTCTTTAAGTCTTTACATTTGCTTGGTAATATCTAGAAGGCAAAAAATTCTGCTTCTGTGTGCCCATGTGCTACAAAAATCTTTGTAGGTCAAATTATTCTTACTAGTGTATTTAATTTTTTTTAATGTTTGTTTATTTTTGAGAGCGGGGGCAGAGAGAGAGGGAGGCCCAGAATCCGAAGCAGGCTCCAGGCTCTGAGCTGTCAGCACAGAGCCTGACACGGGGCTCGAACTCACGGACTGTGAGATCATGGCCTGAGCTGAAGTCGGATGCTTAACCAACTGAACCACCCAGGTGCCCTTTTACTAGTGTATTTTTGTTTTATCTTTACATTGAAGTATATAGCCTGGTGAATATTCACAACTAGTTAAACCAGCTGCCCCTGAGGATAACTGTTTCCCTGACTTGTAGCCCTGTAGATTAGTTCTGAGTGTTTCTGTACTTTATACAATGAATCACACAGCAAATTCTCCTTTGTGTCCGGCTTCTTTTTCTCAGGCCAATTTATTTTGTAGGAGAGCATCAGTTAGGGCTCAGCCTGCAGTACAATTTCTTGATGGAAACTGTACTTGGCATTTTTTTTTTCTGGATGTTTTGTGTTGGTTAGAAGTTATTAGGAAATGGACATAGATCGATGATGCTCAGAAATTTATTTTCTATGATACATTTTGCAAAAGCCATTCTCCAAGATGTAAGGAGGGATGCCTGTCCATGAAAATGAGGCCCTCGTATCTCATGCATACACTCACAAAGCGATGACAACAGCAGAGGTGAATTTAGGGTGGAGCTAATGAAGCTTCAGCTTCAGGCCTCCCCCTGAACAGGCTCCTTCTCCCTCAGGAGGGTTCCTAGCCATTCATAGCTATAATGTTTTACTATTTTTCTTTAAAATGGCTCCCAAATCCTACACATATCAGGCCTCACATACCTATATCTGTTGCTGGTGAATAGGGCAAGAGAGAGTGAGCTACTTCTTGCTGTTTATGTTTTGAAGTGGTCCCATTCTCATCTTTTAATGACTCTTAGGCAACAATTGAGTTTTTTAAGAGGGTCCCAATCTCCACTTTATTACTCTCTAGTCAACTCTTCCCACATCATTCAGCTGATGACACAATTAAGCCCCCATTTTCTGAAGTGTAGAGAAATAAATGACTTGTCCACTGGCTGCCAACTGGATGATATATCTAAGCAAACACTTTTATTTTATTTTTTGTGAGAGAGATAGAGACAGTGTGAGCAGGGGAGGGGCAGAGGGAAAGGGAGAGGGAGAATCTCAAGTAGGTCCCATGCCCAGTGTGGAGCCTGACACGGGGCTCGATCTCAAGACAGTAAGATCACAACCTGAGCTGAAATCCGAATCGGTTGCTCAACCACCTGAGCCACCCAGGTGCCCCTAAGCCATGACTTTTTAGTTGTTCCTGAGCCCCTGGCCCAGGCATGTTAACCAGGTCACAATAAACAGGGCTTATGCCTGAATCAGGTTTTAGTTACAGAATAAAGCCAGCTTTCAATTTCAAGTGATTTCTCTATTCTAAGAACTGTCCTAGATGTTGGGTCCGGAGATGAATAAAATGTGACCCCCACTGTTGAGGATTTATAGCATTGGCTTTCATTATGTGATAGTTATTTTCTGATAGCAGAAGAAACAAAAACGTACTGGTAACGGGGCAAATGAGCCTTTCATTTTTTTTTTTTTTAATTAAAAAAAAAATTTTTTTTTTTAATGTTTATTTGTGAGACAGAGAGAGACAGAGCATGAACAGGGGAGGGGCAGAGAGAGAGGGAGACACAGAATCGGAAATAGGCTCCAGGCTCTGAGCTGTCAGCACAGAGCCCGACGTGGGGCTCGAACTCACGGACCGTGAGATCATGACCTGAGCCGAAGTCGGACACTTAACTGACTGAGCCACCCAGGCGCCCTGAGCCTTTCATTTTAAAGTGGCACAAATCCTCAAAAAAATTCTTTCCCAGAAATTGGGAAGAAAACTTCAAAAGTGATTTAAAGATGGGCACCTGGGAGGCTCAGTAGGTCAAGCATTCAACTCTTGATTTTGGCTCAGGTCACGATCTCACGGTTGTGATACTGAGCCCCAAGTCAGGTTCTGCGCTGGGTGTGGGGCCTGCCTGAGAGTCTCTCTCTTCCTCTGCCCCTCCCCCACTCATTCTCTCTTAAGAAAATAAAGTGAATTAAAGATAATTTTACATGAAACAGCCACAGAAACTACACAGTCTATTTCCCTCTGCATTCTCTTTCTGGGACTACTACCATTATAATTCTTTAGGATACATCTTGAATGTCCTCCAATTGATTTCTTTTTGAATCACTTATTGAGTCATCTATGGAAACCATCTTGAAATTGTCCCTGAAGTGCCCTCATTACCTACTTGGAGGAGCCAGTTTTGCAGGTCTCTTTCTTTTGGAACACATTTTCTTTAACCACAGTACACAGTGGTTAGGCCATTTGCGCGCCTGACCAGCCCACAGCTCTCTGCTTAGCTCTGGGAATTGTGCCTCCTGTCAAGGTTACAGGGGAATGAGCAGGGAGAAACTAACCTCAGTATCTATATGCCTTCTGGCCATGCCAAATATAGTGGCCATTATTTTCTAAATAATTGAGTGATGGATTTAAAACAAAACCAAAAAAAAAAAAAAAAAAAAAAAAAAAAAAAAAAAAAAAAGAAACCCACCCCATTTATTTTTAATTCGGAAGATTTGCTACAGCAGAAAGCATATTATGAAACTAGGGCCAGCCTAGGGACACTATTTTAAAGGCTAATGTGAAAATAGGCTAAAAGAACATGAGTCAGGTTTAGAGGAAGTCAGGATTGTGCTTTTTAAGTATAAGGACAAGGCAGCTGGGCTGGCTGCAGAGAGAAGGAGTAGGGTGAGGGGGTCCAGAATCTTCTAGAAGGTAGTCACCTTTCACCTGAATGTGCCTTTCATCTTTATCCCCCCAACACCACCCCTCCTGGGCTGGCTGCCTCTAACCCTGTTCAGCAAAGGTCTAGGAAGTGTTGGTTTGTCCTAAAATGCAGGGAGGCCTCTGACTTCTGGAAGCAGAGTCACTCAAAACTCCTTGAGGTGATGAAAGAGAAGAAATCAGGCAATCCCTACCTTGTTTTCTCTAATCCCGTTTTTTTGGTGTGTCTGTCCAAGACGCCAATTTCTTGTTTTTTGGAAATTCGCATTCCTCCGGCTTTTACTATACAAAATAAGCATCAACACAGAGGCGTGGTTAGAATAGAAAGAGTAGTCTTGCTTTGTTATTCAAGGTATGAATTTAGACTTGAAAAAAAATTTTAGAACTTACTTTCTGAAGATCTAAGCTTTTATCTAAAATAACACAATAAAACGTTACCCTGAATTGAAGAAAAAATATTGTGTCATGCAAACAAGGTGGGGAAGGGGAGAAGGGCTGAGGTCTGCTTTTTGATGTGCGGAGAGCAGGAACTGAGGCTAAAAAAAACAAGAGAGGTTTACACTTTTGGTTTGGGGAGGAGAATAACAACATACTCCCTTAGGTGTTTCACTGAAAAACATTTTTTCTTGTTATCAAACCAATTACATTCTTTATGATAGCAACAGACAATTACAATGTGACCCTCTTGTTTTCCCACAAGATTAAAGTTTGTGCAAGGTTTGCATTTTTTTTTTTTTCCAACTAGAGCGTTCAAAAGCCAGATTCTGAGAGATGAGCCAAAAGTCAGGGCATGCAGTGGTAACAGGCATTTAATTCAAGAGAAATGCCTCTGATCCCACTGGATACCCACCTTCCATCCAGGACCCCAAACCTCTGATGTTGGCCAAGCTCAGAGGTTCTAATGAGTAATTAAACTACATTAATAATCCTGCCATTCAGGAGATCAATTAGTGTTAATTAGGCTACAGATGACCTAACAGCAATTCAAGTGTTTAACAATGTCAGATGAAATCAACTTTTGAAAAGGAACAACCCATTTCAGATTGCAAGTCAAAGCAAATACTTCTTTCTGTTCCCAGGAAATGTGCACATCTCAAATCTGACAAACTCAAATGAGAAAAAGCTACATGGACATTGATTTGTTTGAACTTGTTAATTCTCTTTATGGAAACGCCAAATCGGCAATTTCTAAAACTAGTTCCAATAAAGTGAAAAATAAGGGAAACCCATTCTATTTCTCAATGCACTTGTGAATTTGACTTTACCCTTGTTCTTTAAAAATTATTACATATTTTGCTGATTTTGTAAAATACGCATAAGGCACACAATTCAAAAAGCACGAAGAGGTCTGCAGTCTCCCTCCTGCCATTATTTCCAGCTCCCAGTTCATCTCCCTAGGTACTGCTAATGTTACATGTTTCCAATGTGTTTATCCAGATATTCTACATATCATGATTTTTAATGTTTTTAATTTTTAATTACTTTCTTTTAATGTTTATTTGTTTTGTGTGTGTGTGAGAGAGAGAGGGAGAGAGAGCAGGGAAGGGGCAGAGAGAGAGAGAGAGAGAGAAAATCCCAATAGGCCCCATGCTGCCAGCACAGAGCCTGACCTAGGGCTGGACCCACAAACCTTGAGATCACAACCTGAGCTGAATCTGAGAGTCAGACACTCAACCAGCTGAGCCACCTAGGTGCCCCATTGTATTACTAATTTAAAAAAAAAAATTAATTAAAAGTTTTTTTAATGTTTATTTATTTTTGAAGGAGAGAGAGACACAGAGTGTGAGCCAGGGAGGGGCAGAGAGAGACAGAGACAAAGAATCAGAAGCAGGCTCCAGGCTCCGAGCTGTCATCACAGAGCCGGATGCAAGGCTCGAAGCACAAGATCATGACCCGAGATGAAGTCGGACACTTAACCGACTGAGCCACTCAGGCACCCCATCATATTACTATTTTTTTTTAAATATGAACTTTATTGTCAAATTGGTTTCCATACAACACCCAGTGCTCATCCCAACAGGTGCCCTCCTCAATACCCATCACCCACCCTCCCCTCCTTCCCACTCCCTATCAACCCTCAGTTTGTTCTCAGTTTTTAAGAGTCTCTTATGTTTTGGCTCCCTCCTTGTCTAACCTTTTTTTTTTTTTTTTTTTTTCCTTCCCCTCCCCCATGGGTTTCTGTTAAGTTTCTCAGGATCCACATAAGAGTGAAACCATATGGTATCTGTCTTTTCTCTGTATGGCTTATTTCACTTAGCATCACACTCTCCAGTTCCATCCACGTTGCTACAAAAGGCCATATTTCATTTTTTCTCATTGCCACGTAGTATTCCATTGTGTACATAAACCACAATTTCTTTATCCATTCATCATATTACTATTTTTTAAATGGCAGCATAAGATACACATTGTTCTGCATCTTGTTAGTTTATATTTTTCATTCAATGATAAATTTTGGAGAAAATTCCCTATCTATGTAGACATGTGTTGTTCTTTTTAACATCTACTTTAAAATTTCATTATATGAACATTCTGTGTTTACTTAACCAACTCCCAAATGTTGGACATTTTGGATGTTTCTAATTCACTGATGTCACAAATCATGCTGCAACAAATATTGCTTTATATGCATAATTTTGCGCAAGTGCAAGTATATCCATGGGATAAATTCCTACAAGTGATCTTGTTCTATGTGCATTTGGAATTTTGTTACATCTTGCCAAATTGCCCTTCCCAGAGGTTGTACCTGTTTACAATCTCAGGAGCTCTGATGACAATGCTCCTTTCCCCTACCTCCGGCAACAATGGGAGCTAGAAATGTTTGGTTTTGTCAACGAAGAAGTCAAAGAAAAAGATATCTTATTTTAATTTGCATTTCTTCTATTTTATTAAAGGTTGAGCTTGATTCTGCGTGTTACAAGCCATTTGTATTTCCTTTTCATGAACTGCTCAAATTTTTGTCCATTTTTTTCTATTTGACTTCTACTCTGTTCTGTTAATCTCTTTACTGCAGTTGCAACTCTAGTTTAATGATGGTAGCAATATATATTTATTTATTAAAGAATAGTTGACACACAGTGATGGTAGCATTACATTTTAATGTCTGATAGAGTTAATACTTTTTTGCTGTTTCCTCTGCAGAATTTTACTAGCTATTCTGATTTAGTTTTCCATATGAACTTTATTAAAAAAATTTTTTTTAATGTTTATTCATTTTTGAGAGAGACAGAGAGAGACAGAGCAGAGTGGCGAGGGGCAGAGAGAGAAGGAGACACAGGATCCAAAGCAGGCTCCAGGCTCTGAGCTATCTGCGCAGAGCCCAATGTAGGGCCCAAACCCACGTACTGCGAGATCATGACCTGAGCCAAATTCGGATGCTCAACCGACTGAGCCACCCAGGTGCCCCTCCATATGAACCTTAAAATCAGTTTGTCAATTCTTTCCTTAACAGTCCTGCTGGTATTTTTTTTTTTTTAATGGTCTCACTTTAAATTTATAGATTTTTTTAAAGGGAAAGTTCGTATCTTTATATTCCTAGTGGCTCTCTATTTAGGAACATGGTATGCTTTTCCATTGTTTATGTATTCTTTTGGGTCGCTCAGGAACTGGTTTACATAAGGGGCACCTGGGTGGCTTAGTCGGTTGAGCATCCGACTTTGGCTCAGGTCATGATCTCACAGTCTGTGGGTTTGAGCCCTGCATCGGGCTCTGTGCTGACAGCTCAGAGCCTGGAGCCTGCTTCTGCTTCTCTGTCTCCCTCTCTCTCTCTGTCCTCCCCTGCTCATGCTCTCTCTCTGTTGCAAAAATAAATAAAAACATTAAAAAAAAGGAACTGGTTTGCATAAATCTCACACATTTATTCTTAAGTTTAACCCCTAAGCATTTTATCTTTCTTGTTGCTGTTGCTATTGTAAATGGGGTTGATTCTTCAATGATAACTCTGACAGATTGTTGTTCTTATATCATTGATTTTATACCTAGATCTTATTGAATTCTTATTATTTATAATAGGGTTTTTTTTTGTTGTTGATTCCCTTAGGTTTTTCGGGTAAAAAAATTATATAACTTGAAAAGAATTATAATATTACTTCCTGTCAAATAATGTTAGTCATGGTAGTTGACATCTTTGTTATCCTAATTTTTAAGAGATTGCTTTTCATGTTTTTCCACTTAGGTGGACACACACACACGCACACATACACACAGATATATATGTATATATATTTATATATTTTTTCATATTAAGGAAATACTCTTACTATTTCATTTGGCTTAAAAATTACAAATATCTTTTTAGCATTCATGGATATGACCCATGGTTTTTGTCATTAATGTGGTTAATTATATTAACAGATATTAATATATAAAGATATATTAATGGATATCTTACTGTCAAACCATTCTTGCATTCATGGAATAAACTCCACTTGGTCATTTTGAATCACCAAGTTGTTTTTTCATTGATTATAAAAGCCTCTTGTTAGAATTTTGTAATATTAGATGCAGTCTAGAAAAAAATGCTATTTTTATACATGATCTGCTTTAAATTCACACACACACACACACACACACACACACAAACATTACGTGAGAAAAAGGCATAGAGAGTAATCAGCAACAGAAATCAAATGATGTGAAAATATCTTCTGAACAGCCAGGGAATGTAAATGTGAAATAAATGAAGGGATGGCTTTTCTGGGAAGACTAAGGAGGCGTGCACCTCTGTGTGAGGGGTGATGGCATACACAGCACTGTTGTCTCTCCTACTGAGAGGAGTCAAACAGGAGGTCTAGAGTTTGGGCCGTCAGTACCTCTCCCATTGTATTTTTTATTCTCCTTGTGACAAGTGAGGTATCTTTTTAAAAAAAATTTTTTTTTAACATTCATTTATTTTTGAGAGACAGAGAGACAGAGCATGAGCAGGAGAGGGGCAGAGAGAGAGGGAGACACTGAATCCAAAGCAGGTTCCGGGCTCCGAGCTGTCAGCACAGAGCCCGATGTGGGGCTCGAACCCACGAGCTGTGAGATCATGACCTGAGCCGAAGTCGGACACTTAACTGACTGAGCCACCCGGGTGCCCCAGTGACAAGTGCTTTTGAAATATGGAGGGCTGTAATTATTTTCTTATTAATATTCTTTGTGTTTTCCCTGATGCTATTGTTTCTACATATTTTTTTTCCACCAGGCTGACTATTATCACCAACTATAGAAGCCAACTTGTTAACAGTTAAAATAAGCAATAGTTAAGAATGAGAAGCCATTTGGAATGTTGAGTTCTGTGCCACTCATCTGCAAGGAGCTGGACAATCTAGGGAAGTCTAGACCAGAGGGGGAACTGGGGAGTCTGGAAAGATCACTTCTGAAGAAGATAGACTCAAGGGAACTTAGGTGCCATCTTCAAAGATCTGAGGGACTATCATGTGGAAGAGGAATGGCTTCTTGGTAAGGAAATTTTGTGTAGGATCAGGATAGCTCTAGAACCTTGAGCTCTGGAACCTTGAGCAAGATACTTAAACCTCTCTAAGACTCAGTTTCTACATCCTTCAATAATGCCATTTGTTCAGGTTGCTCTAGAGAATAGAGATGATACAAGCACCTGGTTCATGGTCGGCACTTGACAATCTTTATTACTCATATTTATTTCACGTTGTTCCAGAGGAGAGAATGAAGACCAAAGGATGAACGTTCCTGAAAGGCAGAGCCTGGCTACTAGCCTGGCTAGTTTGTGTCATTCAAGTGAAGTAGGTTGCCTAGGACAAGAGTAAGTCCCTTGGCTCTCAGTGTGTTAAAAAAAAAAAGTCCACTTGCCATGAACATCTTAGGAGGATTTTGGAGAATTTGCTGGAAGTTGAACTAGATGATCTTTATTATAAAGTCTTAACTCCAAAATAAATTACTTTCCTCCCTTTGAAAGAATATAAGGCACTTAACAGAATGTCGAAAGAAATTTAAGAATGCATTCTTAAGAATGTCCTTAAGAACAATAAAACAAAGATATTTAAAGGGAAATTAAAAATCCTCCCAGAAGATTCTTACTTTCATCCAGGAATCTTTGAATTCTCTCTGTGATGGCTGTATGCTCTCAGTCATTTAGGAAGCATAAGTAAACCACAGACACCTTGGATTTCCAGAGCACAGTTCTTATACCAAAGTTGTTCTGGTAGGTAGGTAATTTACTTGGTCAGCCATGTACAGTAGAAAGACATGGAAGTTAATATCCCCATACTGTAGATGGATACACTAAGATATCGATTAAGGCTCTCACTACTTGGGGTGACTGAACCAGATGGAACCAGTTTGTGGGAGGGTCATCTTCAAAGTTCTGCTGGGAATACTGATCACACTGGTCTCCCAGCCTGTTGGTAAACCATTGCAAATAAGTATTTACAATCCAACACAATTAGGTACTTGCCCATTTTCAATATACCAGATAGGTCTGCTCATGAGAATGCTTCAAGGTTTCACTGTATCTAAATTAGTTTACTTAAAGATGTAATAATTTACACAATTCCATGTTTGAGACTATATTGCCTTTTGAATTTCTGTAGAAGGACCAACTGCAATTGGGCAAGGTAAATATGAACTGATTAAACATTTTAACAGGTTTTTCAGTACAAATATATAAGATAAGACTAGGTCCTTTCAATAAGCAAAATGAACTAGAGATTTAAAAAATGTAAAAGAGAAAGATGCCCTTTTGGATAGTTTCATCAGAAAAATCTAAATTTATGTGGGGAAAATGAACCTTTGCTCTCCTATCTCTGAGTAGTATTAATACTATATAATAACTTTTCAGTTAAGATTTTCCAGACAACAGGTTTTGGTAGATGGTAGTCAAGGTAAAGAAAGATACATCCTCCAGCAAAATAAACTTTTTTCCTTCACTAATTAGTGGAAAATGAATGGGGGAAAGCTGAATAACACAAAGGTTTGTGCATACTCTGCCTGTGACTTAGCACTTATATTTGAAGATTTTAACTAAAGGTTAGATGTTCGCAAAACATTCACTTTGCATTTACAGTCAATGTTTCAGGCCATGTTTTTCAAGATTTTTTAAATGTTTATTCATTTTTCAGAGACAGAGAGACAGAGCATGAGGGCAGAGAGGCAGAGAGAGAGGGAGACACAGAATCCAAAGCAGGCTCCAGTCTCTGAGCTGTCAGCACAGAGCCTGACACGGGGCTTGAACTCACGGACTACAAGACCATGACCTGAGCTGAAGTCAGATGCTTCATCGACTGAGCCACCCAAGGGCCCCATGTTTCAGCCCATTTTAATATGCCAATCAAGACCCAAAAGGAGAGTCAGGAGAAGGTGGTGAAGTAATGAGAGAGGGCTTTAGAGCAGGAGAGCTTTGCCATGGGGCCCACTTTCTTTTCTTTTTTTTTAAATTAAAAAATTTTTTTTTTTTTTAACATTTTATTTATTTTTGAGACAGGGAGAGACAGAGCATGAACAGGGGAGGGAGAGAGAGGGCAACACAGAATCTGAAACAGGCTCCAGGCTCTGAGCTGTCAGCACAGAGCCTGATGCGGGGCTCGAACTCACGGACCGTGAGATCATGACCTGAGCCGAAGTCGGCCGCTCAACCGACTGAGCCACCCAGGCGCCCCACCCACTTTCTTTTCAAAGCTCAGCCCCACTCCCCATTAGCTGTGGCTTCGGACCAGTCCCTCAACCTTGCTGGCTTTCAGTCTGCTCCTCTGTGAAACAAGGATGAGGGTGCATCGTTGGTCTGCAGGGCTGTGGGCATGTCTAGGAGACCAGCTGGTCCTATGGTCATCCCAACCCCTGGCCCTGTAATGTGTGGGGTAGCAGGTATCACACAGCGTCTCCTCGAGCCTCACAGACTAACCCCCATACGATGACTTGAGCAGACTGGAGTTGAGAATTAAGCCTTTGGTATTTGTTTTATTTTAAATGATACCCGTCCTTATGTAGCCATGGCGTCCCCCTCATCTTCTGCATGAGAGTCACACTTGAGCATGTCCCCAAACCTCCTTCTCTCTTTAATGAGCCAGAAAACTGATTCTCTCTGGGGGTTCCATGGTGACCCCTCTGATGGCTCTGATTCATTTGACTTAAACCAAATTACAAAGTGAAAGAGATGCAGAAAAACGCAGGAATTCTTGCTCTTTCGAATTACTTGGCTTCCTCATCTTACTTTCCACTCACATATTTTTGGCTCTTCGTGTAATGGGGTTCTTCTAAAACTGAGAGCGAGGCAAATCAGAAGAACAGAAAAGTCAAAGCTACGCTGACGAGCGCCTAGGCCACGTCATGTTTAATGTAGACTTGTTTCACAGCACCAATATATAACCAGGGCTGACAGAGATGCAAAATATTGTATTCATATACGTGAAAGAAAAGCAGCTAAGACTGCACATGTAGGCGGGAAAGAGTTACAGCTGGCTAACTTCGCAGACGTTTCATTTTTTTTTTTTTTAAATACTATCTCAACTTTTTAAAAAAGTTTATCTATTTTGAGAGTGAGCGAGAGAGAGAGTGTGGGGGTGTATGCAGGGGAGGGGCAAAGAGAGAGGGAGAGAGAGAAGCCCAAGCAGGCCCCATGCTCAGAGCAGAGCCAGATGTGGGGCTCGATTCCACATCATGGATCACGACCTGAGCCGAAACCAAGAGTCAGGCGCTTAACTGACTGAGCCACCCAGGCACCCCTATTAGCCCCTGCTTTAAAGATGAGGAAACTGAGGCCAGAGATGTGGAACGGAGTTTAAGCCTAGGGACTGCCTGATTCCAAAGGCCATGTCAGCCCCTCCCCACCAAATCCCGTCTGATTCCTGCTCTCAGGGATCTCTATATTGTTTATAAAAGTCAGGTGCTGTTTTAGTGGAGTCTTGGCAATGAATTATTTTTGTGCCATGAATACAATTTTGCGCCATAGCAAACTGATTCAGGCTTCAAATATGTAGCAAGACGAGCTGAAGGATGAGGTTTCTTTGTTCCCTTGCTCTCAGCGGGGAGGCCAAAGTCTGCCTTCATCTCCATTCCAATTATCCCAAACCTCTTATCTGTAGTGTCACAGTTCATAATAATTAATTGTCATGCCAGAGGCATTGTGACATGCTTGATGGAGTCATGGTGTGCTATGTACACAGAGTAATTAGCAATCATTAGTGGAGGGACAGAAAGTTCCCGGTGGTTTCATTCAAACTTTCATTTGGTTAAGTTTATCTCTGTGTTCTTTGTGCATAAATGTAATTTAGCAAATCAGGTTTTAGCTTATCTGTTTTATGAAGGATTGGGGTGGAAGTGGCGGGAAGAGAATGTGTTCTTTTTTCTTTTGTCTTTCTGTAATGAGCTTCTCCTCTAATAATGTGCATGTATAGTTCCTGACCATTAGTTAGCATCATTAACTTTAAATACAGATAATGTTAAATACTGCTAAATCCAATTACAAATATAAAATGTCAGGAGTCTGCTACAGGAAACCAGGGCACTGTGTCCAAAACTTGAAGCTCAGATTTAGTAGTAAAATTCGGACTCTTTTCAGGTGGGCCACCCACCAGAAAGCCATTGAATTCTGTGTCAGTTTTTGAAGCTTTCTGAAGGTTACACCTGCCAGCATCCTCTGCAGCAAAGATGGCTGAAATAACCTTGGCTTAGAGGTGCCAAAGAATTACACCAATAAATAAATAAATTTTGTAAATGGAGAAAAGCAAGAACAAAGTGGTCAAGATTTTGAGATCTTTCTTAAGGAAAAAAGAAGGAAGACATTTGAAAGAACATAAAACTGGCTAAAAATAGTCCTGCATACCTCAGCCAATCTATATGAACATATGGTTAAGTACAATAAAACTAATTTCCATATTTCAGAGAGCATAAGTTAAAAAAAAAAGAGTGAGAGAAAACTGTGGCTACTTTGCAAAACACGTTGATTGCTACCTTTTCTAGTCAGTCCCCTCCAGTGCTTGGGTCCTTATTAAAAAGTGCTCCTTAGTTTGATAACAAGGTAAACTACGTTATTGATAGCACTGCCCAATCCCAAAGCCTGAAGAGAAAGAGAGAAAAATAAAGTTGCTGTCCTCTTTGTGGAAACTGGTTTGCCTGGGTACAAAGTCAGATGATGTACAGGCATCTTGGGGTGACTGAGTCTTAGGGTTGGAACTTCTTGGGAGGAAGGTTGCCATGGCAATCACCTTCCTGTGGATGTGTCACTGCTAATCTCCAGCCAGAAAGGGAAGATCCCTTTTCACGAGCACTGAGTCCCTTATACCTTCCTAGATCATTAGCTTTTAATTCAGCTGGGGCTTGACAAACCCCCAGGTGGTTTGTACACAAGCCCAGAAGGTTGAAAAAGTCATAGGGGGAAAGCAGGTTGCATGAAGTTAAAGCAACAGTGGATGTTAAGAACCTCCACTCTGTTGGGGTGCCTCCCCCGAAGGTGTTGGTGGAAAGAGGACCAGCGACAGCAGTGAGGCCAGTGAGGTCATCTGCAGGATGGAGGGCAGGTGGGTAGCCTACCTGCAGGAGGATGCCCCCCTTTCAGCGGGGAGAGCAGGACTTGCACTTCATTTGCCATTGCGTGTGCCAGTGTCAATGCCAGTCCGGTGCTCTGGAGGCTGAGCGCCAGCTGCTGCCCCACTGCACCCTGGCTTTATATGGGCTGGGGGCGGGGCCCCTTCAGGGCATTGCCGAGCAGCAACAGGGCTTGTCACCTCTCTTTCTGGGAACCTCCATCTCCTTGGCAAGTTTTCTCTTACAAGAAAGCTTTCTTCTTGTTCCCTTTATCTCAGAAGGCAAGGTAGACGGCTAAGGGAACTCCTGTTTTCTTTTGCCAGAGGCAGGGGAGAGGATGAAGTTCAGTGGAATTCTTTTTCTCACCAACTATTCATCCATCAACTATATACAGTGCATCTACAATGTGACAGGCTCTCGGTTGCATTCTGGTGCGACAAGGAGGTCAAGATTTTTGTTTGGAGACATCCGTAGTCTTTCTGAAGAGACACTTAGAAAACAAAGCACTATGCCTTCGCCCCAGCTTTTGTCATTGTGAACATTCATACTAAGAAGATAATTGGGGATGTGCACAGAGACTTCTTCACAAGGATGGCAATCATGTGTTTTTTTCTTTATTTTTTAGAATTGATTGGCATCAATATAAACATTCCCAAATACAGTGGGATAGTTAAGATATAGCCATGAGAATACTAGGTACACATTACATGTCATGTTTTCAAATAATATTTAATGATGTGAAACTATTCATGATAAGACAGTGAAAAAGTAGGCTAGGAGCCAATAGATGCCAATTTTGTTAACAAGAAAAAGTCCAAATTTAAGCTTTATTGTATCTCCAGTGCTGATCAAAGTTGAGCATATGGCAGTTACTTAGAAATATTTCTTTGTTCTTCAGTATAATTAGAGACTTCTACACTTCAAAAAAAAAACAAAAAACCAAAAACAAAAGCAAAAAGACATAAAATCCAAAACCTCTGCTCTTCAGAAAACATTGTTAAGGAAATGAAGACCAGCCACAAACTGAAGGGCAAATAAAATATGTGTAGAACACATGAGAATACATAAAGAAACAACTCAGTAATAAGAAAACGAACAACCCAATTTAACAAAGTGAGCAAAAGATTAAAACAAAAACTTCACACAGTAGAGATATTGACAACAAATAAACACATAAAAGATGTTCAACATCATTAATCATAGGGAAATACAAATGAACACCACAATGAAATACATTACACATGTATAAGAATGGCTCAAACAAAAAAAAAAAAGAAAAAAAGAAAGAAAAGGAAAATATAGCATCCTGATGAATATGCGGAGCAACCGAAACTCTCATACACAGCTGGTGGGAAGGCCAATCGGAAAAGCCACTTTGAAAGCCTGTATGGCAGTTTCCTGTAAAATATCTTGTAACATTAGTCATACACTTACTGTGTGACTAACAATCCAATTCCTAGGAATTTTCCCAAGAGAAATGAAAACACATGCATGCACAAAAATCTACATCTGAATATTTTAACAGCTCCTATTCATAATGGACAAAAGTTATAAACAACCCCCAAATCCATCAAATGTAGGACAGATACACAGATTGTGGTGTATCCATACAATAGAAAACTACTCCACAATAATAAAAAATGAACAGATAATTACATGCAATAACATGGATGAATCTCAAAAGCATTATGCTAAATGAAAGAAGACTAAAAAAGCCCATTACTATATAACTCCATTTATATGACATTCTTGAAAAGTCAAAACTATAGGACCAGAAATCAGATTTGATTGCCAGAGGAGGGGGTGGAGAGAGTGGTTTAGCCACAAAGAGGCAGGAGGGGACTTTCAAGGCTGTTAGAAATAGTCAAGAGATTGTGGCGGCAATTCCATTTGTCACATATCATACGTAGATCATATAAAAGTGAATTTTACTGTGTGCAAATTATACCTCAGTAAACAACAAAAATATCTATTTGTTAAATAATGAATGAAAATATTTCAAAATGTTAAGAGTGGTTGTATATAGGTAAGAATATTACCTGTTGATTTTTGTTATCTTCTATTTTTCTGTATTACTTTTAAAATCAATACAAATCAATAAAACCTTTTTTCAGGGAAAAAGTATGTTAAAGTGTTTTGACCAAAGTAGGTACATGCTGTGGGAGCAAAAAGGAGGGATCATCCATACCATCTAGCAAATATTTTGTGAGTGCCTTCCCTCAGAGCCCTGGACAAGAAGCTGGGGTTTAGAGGTGACAAAACCCCACCCCCACTTTCAGAGAATCTCACAGTCTCATAGGGGATGTAGAAGATGAGATGAGAAGAAGGCTAAGAGGATTCCTTCTGTAGCTGACAATAGAAATTTCTGCGATGGTGGAAATGTTCTGTATCTGCTCAGACCAGTAGGGTAGCCACAAGCCACATTTGATTTGGGCACTTGAAATGTGGCTGGTGTAATGGAGAAATCAAAATTTAAATTTGTTAAAGTTAAATAATTTTAATTAAAATTTAAATATTACTATAAATAGATACATGTGGCTTGTGGCTACTGTATTGGATGGCATGGGTCTGTAGCATAAAACCTAGATGTGTGATTGCTTGTCCAGAACTCATTGATTGGCCTCCTTTTCTGCAAGGTGCAGAAAGCCAGGAGGGCATCAAAGGGCAGCCATCCCTTAGGAGAGGCTGTACTGAGGGCAGCCCAACTGATTGGATAGAATATAATGCATGTCCAGGCAAGGAAGGCTTCTTTTGAGCAAATGCTTACTTTACCATGAAGTTATATTAAGTAGGTTCTTTTTCACCTCATTTACAAGCAAGGCCTTCAACAGTATGATCTGAGCTAACAGCAGTGATGTCGTCCGGGAGGTGATGGTGAAGGAGGGCAAACCAAGGAAATGTGAAGGGTGTAAGTAATTAGAATCCATGGGGCATCCCCTCTAGATTCTATCCTTCCCAACCCTACATATTTAAATTTTTTTTTTAACGTTTTATTTATTTTTGAGACAGAGAGAGACAGAGCATGAGCAGGGGAGGGTCAGGGAGAGAGGGAGACACAGAATCCGAAACAGGCTCCAGGCTCTGAGCTGTCAGCCCAGAGCCCGATGCGGGGCTCGAATCCACGGACCGCGAGATCATGACCTGAACCGAAGTCGGACGCCCAACCGACTGAGCCACCCAGGTGCCCCCCAACCCTACATATTTAACATGAGCCTCACAGATGGATAGGGCGTTTGTTTCCTTTTACCCCCCAGATAGAAATATCTACCAGTTATTAACAAGACCGTATGTGGGAGTAAATAAAGGAGTGGCATAAACCACGAAGAGACAACCAACCTGTTTTACTATATAGAAACGTGAGAAGAAGAGGGGAAAAGCAAAAATGAGGACAATGTGTTTTTCCTTCCCCATCTCTGCCAGCATGGTCTTCCCCACTCTGCCACTATCTCTGCTTCCACAGGAACAGGAGGCTTGGAATCCCAATTCTGATTCCCTTGGGGCAGGTGCACCACCGTGGGGCAGCCCACTTAGGGTGGTAGGGTCCTCTCTCACTCTATCTTGTGTAAGTCACTCAAAACGCAGACCTGTTTTGCAGGCTGTGACATGAGTATAACCTGGATTCTTTACTCTGAGGATGGACTAGAGCCTCCATCAGGATGAAAGTCTCATCCAAAGAAGGCAACGTGTTATTACCCTTTAAATAGGCTTGTAAACCTCATTTTAAGAGGGATATTGGTCTGGTTAACTGCAATGGGAGAGTAGTTCCTGCTAGGACCAAAGTATTTGAAATGGTGCTTAGTAATGCTGAAAGCCTTGTAAAATGGCTTCTCATAACAGTGAAGTTGCCAGATAGCTTTTTTTTTGTCTTTTAAGTGAAAGGACAATATAACATTAAAGACGTTAATAATATTTTAAAATTATGACACTTTCATCGTAGTACTCTCTTCTTTTAATTTGTATGTGGGGAGCCATTATTACCTTCTTCATACAATCACAGTTTAGCAGTTGCATTTCATCTTTAGATTTTTCCTCTTAACATTAGTTATATACAGTATCTAATGCCCAGTTCTGAAAGTATGAGAGATATATGTCAGACTGTCACCGCAAGAAAGCCAACCAGGAAGGGGATGACTCTCGGGTGGGAGGTGGTTGATAAGGAAGCCCCCTTCAAGGGGCCCTGTCTCCTGTTTTTGCAAGATGCTTCTGAGCCTCTGGTGCCTGCCCTGGGTTCACCAGCTTCCTTTGTCTGTTTTTAAAATGTAGTATGCCCTTCTCTCCCCTCTTTCTCCAAAGCACTGGGATATTCCTTTCCTTCAGGGACATTTTTAAGTCCTTGCATTCTGTAGCAGAAAACTTGTGCTGTGTTCTCTCTCTACTTGCCAGACCCAAAACAAAGAATCCATTAGTAATTCAGAGGTGTATGTGGGGATGTTTCCTCTGAGTTATGCAGGGAGACACGTTTGCAGATAGGAGAATACCCCAGCAACGAGTCTTGATTCTGTGTGCAGGATGGCATGTAAGCATAGCTTTGATGTTAGTTGATCTTGATAATAAGGCAAACAGTGATGAGTATACTTTCCCTTGCCTTGGGCCTTGGAGGCTTATCGGTGGGTGTTAGAGCGAAGAGACAAACAGTCTTCATTAGAAGATGGTAATAGTCACTTGTTTGTGGAAGTGCACTTGAGAAGATTAATGAAAACACTAATTTCTGCAAATCCCTACCTTGCCCAACTCCTACAAAGTAAAAATGTATTTACTTCACTTTACAGGTGGGAAAAGGCCATAAAAAGAGATAAAAAGAGTCAAATGAGTTGTTACACATTGTAAAATGGCAGAGAAATGATTGGAAGCTGCTATTGACCCACTGCTGGCCCCATGTTTACTATTGTCCAGGAGCTTGACCCATTAAGCATCTGGAAAGTCACACTGGGAATCTGCATACCGCACTGATAAGAAAACAGCCCCACAGCATCACATTCTGAGCAGTAGATGCTACCAATAGGTCATACACATCACAGGAATGGGCACCTTTTCTGTGTGTTAGAAAGTTTCTGGTACCAAAGATTGAGAAAGGAGCTCTGACTGTAGCCAGACAGGCCATGGGAAAGAGATGGCCTTGCAAGGTTGCCAGCCACCAGCATTTTGTGGGTCAGTGTTTGGCTGTATCCGCTCTGCTGATGGTTTCCTTCTCCTCCCGCCCAAGGCCGTCCCTGCCTTTTCTGTCAGAGGAAAAACTAGAGCTGGAGATCCATAGCAGATATTTTTGCTGTAATTAAAAAAAAATGTTTATTGGGGGGGCCTGGGTGGCGCAGTTGGTTGAGCATCCGACTTCAGCTCAGGTCATGATCTCATAGTCTGTGACTTCTAGCCCTGCATCGGGCTCTGAGCTGACAGCTCAGAGCCTGGAACCTGCTTCAGATGCTGTGTCTCCCTCTCTCCCTCTCTCTCTGCCCATCCCCCTCTCGCACTCTCTCTCTCTCAAAAAATAAACATAAAAAAAAATTTTTTTTAATTAAAAATGTTTATTTTTGAGACAGAGAGAGTGAGGGGGGCAGAGAGAGGGAGACAGAGGATCAGAAACAGGCTCTGTGCTGACAGCAGAGAGCCCCATGTGGGGCTCAAACTCATAAACTGTGAGCTCATGACCTGAGCCAAAGTCAGATGCTTAACTGACTGAGCCACCACGGCGCCCCTACTGTAATTTTTTCTTTAGTCTGCATCAGTTTACTTTAGTGTTTTGTTTTTCCCTTTTATTTCATTATTTTCTCTGCTGTTTCCCCATTATATGTGCTTCAGGAGGGGTGTGGGGCAACCTTTACAGAGAAAATGATCCCTTGATCTTAAAAGCACGAAGACATATTTGCCTGTATTGGTCTTCCTCTCCGTGCCACACGAGGTAGGGGAGTGGATTTCTGAGCCTGGGAATCTCTTTCATTTTTTTTTTTTAAATTTTTTTTTAAACGTTTAATTTTGAGAGAGAAAGAGACAGAGTGCGAGCAGGGGAGGGGCAGAGAGAGAGGAAGACAGAATCTGAAGCAGACTCCAGGCTCTGAGCTGTCCAGCACAGAGCCCAATGCAGGGTTCAAACTCACAAACCATGAGATCATGACCTGAGCTGAAGTCGGACACCCAACCAACTGAGCCACCCAGGCGGCCCGCCTGGGAATCTCTTTACATGGATCCTGAGCCCTGTAGTCATGTGATGGCCCCTTTTCTTCTGGAAGTCCCATTCTACTGTTGGGAAAACCTTCCCATTTAAGTACTTATTGTATATCGACAACACCTGTCTTAAGTCTCTTACAAATTAGTCAATTTAACATCTCTGAAGATTAAAAAAATTTTAATTGATTAAATAGATAATACATTCATGTAATTCAAAACTCAAAAGTTACAAAAAGGTATAGTGAATCTATATGCCCTTCTTCCTCTGATCACTTCTCCAGCAACCTCAAGGTCTCTGCTCTGGAGCAAACAAAGTAATCAGTTTCCTAAGGTATTTTAGACATTAAGAAATTATTAATATATATGTTTATATATTATACAATATATATTTATATATAGTATAATATATATGCTATATATATTATAAAACATGTTTTATATATAACATATGCTTATATATGTTATATAACATATATACGTTATATATATATATATGTTTACATATATAACATATATATTAGGTACCTTATGTACATTATTATATACTTAATGCTTCCCAGTGAACATATATCTTAAAGATAGTTTCCTAATCAGAAATAAAAGCTTTGCTGTTATTTAGTGATTTTATAGCCTTCCATTTTACGCATGGATCAGAATTTATTTTACCAGTGCCTTTCTATAAAGATTTACGTTGTTTGTAACCCTTTACTATTTCAAAAAACGTTGTAGTGAATAACCTTGTACAAAGGCAACTTTGCCTGTGTGTGACAGTTTATTTGTAAGCTAAATTCCTAGAAGTAGATTGGCATATCAAAATGTGGGTGCTGGGGTGCCTGGGTAGCTCAGTAGGTTAAGCATCCAACTCTTGATCTCGGTGCAGGTCTTGAATTCGGGGTCATGAGTTCAAGCCTGGTATTGGGCTCTATGCTAGGCATGGAGGCTACTTAAACAAAAATAAAAAGTAGGTGCATTTGTAAGACTGATACTGACAAATTGCCTTCCATAAATATTGGAGAGCAATTCCTACTAGAAATATATGAATGCCTTTGTCACCATTGTCTTGCCAATATGTCAACTTTTGATCTTTGTCAAGCTGATAGGAGAAAAATAGTATTTAATTTTGTTTTTAATTTGCATTTCTCTTAGTATGAAGTGAAGTTGTAAAATTTTTCATGTTTAAGACGCGTTTGTACTTTTTTTGTTGTGAAATGTTTATTCAAATTATGTTGATTCTTCTATTGATTTGTGGGTGTTTGGGTCATTTTGATTATTGCTTGTTAGAAACTCTCTGTAAGCTGTTAGGGTAACAAGCAATGCTTTGATAATTTTCTTGTGTAAATGAGAAAATATGTATAAATTATCAATGTATATGTCAAAAGTCTCCCCTAGAACAAATTTTGTTATTTTTAATGTTGTTATATATTCACTAAATAAAAACCTTTTATTATTGATATTTTCAAACACACACTGAAGTAGAAGAAACAGCATAACCAACTTCCATGGGCACTCAGTACCTAGCTTCGGCAATCACCCACACATGGCCGGTCTTACTTCATCTATACCCTCCTCTTGCTACCTCTACCTTCACATGAAACTTCCCTCTTGGACTAGTTAGATGCAAAATCCCTGGCATTCTATCATTTTGCCATAATAATTGCTATTGTTTTATTTACTTATTTTTATTATTATTATTTTTTTTAATGTTTATTTATTTTTGAGACAGAGAGAGACAGAGCATGAGCAGGGGAGGGGCAGAGAGAAAGGGAGATACAGAATCTGAAACAGGCTCCAGGCTCCGAGCCGTCAGCACAGAGCCCGACGCGGGGCTCGACGCGGGGCTCGAACTCACGAACTGTGAGATCATGACCTGAGCCGAAGTCGGACACTTAACCGACTGAGCCACCCAGGCGTCCCAAACTATTGTTTTAAAATAGTACTCTTATGTTTCTAAGTGAAATTAATTGTCATTCTTTAATATCATCAAATATTAAAAATTTTTAATGTTTATTTTTGAGAGACAGAACGAGAGAGAGAGAGTGAGAAAGAGAGAGAACATGAGCAGGGGAGGGGCAGAGAGAAATAGAGACACAGAATCCGAAGCAGGTTCCGGGCTCAGAGCTGTCAGCACAGGTGACCCGACACGGGGCTCGAACCTATGAACTGTGACGTCATGACCTGAGCCAAATTTGGATGCTTAATGGACTGAACCACCAATGTCACCAAATATTTAGTAAGCATTCCAATTTGACTGATTGTCTCACAAATTTTTTGTTATAGATGGTTTGTTCACACCAGAATCCAAACCAATGCACACTTTGCACTTGGTCGATGCATCTGGTAAGTCTTTTAAATCTATAGGTTCCCTTCCCTTATTTTCTTCCTTGCAATTGTTTAAGAAGCTGGGTTTGTAGTCCTGTAGAAGTTGCCACATTCTAGATTTTGTTAGATTTGTCATATTGCTATTTAACATGTTTTTCCTTCTCTTGTATTTCCTGCAAATTGGTGTTTAGATCTGAAGTTTTGATCTGATTCGGGTTTGATTTTTTTTTTTTTTTTTGGCAAGTATACTTCAGGGGTGTTATTGTGCACTTCCTGTTGAATTAAGTCCAAAGAACATAAAACCTGGTTGTCTGAGTATTCTGTTGAATTTGATCTGGCAGTTTAGCTAACATTCTGCTTTTGAAGAACGCTATTAGATACAGAAAACAAAACTTATCACTGTAGAAAATGAACTGCCAGAGGAGCGTTCAACCCACAACTTCATATTAGGAGGAGAGAATATGGGACGTGGGGAGATGGCTTTCATATTTAACTACAGTAAAAAGCTCAGCACAAAAGGTTCTTTTGGTTCAAGTTCCTTTTACTGTTAAGGTCAGTTATGTGTGGGACATATATGCTGGCTCACTGTGTCAAATGCATTTTTATTTCAGGCATTTTTCTACCTTCTTGTCCTTTTCATTTGACTTCGAATAAAGATTTCTTCATCTTGCTTATTACATCTCACTTTTAAAAATGCTTCTGCCAACTGCCTCTGAAGTGTTAGTGAAAGTCAAAGAGCTTGGAAAAATGTCTTTCCAGGCGCTTCCGGTGCCTGATGTCTCAGCTGTGGTCATGCTGGCTCTCAGTTCCTGAGTGTCTTCTGGTCTCTAAGCTTTCACTTTCCTCTTCTCTCTGCCCCACCCTGCTCTGGCTGATGCCAGTATGTGAGATGTTCCTAATACCCCCATCGCCCCAGCTATAATGCTTTGCACAGTTGATGAATGAAGTTTCAGGGTATCCCGGATTTGGACCACCCCACGGGTCCTCAAGAAGTACTTGTTGAAAGGGAATCATGTTTCTTTGCTTTGTGCTGCATTAAAAACTATATTTCTTCAAGGACAAGTGGCCTCCGAGGTTTCTCAATGGGAAATGCTTTCTCTAACGCTATTCCACAACTATCTGCAATGTTTCTAGTGCTTATACATTTAGGTGAGCTGAACTTCATGGTCATTTTGGGTAAGAGATAATTCTCCATTATTCAAATACAGAGAAATACAACCGTGAATAATCTTATTTTCTGAATGGTTTTAAGTTTCTCTCAATCCTATTAGTTAATCCTACTTTAACCATAAAGAATGACTTTCCTAAACATAACTTATGATAATCCTGTTATGAAACATGAAATGATAAACTGATGACATTGCATGCAAAGTCTCTTCTTTGGAAGATTTCCACAGATGCCCCTCCTCTGAGCCCCTTCTTCCCTGTGGGTAGGAAAGAAAGGGCAATAATTTGTCTTCAAGTTGAAGATGTGTGCTGGTGTAGGTTGGGAGTAGACGGGCTTGGAAAGGAGGCATATGTGCTCTGTTCTCTCTTGGAGATTGTGCTGTGGGTGTATGTGGTGAACGATGCACTTTAGAAATTGAAAAATTAATAGAAATCCGAAGATACTGACAGACCTTGTAGAATTTTACTTCAACTGTGGTTGAAGAGAAGTAGTGAGAAAATGCGTGTTGTCCTACAAAAATATGCTCTTTAGTAACATTGGTTGGAGATTAAAAAAATAAGACACACATATATATGTTAACATTTTATAGTAGGTCATTAATAAATTTTGTGGATTACATTACCCAATAGTCTGATTTCTGAATAAAAAACGTTTTCAAGGTAGATAACGATAAAACAATTCCTTCTTTCATATAAGACCACAACTAAATATAGATTTAAAAAAATAGTCCCTTCGGGGCACCTGGGTGGCTCAGTCGGTTAAGCACCTGACTTTGGCTCTGGTCATGATCTCGCAGTTCATGAGTTCGAGCCCCACATGGCTCTGTGCTGACAGCTCAGAGCCTGAGGCCTGCTTCAGATTCTGTGTCTCCCTCTCTCTCTGCCTCTCCCCCACTCGCACTATGTCTCTTTCTCCTTCTCAAAATTAAACATTAAAAAAATTAAAAAAGTAAAAAAATAAAAGCATTTTAATATATGCCATTTGAAACCCTGTGTCTGTGTAGGTGTGGGGAAAGTCACAGATTTTTAAGATGTAGAAAGTCAGGACAAGAACCTTGGCTCTAGATTCTGGGTCTCTTTGGCCCCTGGGTGGATTTTAACACAGGATAATTTGTAACATCTGCCTTTTTATCTTTGCATGAGCTTGTGGGGATGGGGATTAGGAAAGTGGAATCTGCTTGTTACTCAGATCACATAGCATGTGGTTGGCACAAAATAAATGCATGTTGTTGGTGCTGAGAATATTAGGAAGGACAGTGGTGAGAGGCGTTTTGATCTTAATTGTGTGGTATCAGGAACGGTCACCTGGAAAGTTGACTTCTCCAGCTTCCAGAATGCCACCTCAGAAAGGGTGGCCTTTCTAATCCAGGTCACCTAAGAATCTTCCTGATGCACTTGGAAGACAAAACGCCAATCACTTGTGATAAACAGTAATTTTAACATTTCTCCTCTGTGACCAGTGTGTATTCCACGAAAACAGAAATGACAAGAAAAGAATCTTAAACCTGTGAACTATGGAAAAGGTCAGAAAATAGCTATGGCAGCAGGCAAAGAATGGAAATGTCAAAAATTGGGCAGAAGAGAGAGAAGAAAGAAAGAAGATGCAAAGAATACCTTGTATAAGATGAAAGTTGGGTGGTGGAGTGTGGGAGTCAGGAGGGGGAGGGGTGCTGATTTCAAGAGCAAAGTGGTCTAGATAACTGGGCCCTACTTAAATGCCAGCCTTCTGTGTTTTGAAGCCAGCAGGAAACGCTTCAGAAAAGCAGCAATATCCTTTGCCGAAGCCCATTCAATTACAAGCAGAAATGTCAATAAAGCTTGTGTGCCTGTACTTCCTCAGCCAGCAGCATCTTTATGCTTTGTGTCAGGGAGTAGAAAATGGAGCGCTCAAGAGTTTTTTCCTCTAAAAATAAGCCTACCGAAAATCAACTTTTCTTAAACTTTCTTGCACAATCCAAATGAACTCTGGTGCTCTCCCTAGCATGCCAGATCCCAGTTCATTGGGAGAGAAAAATAGCTCGATTCTAAACACCGCTTTCATTATTTTCTATCCCACAGACTCCATGTTCTGAAAGATTTTTGAGCCAAACTGCATTTGATAATAAAGTCATATTTCTACTTTTCTTCATTAGATGTATAGACCAAAGCTTTGGTGGGGGCATTTCTTCACTACTGCTGAAGTCTCAGCAAAATGTGTGTGAGCTAGCCAGGGAGGCAAGGTTGCGGTTTGGCCCTCTGACGGTCCAGATTAGCTCAGAGTCTATTTGAGCAGTTTTGCTTAAATTGAATTTGAGTATTTTTAGGTGGGATGAGTGCTCTTTAGTCTGCCAAAATTTACACCATCCGCTGTGGTATCTCTGCTGCTCCATGCATTTGGATGGATGGTGTGGGAAGCCCCTGCTGGGAGAGGGGATAATTTTGTGGCACTGAAAATAGCTGTGGGTCATGAGTGCTAATCTTTAGAGCCCCTGAGCAGCCTGGAGATCCCAGAATGGGAACCATAATTGTTTCTACATAATCCACGTGGTTGGGGGTGATGCGATCATGTCCTAAGGGTCTCCTGATCATCAGCTACCTCTTTGAAGGATGCATTATTTTTGATCACCTTTTTCATATTTGCTTACCTTTTGTGCACCTATTTTGCCACAATGTCCTTATAGCAAATTGTCACTTAGGCAATACAGAAACTCCTTTGTTCTCTGTTTGCTTATTTGGTTTTTCTTTTCATCTTTCTTTGATCTTTGGAGAGCAATAGAGAAAAAAACCAGCTCTATGTAGAACGGAATTCAAAATAACCTTTTAAAGCATACAGTAATATCCTCCCCTGCTAAAGCCTTGAGTTAAACAAAAAGGAAATTTGATCTCAATATTAGAGAAAATATATACTTTAAGCTTTGCCTAAAAAGTCACACTTATTTGATGCTTTGGTTACCATTGCACAATTAATGAAAATTTGTCAAAAAAGAAAAAATGTGAGGGGTGCCTGGCTGACTCAGTTGGTAGAGTATGTAACTCTTGATCTTGAATTCTTGAGTTCACATTGGGCATAGAGATTACTTAAAAAAAAAAAAAAAGTAAGTTTCTGCACTATCATCTTAGTTTTCTTTTTATAATGTAATTTGTTTTTAAATTACACTGGTATCAAAATACACATCCCAGCTTTGCTGCTAAAATTCTGCCTGGATTCAAAATGAGGCAGAAGAATATAACATTGTGCAAGGCATTCATCACAAGAGGAGAGGAGATAGCAGGTGGTAATAATGTGGATGGAGAATCACAGACTCTCAGGGAAGGAAGAGCCCTTAGAAATCAGCTTAACAGACTCATTGTACTTTATTTTGGATTACAGTATCATTTCTGCAATACCTCCGAATTTCTATTCCATAAGTTCATTCAGGATGGAAAATACCATATGTTTTTAAATATGATTAAGAATTCAAAGCTTCAGCTAGAAGAAAAGCTCACCCTCTTTTGACCTTAACTTTGTAAATCTGAGAAGAATAATGTAAGAGGCAGGATAGCACATGGATTTTGACATCTGAAGAATCTGGATTTGAATGCTATTCTCACCACTTATCAGCTATGAAAGCTTGGGAGATAGCTCTGAGTCTCTCACTTTTCTGTGCTTGTGATAGCTTTTGTATCAGATAATCTTTTCACGGGTATTTGCACAGTGAACAGCCATAGAAGATAAAGTCTCTCCCTCCAGGGTACTGGGCACATTTGTTGTTACCCAAGATAATAAAACTAACATCTCTTTTGGGAAAAAAAAATGGGCAAATTTACTAACAACTATCTTATTATTTTTTATTTTTAAAGTTAATTTATTTTGAGAGAGAGAGAGAAAGAGAGAGAGAACATGCACAGGAGAGGGGCAGAGAGAGAGGGAAAGAGAGAATTGCAAGCAGGCTTCATGCTGACATCATGGAGCCTGATGTGGGGCTTGAACCCACGAATCATGAGATCATGACTTGAGCCTGAACCAAGAGTTGGGTGCTTAACTGACTGAGCTACCCAGGCACCCCTTACTAACAATTATATGATTGGGGAGGTGGGGTTCCTGAGCTTGGGGTTTCTCAGTTGTGAGTTAGGCATACTACGTGAACATTGCACCTGGGCTGCTCCCCATTGCCTTTGTAGGATTTGGAGGACAAGTGGCACTAGAGTGATCGACCATTCTGGTTTGCCTGGGACATTTAATGTTGAAAGTGAAACAGTTCTGGGCAAACTGGGATGAAGGTCACTCTAACTCGGAAACTGATGTGTACACAAAGCTCAGAATGTCTGCTGTGCCAGGAAAGTAATTTGTTGGGTCTCTGACCCAGGAGTTTTGTGTCTTCTGCCAGCATGCATGAAATTGGCAGGCTAGTTCACTAATTTACAAGTAGGGTAAAATCTCAGACCCTTCACAATTCTTGACAGTGAGATATTTGGCAAGTACTTCCCTAACCTTAGTTTTCTTAACTGTAAAATGGAGATAAAAACATCTGCCTCAAAGAGTTATGAGGATAAAGGAAATGGTGCATGTAAAGCCTGAGCACCACACCGAGGATATAATAGGTCCTCAACAGATAGACAGTTGCTACTTTGTTACCACAATTCTTGTTAGGTAGAATTATCCTAATCATTTCTTTAATTGGGATGTGGGTACGTATCTTCCTCTGTCTTCACACAATAGAACATAGCAGATTAAAAAATGCTCAATTAAGTGCTTTTGATCATTTTTGTTACCAAGATCAAACTAATTCATGGTTGAGTCTAGTTACTAATTAAAATGTCCCCCAACTGGATGATTCAGTGACCCTATTTAGTTACTGCACATTTTGTAAAGTTCTTTTTAACCCAAAGAACAGTGCTCTAGTGGTATTTAACAAATCAACTTTGACCTCTTCCCTTAAAGATCTTTAGGAGCTAATAAGATTAAAGTTCCAGGTAACACACTTCAGAGATTCTTTGCTGGGCATCATATGGAAGCATTTCTCTTCTATCATATAAGGTAAATATCAGCCACTATGGTAAGTGAAGCTGAAAATATAGCATTTCCATCATTATTTGTATTTCCAAAGATTTTATAGATTTTTTTGTGAATCTATATATATATAGTCCCTTCTTGTAAGAATCAGAGACAGTTTTCTTTATAAGAAAAAAGATTGTTTTTTTCTCTTTCTTTTTTCCCAGAGGATTCATAGTAACAAACATCTGGGCAGTCTTTTGCTCATTTGGAGACGTGGATAATGTTCATATTTTGTGTGGTGGAGGAATGTAACATTCCTTTCATGGGTTACAAGGAAAGCATATTTAAACTGAATGTGGTTCTATGAGATGATTTGAAACTGTCTAGGAGGATGGATCCATTGGGGACACTATGATTACACCTCAGTTAGCGAGTTCATTTTTGTGTGGGTAAGACAAGAATGACAAACAGAAATGAAAACCCAGTGCCTCCGCCTCTACTCAGATGTGATCAAGAGCGGATACAGTTCATGCATTATTCTATTTTTGTTCTGAAACACTGATTTCCATTTCACTTGCAGGCTCAGTTCAGTTCTGCTTGTTTTGCAAATGTAACACGAGACTCAGTAAATTCACTCCTTGGCCATCAGACTTTATCTTTTCTGAACTGACAACTGCCTTGGTATTTCCCTTGGATCAAAAATGCGATTTATGGCTTGATGCTTATCTGTCGGAAATAGAAAAAATTCAGAAATCTTGCCTAAAGGAGCCAATTAAATTCTTAATGTGATGTAATCATACAGACATGGGGTACCCCTCTCTGGCCAGAGTTGAAAATCTTCCAACAGCCTCAAGTGTTTTGTTGGTATCAGTACATAGTAAGGAAACTAGACCCACCAGTGATGAATACTAATATACATGTTTGGTTTTTTTGCTTTTTACTTAATTTTTAGGAAGGTAAAACGGACGTATTGTGAACACAATCTTATTTCTGAAGAATTGTTTCTTCCCGTTTTCCTTCAGCCCAGTTACTTTGATTTGAGTGAGGAACACCTTTCTCCTTCTTTGAAAGGGTCAAGCCTCTTGGCTCTGAACATGCTTGCCTTAACACCAAAACCTCCCCTTTAGACCTTGTCCCCTTTATTCTGCAGGCCCAAGGCCCCACACTCTTGTCTTACTCTTGTGCTATTGGCAAAATATCTGCTGGCAGCTCTCTCCACATGCCTAGAGATGGTAGCCCAGGACTCTGGTCAGGATTCTATGCAACTTCCGCCTACCTCCGGAGCTGGTCTCCATCCCTCTCCTGTAGGTTTAGAGCTTTCAACCCTTCCCTAGGCTCTTTTTTTTGTTTTCTTTCACTTTTTTTTTTTTTCCTTCAACTATGTGGTTTCCACAGCACTGAGAGAGAAGTTTGGGTGAATTGTGGCCTCTGTGGAATCCTGACCTCCTGGTCCAGGTCATGCTCCCAGACTTTACTTTCTGGTACAACCCTACTGTTTTTTTCCCTGTACAAGTTTGCTAGTGATGCCATAACAAAGTACCATAAACTTAGTAGCTTAAAAACGGAAATTTACTATCTCATAAGTCAATGTCAGCAGGGCCAAGCTTTCTCTGAAGGTGGGAGAGAACGATCTGCTCCAGGCTTCCCTCCTAGCTTCTGGTGGCCTCAGACGTTCTTGGCTTGTAGATGAGTATCTTTTCCCTGTGTCTTCACATTGGCTACTCTGTTGTGTCGGTCTCCGTGTCCAAATTTTGCTTTTTTGCACGGATGGTCACGACCTCACGTTGACTTGATTTTTGGTAAAGACTCTTTCTTCAAATAAGGTCACATTTACAGGTACTCGGATGACTTCTACATCTTTTGGGGGGACACCATTCAATTACAGTCCCATTGCCTTGATATCTCCATGTTCTGCTTTTAGTGCAGGCCACGGGATGAGCCCAGACACCGGGCTCAGGGGCAATGCACACTAAAGTCCAAGCAGGTCCCTCACCCTGCCTCGTGCTTTTCTGCCTTGCCACAATGCACAGCCATATTCCCCCAAGGTTTCAGCCACCCAAAAGGGGCTGTCAGGCCAGCTAAAATCTCACGACATCAACTGCTGATTTCTTCATGGGTATTAGCTGTACTAAACAGATTTTTCCCCTGATTCAGTCATCTTGTACTAGTTAGTATTCATGTATAAACTATATGGACTGTTTTGCTTTTTCAAATGGGATTTAGCTTTTCTTTTAGAAGAAATAGCCTCACTGTCATCATTTTTATAACAAATGAAAATTTGTTTTCTGTAAAATTTCAAGGTTCCGAGGCAGGAAGCACGACAAACCTATACCATGTACCAGATGAAATAAGAGGCAGATCTCCGACTTTGCCTGGCATCCTGCCTCCCCTTCCATTCTGGTTTCATAAGCCTCTCACAGGCTCAACATGGAAAAAGCTGGAAGGAACAATTATGGCCACTATTTTTTTACAACATCCAATTGTGGAATGAAAATTGAGATCTGGACTTGCTTATTATTTGCAAAATTTCAAATATAGTTCACTGGTGGTTCATAATTCACACAGAAAATTTTATCTACCACAGTAGAACCTTCTCTCCCGAGAGCATGATCGAGGGATGAGCACATTTGAATCACCTTCAGATCTTGTCATTGCCCATTAAATTCATTGGACAACAGTAGGCCAGGCTCAGCTTTCTAATTCGGGAGGTTGGCAAGCATGAACAGTATCTCGGTTGCTCACTGGGGATGGGAATGGCAGCTTTGGGGAGGCCAGCCTAAACAGCATCTGCCTCTACATTTAATGCTGACTCTGTGCTCAGTCTAGCCATAGTTTTATCTGCCTGGGCATCTCTGCCAAGCCAGTAGGGTAAATCTGAATGGGCCCAGAGACTGTGTTTCCCTTCCCATGACTTTGCCAGAGAACTCACATGGCACAGGGCTCTGAGAGAATGACCTGCTGATTTAGCAAGGTCAGCGGCTCACGTGTAAATCCCTGGTTGTGCGTTGTTCTGAGAAGCTGGACAATGTCTATAAGAAATTACTCAATATAAGGCATAAAAAAGCCAAGGTATATCAGAGCCCACTGTGGGGATATATTTAGGGGTAGATTAATGATTTTTTTGTCAGCATGTATGGATGTGTGTTTTGTGTGTGTGTGTGTGTGTGTGTGTTTTTAAGAGACAGTGCATGAGTGAGGGGAAGGGCAGGGAGGGAGGGAGGGAGGGAGAGAGGGAGAGGGAGAGGGAGAGGGAGAGGGAGAGGGAGAGGGAGAGGGAGAGGGAGAGGGAGAGGGAGAACCTCAAGCAGTCTCATGCTCACAGCACGGAGCCCATCTCGGGGCTCGATCCCAAGACCCTGGGATCATGACCTGAGTTGAAATCAAGAGTTGGATGCTCAACTGACTGAGCTACCCAGGCACGCCAGCATGTACTGTTTTTAAAAAAAAAAATTTTTTTTTAACGTTTATTTATTTTTGAGACAGAGAGAGACAAAGCATGAACAGGGGAGGGTCAGAGAGAGGGAGACACAGAATCTGAAACAGGCTCCAGGCTCTGAGCTGTCAGCACAGAGCCCGACGTGGGGCTCGAACTCACGAACCATGAGATCATGACCTGGGCCAAAGTCGGCCACTTAACCGACTGAGCCACCCAGGTGCCCCTGCACTGTTTTTTTAAATACAGTCTGAACACATCCTTCTAATGTTTTTAAACAGGATTTTTACATTGCCTTTTTCTTTTTATTTATTTTTTAACGTTTGTTTATTTTTGAGAGACAGAGAGAGGCAGAGAACAAGCAGGAGAGGGGCAGAGAGAGAGGGAGACACAGAATCAGAAGCAGGCTCCAGTCTCTGAGCTGTCAGCACAGAGCCCAAAGTGGGGCTTGAACTCACCAACCATGAGATCATGGCCTGATCCGAAGTCGGATGCATAACCAACTGAGCCACCCAGGCGCCCCTCTTCTGTTCTAAAAGTTTATTTTTGAGAGAAACACTGTGTGCATGCACAGGTTCATGGACATGAGAGGCTTGTGTGAGTGAGGGAGGGGGGATGAGGCATGGAGGTTGGGGAGCGGGCAGAGAGAGAAAGTCCCAAGCAGGCTCCACACTGTCAGCACAGAGCCAGATGCGAGGCTCAAACTCAGGAACCTGAGCCAAAATCAAGAGTCAGATGTCCAATGGACTGAGCCACCCAGGCAGCCTGCCTTTTTCTTCTTAATCTATAGGGATGGCATAGACCCTCACAAAAGGGCCTGTTTTGTGTTCGTTAACGTGTATGCCCATACAAATGTTGTAATAGAGTGTTCCTGGATGGTGAAGTCAGGGACCCAGGGGCTCCAATGTGGATGGTAGAAGAGGCTCCAGAGAAGCCTAGTAGAGTGAAAATTTCAGAGATATGAGAAAATGACCTGGTGAAGGGGTAACCCTGGAGCTGTACTTTGTAGCTTTCCTGCAGCATAAAGAAGTAGGGGCCGTGGAGAGCCCTCTGAGGGCCAGTGCTGGCTGTGGCAGGGTTGGGTCCTGGGGCCTGCAGTGTCACCATCTAGGGGCAGGGTGGGGGTGGCACCATAGCACTCAAGGGCACAGCAGGCACTTCCATCACCAGGGCTACTTCTGCAGTGGGATTTTGGCTTACCTCTGAGCGTGGCTCTCCAGACTTCCTGGCAAATTTTGGATGAGCACCCCCAATCCTTTATCATAAATTCCTTTTCTGCTTAAATCAGCCAGGGTCAGTTTCTGTCACTTGCAGCTGAGCACCCTGACTGATTTGGGCACTCTGGAGGGGAAGCCAGTATTTGCATGTGGACATGTGGGCCAGAGAGGTCATATCCTTCAGCCCTCAGGGGACGCCATCCCTACTTCAGGCTTATCGCTGTGCTAGCACCAGACTGGAAGTGCCTCACCCAGGCTACCATATAGATTATTGTCCAAAATGGGACATTTTTGAGAATGGAAAAGCCTTCCATTTATAATTATGCTAGCACTATCCTGGGCAAAAAAACGGTCTTCCTACTTCCATGTCCTACTGAGAAATTATGTCTTTTTCCTTATACCATAGAGGCTAATGGGATTGGCTGGAAATGGTAGGTGTCATTTAAGGCCCAGGGCTAAGGGTCAGACTCACTTGATTCTATTTTCAATTTCCCAAGATAAAGTCAGTAATGTCCATTCTGCTAAGTGTCCATTTAATTTCTTTACCAGCAAATATTAAAATCCAAGAGGAAGTACTTTTCTAGAGGGACAATGCCTACCAGTCCTAAAGTACATATGCAGGAAAGTTCTAGATCATGCTCATCACAAACACTAATTTTAAGAAAAGCAAAAGGGTAAGTGCTGTATTCTTTTCAATGAACTCATGAAAGTAACAAACCAGGAAATGAATTGGTAATTGAAAACACACTTGAGATAAGGTTAGTGGTTACAGGGAAATTCACGGGGGGGGGGGGGGGGCGCGGGGCAGAAGCAAACAGAGACATTTTACTCTCTTATCTGCTGATAGATTTCTTCTTGAGAAGGGAATTGTATTTGTTTGGAAGAAATACATATGATAAACTTGGAGGGAAGAGTGAGGCCCCAAGGGGTAGAGCCAGGCAACAAGAGAGAGTGGGTAAACTATCTTCCAAAGAGGGTTTCTGGGGAAACCTGGATGGCTCAGTCGGTTAAGCTTCCAGCTTTGGCTCAGGCCATGATCTCACAGTTCATAGGTTCAAGTCCCATGTTGGATCAGCTGTGCTGACAGCTCAGAACCTGGAGCCTGTTTTGGATTCTGTGTCTCCCTTTCTCTCTGCCCCTCCTCTCTCTCTCTCTCTCTCTCTCTCTCTCTCTCAATCAAGATTAAATAAACATTAAAAAGATCAAATTAAAAAAAAAACCAAAGAGGGTTTCTGTCAATGGCTAGGCCTTTGGTTGAGCACCTTGGGGAATTTGAGTCTGCAGAGATGGGCTGTGCAAAAATGGGCTCAAAGCTGAAGGCTCTGCACAGAAAAAGGCATAGGAAGTAGGGAGGGAGAATGAAGCAGGGAGAAAGCAGAGGGGCTAGGAGCCATATGGAGACCTTGTGAAAAGAAAACGGTTCTGGTAACAATGCTCCTGGGGGCAAGACCAGAGAGGGCCTCTGGGAGAAGAGAAGGATCTAGTGTGCTGCTTCATTTGACCTCTCTGTGTGAGCCACAAAGCTTCAGTGCTGAAGTAATGGGGTTCCTGTGATGATGAGTGAAGGATCTACATTCTGCCTCTCAGTTGACATGGGACGAAGACAAAGCTAATACCCTTAAAGAGATGACTGACCAGTGGGTGTCTTCCTGATGAAATGTGCTTATTTTGCATCTTAACAGAGAGCCAGGACAGGTGGGAGCGCTGAAATTGATGAAATGAGGAACTACAGAAGGGAAGACAAAAAGGGTCAGTGTTCTAGGAAGAATGTGGGCAGAGAGTGCTGTCAAGGTTCTAGCTCAAGTACAGACATGGGGTCACAAAGGGTGGCGAGGAAAGGGACAGGTCAAATGGATATCTCTGCATCAATGAAGACTCGAATAGCTCACACCATGAGTCCCCGAGAAACGTGGTTAAGAGGCCCAGCAAAGCACACAACTTGGGAGACCTGGGGACAAATCTCGGCAAATGAATGCTGAGATTTGGTGAAGCCAAAGGGCATTTTCCTCCACTTTCTTTTATATTCATTCTCCAATTATGTCAAATAGGTAAGCCAGGTGGATATTCGAAGTGGAAAAAGGCAAGCTGGTGATTTATTTTTTTACTTACTTCCTACTTTCCCCTATTCATGTCCAAATTCTGCCCAATTCCCAGAGTATCCCAATATTTTTAAGGATAAAGATTTTTTAAGATAAAAAATCTCCCGGAAAGCTGCAATAGCCATTATTTCAACTGATTAAAAAATACATATTGTCAAAATATTGCTAATGTAATAACCTTTCAATTGGGCATTTATCGTATTCATTATAATGGCATCTAAGTACAATTGAAAAAGCAGTAACACATATTTGTCAGGATTGGGTCTAACTGTAACAGATATCTGAAAAGCAGGCACACTTAAACAATATAGACATTTTTCTATCACATAAAAGTCTGGTGTGGGGGCTCTTCAGTCACTGGCAACCAGGCTACATCTAGCTTTCAACTTCACAGTCAATAGAGTGCGACGCTTGGCATCATGGGCCAACAGAGGATTCTATGTAACATTTCCACATCCCAGGAAGTAAGGTGGGAGGAGGAGAGGGAGAAAAAGCAAAGGGCACATGTCTCTGTTGTTGCAAGGAAATTTCTGGAAACTTCCATGTAATCTTGCCTCTTCCATCCCATTGGCTAGAACTTAGTCACAGGGCTACATGTAGTTTCAAACAAGGCTGGGAAATGCAGTCTTTAGTCCTGGCTATCATGTGCTCAGATATGTTTTGCCTGTTGCCAGTTATATACAACTGCAAATGTATATTGGAGCGAATAGTACTTTTTGCCACAACAGATGCGTGTGATTTGTCCACAGCCACATACCAAGTGACTGCAGAGTCAGGACTACATAAAACCCAGTTCTCCCAGATTTCCTGTTGCTTGTTGTCTGGTGTCATTTTTATTCTAGCTCTTTATCTTGTCCACTGAACAACATACATATCTGTACCATGGGCAGATGCCTCTCTGGTGATTTACCAAGGGTCCTTAAATTGGCATTTTCCTTTGTGTGTGTGACATTCTGGAAAGGAATGTGATGTGATGTGTGAGTCCTCTTGCCACACTTAATACCACGTGGCAGAATATTCTCAAGTTACAACAGACGAGGGATTTGGGGCTTAGGATTGTCTCTTGGGCACCTAAGAAAGTGCAGAGAAAGCAAGGAGGCGGACAAGAATTACTTGCAGTTCATGGAGGAATTCACGAGATAATCAGGAGAAGCTGCATCTGGTAGAGACAGAGATGAGACCCTCGGGGTATGTAAAAGGGTGAAATATGTGAATAATAAAGGAAGTCTCAGTGTTTGGGAGATCTCTTGTGTAATATACTTTCAGAAGGTGGAAAGATATTTATGATGACTATGTTGTTGGTGTGCATAGCTCACAACTAAAGATGGGACTCTTACTCTTTAAACAGAACATAATAACCGTGGCTTCCAGTTTCCTTTTTCTTTGTGCACTTCTGTGAACTAGCAGGAAAAATTGGGGCATCAACATTTGCAGAAAGCTGACACCCATCCTATTTAACTATCTTTGAAATCGAAAAGGACAATTAAAAACTAGTAACTTCTTAACCCTTTTACAAAGCCAGGCTCTCATTTTAGAGCTCAAGAAAGAACATTTACGTGGAGTATTGTCTTACATGATTCAGCTTTATTTTTGCTGAGAATTAGTAACAGATACTGAGTTTAGCGCTGTGCATCTTTCTGCAGGAATGAGAAGCGGGGAGCCAACTCTTAACTCTGCTGTGAAATCTCTTTGGTTGGTTGACTGCTTCCAACATGGTGAGGCAAAGGGACTCAAGCAGGGTTCAATCAGGGAAGCAGAATTACGGAGGAAGGGATTCATTGCACAATTGTGGGAGAGGCTGGGGAAGTAAGATCCTGAAAGGAGGGTCTAGAGGGCCAGAGAAGAGTTACCAATCTGCCCCCTTTAAGAGCTGGCATTGTGAGTAAATTGCAGGGGAATCTATCTGGGAAACCGGATACATCCAGTTGCCAGAAAAGGACCAGTGAAAGATGTCTTCTATGTGCAACTGTTGCCTCTCACGGTCTCTAGTCAAGCTTCTGGTGGGGGCCCTAGGGAGCAGTTGGCCAATAGTGTTGGCAGTTAGGAAGAGCTGGACACAGAGCAGGAGAGAGTGAGGATAAGCTGGAGCTTGTCTGCACCGCTGTGTGTGTCTGTCACGTTCAGAGAATAATGGATACTGCTTTACTCCTGCCTTCCAAACCTCACACAAATTCCTCTTTTGGCCACAGAACCATAAGGGGGTTCTGGAGAACATAGTTCTAGCTAAATCCAGTTGACACAGCACACATCCCCATTATAAAATAGCCAAAAAAGTGGGAAATCATAGTTTGTACATTTCAAGAGACATGCTAACGAGTCTCAGCCCGCCAGTTTCTTATATTTACAAGTATAAAAATGACAAAATCATTGCAAGTTAAACAGTCACAAAATATCACACAATATTTACATTTTATAAGTGTGCAACAGCTATAAAATTTTGCCCTTAAAATTCCCATCGTAGTTATGGTTTTGATTTCCAGTAGTTACAGGGGGGAAAGGTCCAGGAGAGGTGAAACACTGAATGCTTTCCTGGGTTTGACAGAGTATCAAGAACAGAGGGCTGTACTCTGTGGACCACAACGTATCTCACACCATTTAAAACGGCGATTTATCCCAATAACAATCCCACTAATGGTTTCACACTTAGTGCTTATTAATGCTCATTACAGATTATTTCCCTCAGCTCCATTAAGTTTTAATCTCCACTGTTTTCTGGCACATTAACAATATGGCAGACCACCAAAGGAAGGCTGGTCACAGACTTAATGTTATGTACAAGATAATTTTGCCAGTGAATTGGATGTACTGAAAAACTAGAGCAGGATCCCATTCTACTCAGAAGACTTCACGGCGCTGTGACATCTCAAAAGTGACAGCCTTGTCCTCTTCACAGGGGAAAGGCCTAAGAGAAGTATTAGGTTGAAAGCCTCCAAAGAGGCCTCTTTAGTTTTGGGAATTCACACAAAATGGAGAGCATGCTAGCATTTCAGCGTGGGCACCCTGTTTGTTCCTTCCCAGGCAGAGGCCAGGTTGGGAGGCACTGGGAGGTGGTGTCCCTTTTCCACAGGCTTCCATTAGCTGTGCTCAGGGCTGGCCCAGGGCCAAACCATGGAAGAAGCCACTCCCTGTCTTGTGCCTCTCCTTCCATTCTCTTTTGCTTTTAGATACCCTCTCCCCTGATAGTCCTTATTAAACCTTTGGTTGCCCAAGGTCACTCAAAATTGTTTGCTCCTTAGGTCAGCTTTCATTGGTCAATGCTTCACGCTTCAGAGTTTCCATTTTCTCTGCCCCATGTACCATTCTGCTGTTCCTCTGAGACCTTCCTTCAGCTGATATCACAATATTGCTAATGGGTCCAGAAATACTCAGTCAACAAGAGTCTCTTTAGTGGTAGCAATTGGGTGTGTCTGGCTTCCCAGATTTGCCTGTGAGTTCCAAATTGGGCAGTCTGACAGAAAGATAACTTGGGTGAGCCTTTGGCAGTTTCCATTGGCCACCTACTCCACCTACATATAGGGTAAATCACAGACATAAATGTCTGTTTAATTATTAATGTGATCGATGGTTACTGCTTGCTCAAACTCAAGGCCATAAGTGTTTTGCACCTACTAGCTGCTTAATAAATACTTATTGGATGATGTAGTCTTCGAATTGTCCAAGGATTTTTAGTCTCTGAAATTACAGGGACAAGTGGGGCACTATTACTCTAGGACAGAGTGAATAATAGCTCCAGGGGAAGAGAAGCAATCATGGATGGCAGGGTGGGCGTGTGGCCTAGTGGGCAGAATCCATAGCAAGGATGTCTGTGGCTCTAGGCCAGGTTTGTCAGCACACCTAACCTTGTGGCAAAATTTGGAAAAGGAGGTGAGTCATTGCTGGGGTCTACCACTGAAAAGGGCAGGGAAGGCCCAAGTGCAGCCATGCAAGACAAAGCAACAGACTGAGACCAATCAGTCAGTGCCTGGAAGGAGTTCAGACCAATCAGAGGAGCTCATCTTTTTCTAGAGGGTCTTGGGTCATTGTGTAGATCCTGTCTGTTCACGTGCCAGGAGTTGTAGGGCACGTCTGCAGCATTCATTGCCTGTACGGTATATTTGGTGATTGGCATTAGCCACTTCCTATTGAAAAAAATTCCTCTTTTCTCAATGAACCATCTGTTTGGGGAAGGGGTTAAGTTTTGGCACTGTAAGATCAGCTCCAGACTTGCCCATGGTAGAAAGCCAAAAATGGTGGTTACCAATGGTATCTGGCTAATTGCTTTGACCTGTGCAGTGTAGTAGAGCAAGAAATAGACTTGAAATAAAGATATTTTGAAACAAATCATGGTTTTCTTGATGGGTGACTTATAATTTTGGGCCACACACAGCCCAATTTTCTCATTTATTACATGACAGCTTAATGAGCCTGACTACCTCCCAAGATTCTTGGCAAGATCAAATCTGATCACGCTTGTAAAAGTACATGGTTGACTCTAAAAACTAAAATGTAGGAGGGATATATACATATGTATAAGTAGATCAAAATTCTTATATGTGCCAAAATATATTTAGAGTGAGTACTTGTTCAAAAAGAACTTTCTGATGAGCTTTTTTGGGGAAACAGTTGAAATTCCAGACTCCAATGTTTCAGAAAAAGGAATGAAAATACTCCACCTGAGAGGAGTTGAATGTGTTTTGGTTTTGTTTTGTTTTGCTGTTTTGTTGTGTATGTGTGTTTAGAGGAAGGGAGGAAATGGAGTGAAGAGAGAGAGAGAAGAGATACAATGACAAGAAATTATCATACCTAGGCTATATGGGCCAGATTCTTTCCACTAAGAATTTTTAGAAGCACAACTTGGGAAATGAATTCTGCCCCTTTAAGTTCATTGTCATCCTTAGAATGCTATCTGCCAGGACACAGGTAGTGGGCCTTTTTATTTGTTCTGTATAGAGCAGATTGGCATGCTGAAGGGGCTTTAGATGATGATAATGGTGGGTGTTGGTGTAACTAGAAGTCAGGACTGACCTGTAGGGTTAAAACATGGAAGGGCACCTGAGTGGCTCAGTCGGTTGAGCATTCAACTTCGGCACAGGTCATGATCTCATGTTTCTTGAGTTCCAGCCCTGCATCACGTTCTGCGCTGACAGCTCAGAGCCTGGAGCCTGCTCTGGATTCTGTGTTTCCCTCGCCTTCTCTGCTTCTCCTCTGCTCACACTCTTTCAAAAATAAATAAAGATAAAAAAATTTTTTTTAAAAAAATGTGGAGGGACAAGGTCAGCCAAAGATGGCTGTGCCTGGGCTAGTTAAGCAGAAGTCACCATGGGTGCTGGTTGTGGTTGGGGGAGACTAGGGAGGTGCCAGCTGCTGAGAGAAGAGTGTAAGGCTCAGAATGGAAAACTGTGAGGCAGATGACACTATCAGGCTGATGATACTAACAACTTTTGATATCGTAGCCAGAAAAATTAACCAACTTTCAGAAGTAGAAAAGGATCTACTTGAACATGGATCAACATACGTTGGACTTAATGCTTCTCTCTGTGGCCTAATGACAGGCTTTGAAAAATTATTGTGGTAAAATATACATAACATAAAATTTATCATGTAAGTCATTTTGAAGTATACATTAAATGGCATTAAGTGCTTTCTAACTATACAACTGTCACCACCATCCATCTCCAGAACTTGTTCATGTTTTCAAATAAAAACCCTATATAGCCACTAAACACGAACTCCCCATTCCCTCCTCCCTCTAGGCCTGGTAACCATCATTCCGCTTTCTGCCTATATGACTTTGACTACTTTCGGTACCTAAGTGGAATCGTACAATATCTGTCCTTTTGTGACTAGCATGTTTAGCTTGTCTTTAGGGTTTATCCTTATCGTAGCATGGGTCAGAATTCTCTTCATTTCTAAAGGCTGCATAATATCCCATTGTGTGTATATATACCACATTTTGTTTACTCATTCAGCCACTGATGGACCACTGAGGTTGTCCACCTTTTGGCTAGTATGAATCATACCACTATGAACTTGGGTGTACAAATGTCTCAATTCCTACCTTCAGTTCTTTGGGATATATACTGAAAGTGGAAGTGTAATTGCTAGATCAGATGGTAATCTTACCATTTTTCACAGGGGGTACATCATTTTATATTCCCACCAGCAATGTGTTAAGGTTCCATTTTCCCTGTATCATCAATAACAGTCTGTCTATTTATTTATTTATTTATTTATTTATTTATTTATTTATTTATTTATTTTGAGAGAGAAAGAGTGTGTGCAAGGAGGAAAGGGCAGAGAGAGAGGGAGAGAGAGGGAGAGAGAGAGAATCCCAGGCAAGCTCAATGCTGTCAGCACAGAGCCCAATGCGGGGCTCGAACTCACGAACCATGAGATCATGACCTGAGCCTAAGTCAGATGCTTAACCAACTGAGCCACACAGGTGCCCCAATAACAGTCTTTTTGATGCATCTTTAAATGTGACATGAATTAGTATAGCTAGCTTCTGGCTTCCCAATGGCAGTGATCTTATTTTTGATGACACCTATATCTTACAAAGATTTTGTAAGTTCATCTTAGTGCAGGTGATTTGAGTTGTGATATCTGTACTATAACATGGGGGTGGATTGGTTGGTCTTGTCTTTGGTAGTCTCCCCTGTTAGCAATAACCTGTGACTGGTGGCCTTGGGCCAGGTATAACTCAGCCCTACTCCCAGAGAAAGAAGCATCTCAATTCACTGGATTCGAATTTCTTTTTTTTTTTTTTAATGTTTATTTAATTTTGAGAGAGAGAGAGACCGAGCATGAGCAGGGGAGGGGCAGAGAGAGGGAGGCAGAGAATCCGAAGCAGGCTCCAAGCTCTAAGCTGTGTCAGCTCAGAGCCCAATGCAGGGCCCAAACCCACAAATTGTGAGATCATGACCTGAGCCAAAGTCAGACACTCAACTGACTGAGCCACCCAGGTGCCCCAGATTAGAATTTCTAAGCTCTCTTTAGGAAGATGTTACTTTCCACTCTGCCTCAGACTGTGTTTGCAGCAGTTGTGTTTGCAACACAAACTACATATGAAGCCCCTCTGCTACCTAAACCTGGCCTGGAAGTTTGCTGATTTTAAGCAAACATGCACGCAAAAATAGGATAGTTTAAAAGAAGTGGAGGACAAAGACCCTGCCTGGTGGCAAGGGTGGGAATAGTGAGATTTGTCCTTTGATGGGGGTGTTAGAGGGGGAAGGGGAAGGGGAGTGGGTGGGCACAGAGGAAGCTCCGCAGATTTCCTCCCTAACAGCCTCCCCCCAACACCCCCACCCTCTGCCCAGGGCAGGTGGATGCCTGCAGAGGAGCTCTTGGCAAATCTCAGGATGTTAAGGAACCACCTTTCCTGTTTGGGCTGCTGATCGTTGATGTTGGCATTTTCAATTTCCTGATATTAAAAGAGTGTCAGAAATGTAATAGAGGGTATATTGCTTTCTAAATTGATTTTTGTCTTTAATTTTATTTAATTTCTTAATTAAATCCCCCAAATGGGGATTCTTTATCTCTGCCTTTAAGAAATGTTTTCTGAGCCAGTTATTCCTGATTCTTCATGGTTTCTTCTAATTATTCCGAGGAGGATCTCATGATTTATGCTCCTGATGGCCTTTCCCTAGGCTGGCAGGGAGGGGAACCTCAACCAGTCAAGAATCCAGCTCTTGCTGAGGGAAAGAAGCTCAGAACATGCTTTCACCTGCCTTCAACCCAAGGACAAGCAAGCTTTAGACTTGACCATTGACCTCATATAAATTTCATGTTGACTTAGATGGAGTCTGATAAACTTGGGTTGGTCTGGGCAAAGAGTGTTCAAGCTCCCATTGAACTTGTCATCCAGTGCCCGGTCTTGTTTCACGGTGTCTTTGTAGCCAGTGACTCCCCTATTTACCACTGTGGTAACTCCCTTTTCCTACACACATTCTCTGGACAAGTTTTTACTTGACCTGGGAGGGATGAAAGGGAGGAGAGAGGGATTTTAGAGGCAGGAGGCCACCTACTTGTTCAGGCAGTCATCAGAAACTTGTACTGACTTGGTTAAGAGCACCTGCTTGCAACCATGATGTTCAGTGATGCATGTTCCTGTACAGGTCTTGGAAACCTATTAAACTTTTGGTTGTCCTTCTATGATTGATTAAAATGTTCACTGATTTTTGAAAAAAAAAGTTTTATTTGAAAATTAACAGGGTTTTCTGTTTGTTGGTAAGCAAACTGCACAGAAAGGTAAAAAGTAAAATTCCCATCCCCTCACCCTCCATCCTAGCTTCTCAGTGTTGGGTGTGATCCTTTTGGGTATATTCCCAACACACACACACACACACACACACACACACACACACACACACACACGTGTGTGTGTGTGCATGCACTTTAAACAAACTCAAAAAGTCATACTCTAATACTGCTATATGATGCACTTTTTACAGGAATGTCTATGTTAATTCAATTTTTTTTTAAAGAAAAAAATGTAACAAGAAAAATAATCAGCTTTCTGATAGGTTCAAAACCTCAGCTAAACCAGAGCATTTAGCTGAGAATCGCTAGTATGACAGGCCCTGGGCTATTGGCTCCCTGGCCACTATTGCCTGCCCCATCTACTCATGAGTACCCACCACAAGGACTCTGGCATCTTGTTAGGTGCTTATCGAAGTGTGGGCAGGGACTCCTGGCGAGGGAGAGTGAGCACATGGCCAGTTTGGCAGGAAAATGGAAAGACTGGAAGAACTCCTGGCTTCACGGTTTTCCTGAAGTTGGCAGAAGTACTTCAAACATTGTCTGGTTCAGTGGATGCTGATGCCATTTCTCCTTATGAATGGTACAACATCAGCTGCCGGTCTGGATCTCCAGAAACTTACGGATTGCTAGTGGTCCAGACATGCCCACGGAGCCAGATTGCTAGAGTCCAGGTTGTTTTATCCCTACCTGTACTGTGGAGAAATCTGGGAGGGGGAGGGGGGCTTTGTTGTTATGTGTGACAATGATGAAAGAACTTGAGTAGGACACATTCCTTTGGAGAGTCCTAATTTAAATGATTTCTGGCATTTCAGAGGTCAATTCTCTCAACTAACACTCTCTTCTTCTGAACTGCATCTCTCTAATGACTTCTGGGCCCTCTGTCCTTGGCCCTGACCTCTTTCTTGAGCTCCTGGTCTGTTAGGCTAACTTCCTTCCAGAAAGTTCACCCTGGATTCCCAGGCCACTCACATCTAATATGTTCAAATTGAGGCTATTATCTCTACCTGAAAGCCTGTACCTATTTCTTATTTCCACCCATCTGGTCACCCAAGAGAGAAACTGCTAAATCATTTTTAATTCTTTCTAATTGTTTGAGAAGTCCTATAGATTCTAGCTCAACGTCTGTCCAAATTACTCCCTTTTTCCTAGTCCCCCTGCTACTGCCTTCACTGAGACCACCACTGTCTCCCAATTCAATAAATATTATTAAATACTACCATGTACCATGATAATTCTGCCATCCAGGGCTTCATAGTTGAATGATCCTATTTAACCTCCAGAGGGATCTTTCTAAATTATACATCTGCTCATAACTCTTTTCTGCTCAAAACTCCACATTAGCTCTTTGCTGCCTACGAATTAAAACCCACTCCTCAGCTGGACAAGGTCTTTTTGCAACACCAAAGCCATAGCCTCCCCTCTTACCATCCCCCTCAGCCACGCCTTCTGTGAGCTCATGTCCCAGGGCACCCATCCGACCCCTTCATTTCACAGATGCTTGCTTTTGCACATGCCAACTCCTCAGCTGGGGACACCATTCCCCAGACCAAACTCCTGGGAAATTCTCACTTCGAGACTCCACTCAAATGCTAACTGCTTTGTCAAGACTTCGCTTTTTCCCTGTCCTCTCAGGCTTCTCCTTCCCTCCTCTGTCTTCCCACGAGACTTTGCTGATGGCTCTGTGACGGCACTTACCATCTTTACTGCACAATTTGCTCACATCTCTCATGCTCCACTTGCCCTAGCTCCCAGCCTGTCAGCAACTTGAAGGCAGGGGCTACCCCTGCTTCATGTTGGTATCCCTGGCACTCAGCTTGATACCTGGCACAGAATACTAGAATATGGGGGTACTAGGTTGGTTAACCTCCGGACTGCAACAGGGTTTGTGAGAAGTGTCCCAATACCTGAACGTATTGGTTGCATGTGACAGAAACCCATCTCTATGTAAGCGTAAATCGACTTATACCACTGGTGAAGCCAAGGGTGCAGCTGGGTTTGGGGAGCCCACGCAGTGCTGTCAGGGCTCTCTCACACCAACTCTCATCTTTGGTTTTCTTTTCAGGTTGGTTTTATATTTTTCCTGCTGAAGCCGGCAGCTTTATGCCTGTGTCCTTGCAGTTTACGATCCAAAAGAAAGATACCTGCTCTCTCTCTCTCAGCATCCACACATCAGATCTCAAGGAAGTCTGCTTGGACCTGCTTGGTTATATGCTTTGATGAACCACAGCAGACAGACAGAGGAGGTACCATGATTGGTCAGGCCTGGGCCACGTGTCCACCCCTGTGAACAGTAGGTGGTTGATGGAGCATCGCGAATGACTCACCCTGTGGGAACTACATGGGATAGACAAGTCCTCCAATGGGAAGAGGAGTGCTAGACAGACAAAAGCATTAGATGTCCACTCCAGTTGCGTGTTTTGGTCAATTAAAAAAAAAAGTTTCATCTGATTTGTCTGTTAGCGCTCAATATAGCTGAGGTTCATGAATGGCCCATTGAATCAAAAGCAGAGTAGAGTTTTAAGACAGTTGATATTGTAAGACAGTGCATCTGAAACTACAGAAATGTGAAGATCTGAAACCGCAGAAATCAACCTTTTTTTTGTTTTTGTTTTTGTTTTTGAGAGAGAGAGAGAGAAACAGAGTGCAAGGGTGTGTGTGTGGGGGGGGGGGGGGGCAGAGAGAGAGGGAGACACAGAACCCAAAGCAGGCTCCAGGCTCTGAGCTGTAAGCACAGAGCCTGACGTGGGACTCGAATTCATGAACCGCAAGATCATGACCTGAGCTGACATCAGATGTTTAACTGACTGAGCCACCCAGGAGTCCCCTGAATGAAACTTTTTAAAATGCAGGTTCTCATTCAGTAGGTCTGGGGTGGGACCTGGGATTCTGCATTTCTTACAAGCTTGTATTAGTCTGCTTGGGCTGCCGTAAAATACACAAGACTAGGTGACATAATCAATAAAAATTTATTTTCTTACAGTCCTGGAGCTTGGGACCATGGTTGGTTTCTGGTGAGGACTTCTTTCCTGGCTTATAGATTGATGCCTTCTCCCCATGTCCTCACATGGCCTCTCCTCTGTGCATATATGGAAAAAGCAAGAGCTCTGATAGCTCTTTTTTTAATGAGGATACCAGTCCTACTGGATTAGAGCCCCACCCTTATAACCACATTTAACCTTAATTATATCTTTAAAGGCTCTATCTCCAAATATAGTCACATGGAGATTAGGGTTTCAACATATGAATTTGGGGCGGGGGGGTGGGGGGGGACACGATTCAGTCCAAACAACATGTAGAGTTGAATCTGTGTCCTGTAGCATCAGCAGCACCTGCCTGACAAGCAGCGCCGAAGACATTAGAGGTGGATGCAAGGCAGCTCAGCGCCCAGAAGCCCATGCTCAGGGGATCTGGAAGGACCAAACACTGGTTGATTCTCTAAGATCCTTTGGGTATTGCTCTCTGAGGAGGTCCCCAGTGAATATTAACACAAAAGTGTCTCTAATTTGGTGATTAGTAGTTGTTCAGTTATTTTGAAATTCAGTGCATACTGCAATGGGTTGGGTGTTCTCCTTATTCTATGATGTACCTTTTTTTTTTTTTTTTTTTTAATGTTTGAGAGAGAGGGGAGGGAGGGGCAGAGAGAAAGGGGGACAGAGGATCCAAAGCAGGCTCTGCACAGACAGCAGAGAGCCCGATGTGGGGCTTGAACTCACAACTGTGAGATCACAACCTGAGCCAGAGTCAGACACTTAACCAACTGAGCCACCCCGACACCCCAGTTTGAAAGTTTATAAGAGCCTTTGTTCCATTTTGAGAAGGTGTAACTGTGGAATGTTTTCTAAGCGTCCCTTTAACTCCAGGCCTGCCTGGGAGAAGTTTGCTGATAAAGCTACTATCCCGGCAAAAGGGCCTGTGCCCACGTATGTTCAGTCTCAAATTTCTGGGCTTTATATGCATTATGATATTTAAACAGAAGCGTAGGAAGTAGGGGCAGAAGAGGGGGTGCAAACCCATTACACTGCCTCAGGGCACCAGCTATCGTGCTCGACAAATTGTTCCATACTTGTCTGGGCTGAATGGTGTCTCCCCTCAGAATGTGATTGTATTTGGAGAAAAGAGCTTTAAAAGGGGATTAAGGTAAAATGAGGCTGTTTGGGTGTAGCCCTAATCCAATAGGACTGGTGTCCTTATAAGAAGAGAGAGAGATGTCGGGGCAGGCATGCACAGAGAAAGGGCCACGTGAGGACACGGTGAGAGCTGGCGTCTGCACGCCAAGAAGAGAGGCCTCTAGAGAAACCAACCAGCGGCCACCTTGATCTTGGATTTTTTAGCTTCCAGAACGGAAAGAAAATGTTTCTGTTTGTTGAAGCTACTGAGTCTGTGACATTTTGTTATGGAAACCTGAGCAGACTGATAGAAGACCTCAACAGCTACATTCTATGGTGTGTGAGGAGTATGAATTTGTCATTCAAATGTTAATTTACTCAACAAATGCGCAGTAGTTCTCTGCTGGTGCTAGGGAAACAAGACACGGTCCCCATCCTCACTTTGTGATGGAGACAAACACATAAGGGGCCAGAGTAGTGGAAAAAGGTCTGGAGGTTAGGAAGCCTGGCACATGAGGGAAACTGGAGAAGTGGGTGGCTCAGTCCTGCTGGGTGTCCAGTGACGATGGCAGAAATGACTCATGAAGAGGCTGTGGGGGGGGGAGGTCACTGGAGCCAGTGTGTGTTGAGTCTTGGGGGCCAAGTAGCATTTTGGCACAGAGTGTGGGAGGGCTAGAGGGGAAAACAGGGGCAAGGGGTGCACACACGTTTAATGGTCATTCTCCAGTTACCCGTCATGGTCATTACAGGGAATGAGGTTTTTTAAAATAGTGAGTGGATTTGCATTATGGTTGAATAAGAAGCATAGTGCACTGAGTTGGGTGTTCTTATTCTATGATGTGCCTGGTAAGAACAATTTCTGGGGAGTTTTTTTTTTCCTATATATGTCTCATCCCTAAACACACACACATATGCATACACACACACAAAGTTGGTTGAGAAAAATGTCATTCCTAAAACGCTTAGTGGAGCACAAACCTTATTGAGCAGGACTTGCTTGACCAGCTCTACAGAGAGAAAATTGCAGATGCCATCACCTTCCCAGCCATCTAAGCAGGTAGGAAACCAAAGTGTCACCTAGATGTCTCTTTCTTGCTGACTGTTCCCTTTAAAATCTCCCCCTCTCCCAGGGCCCGGCACTGCTCTCCTTCAGCTCATCCCATCTCCCTCTGCCTGCTCTCTCCAATCCATCTGAGAATAGATCTAAGCCAGCTTGGCCACGCATGAGTTTTCAATTCTTTTTGTTAGACACCAGTGACAACCAGTCAGTTCAAGGAATGAGCATTTTAGCTCCTGCCTTCTCCCTTCTGGGTTGTAATGCAGGGGTTCATAAACCGGGGTGTATGAAATACATCTTTATTTTCATTAGCTTCGAACTGAAATTTAGCGTTTCCTTCAATCACGCATAGAAGCAAAACCCACCATACTGTTAGCATAGTGACTCCTTCAGCAGGAGAAATCATGGGTATTTTTATGTCACGCTATACTTGTTACAGATATCTCAGAACACCATTTCTGCTTATCATGACAGTGTAATTATTAGAGAGCCATGAGAAGATTATGTTCTCAATTTCCGTTAATGAAGAAGCACAGAGGGGTGCATGGCATAATACAGGTTAAGATCCTGTGCCCTCAAGGAGGCCGGGTGGTTCAGTCAGTTAAGCCTCCAATGTCAGCTCAGGTCAGGATCTCACAGTTTGTGAGTTCCAGCCCCATGTGGGGTTTGGTGCTGACGACTCAAAGCCTGGAGCCTGCTTTGGATTCTGTGTTTCCCTCTCTTTCTGCCCCTCGCCTGCTCGTGCTCTGTCTCTCTCTCGGTCTCAAAAATAAACAAACATTAAAAAAAAAAAAAAAAGATCCTGTGTCCTAGAGTGTAGCCAGCTATGTGAGGAGACCCCAGCACAGAGGACTGCAGTGTGGAGTACAAGTTGAGGGTGTTGATCATGTTCAAGTGGTGGTTACAGGCAGACCTAAAACCAATGGCTTCCAAGAGAGATCTTGGTCCTGGCCTCAGGTGAGGCCGGGTCTGCTCTGTCTAGATCTGTGTGGCCCCCTGGTTGGCCCCACTGGTACCTCACTTGCTCAGTTGTCTAAGTATCTGGAATTATAACAGGACACTGTAACAGACCACAGGAACTTAACAAAATATACCTGTGAACTATTTGCTGTCTAATTCTCTACTCCCTGGTAGAGCCCCACTCAAGACTAACATCCCCTGTTCCAGCCAACATGCGGCACCAGGGACCCTCCGGCAGCTCCAGATACACTGCCATCATGTCTGTTTTGTGCTGCTTTCCTCTTAGACACCATGCTCCGTGTGCCTCAGATGCCCTCCTGCAGGCCACCTGTCAAGATCCCGCTGTCCCATTCCTGGTCACCTGCGTGGCTCAAGCTTTACTTTAAGAAAACATTTATGGAGGTGAAATTTAGACAAAAAGAACCACTATAAGCAACTTTGTAGCAACCAGTGTATTCATGGTGTTGTGCAATCACCATCTCTGTCTAGTTCCAAAACATTGCTATCATTCCAAAATAAAACCTCACGCTCATTAAGCAGTCACTCCCCGTTCAACACTCTCCCCAGCCCTTGACAACCACCAGTCTGCTTTCTGGAAATATTCTGGATCTGCAGATCGTGTAAATGGAATGATACAATATGTGCCCTTTTGTGTCTAGCTTTCCACTTAGCATAACGTTTTCCAGGCACATCTAAGCTGTACTAGATATCAGTACTTCAGTCCTTTTTATGGCTGAGTAATATTTCACTGTATGGACATACCACAATTTGTTTATCCATTCCTCCACTGATGAACATTTGGGCTATCTCCACCTTCTGGCGATTGTTAACAGTGCTATGAACACGTGCATACAAGGATTTGAGTACTTGTTTTCAGGGTTCTTTCGGATAGACTTAAGAGTAGATTTGCTGGGTCGTACGGTAATTCTATGCTAACTTTTTGAGGACCTGCCAGACTGTTTTCCACAACAGCTGAACCATTTTACTTTCAAACCAGATCTGCATGAGGGTTCCAACTTCTCCACATCCTCAGTTAACACTCGTCATTTCAAGCTTTACTTTGTGTTAGGGGGATATTTTTTCTATTTATTTTGTGATTATTAAGGAAAATGTACACTTGCCAATCAAGCGTAGAAAACATATAAGTGGAGTCATTTTGGTGAATGGAAATTGATTTAATTAATTTAACTAATTAAAAAGGGTTTAATACTGTCTTTTTAGTTATTTCACTTAGAAGCTTTACTTTTTAAACCCTTCAGTAACTCCCTCTCTTTTGTGCCCATCCCAGACTCCCCACACCCACATGTGATCCAACCCCATAGCATTGCCCTTATCACACTATATTGCAATTCTGCCTTCGCTTGTCTCTCTCCATTGTTAGCCTTGGCTGGGATTGCGTGGGGGAGGGGATCCTCTGGTGCTTGCAGAACAGGGCTGGCCACTTCAGTAGGAACAGGCGGCTCCTGTTACAAAGCGTGAATGGGGGAGCTCATGGGCTCCCCCTTGCGGTAAGCAGGAATAAGCCTACATACGCTCTCACCTGCCCTGGTCCACCTAACACCAGCTTCACCCCCCTTGTTGCTTTTCACAAGGATGAAACGAAGACAAATGAGACACCAGATGGGCAAGCATGCTGAGCTCTTGGAGAAGAGAGGCTGTGTAAATCCAAGTCTTTCTTTTATTGGGGCAACAAAGCAAATGACTCCAAATTGTCTTCACTTTATCCTGCCTGCACAAGTCAGTTCAGAGGATGGAAATAGCATTTGGAGGCATTTGAATGAATCATTATACAATTAACATAAGACTCTGGGGAAACTGTGACTTGGATGTGCAGTGCTCCTGACTAGTGACGGGGGGAATGTGTGCCCCTGCCTGACTGAGCCCTTTCTTTTCATTTGGTGGGTCCCACTGAAAAATTGGAGGAGCATACTTCTTCCTCCCACTGCCCATGTCCAAGCATTTGCCCACTTCCTATTTACCAAAGGTGCCCAAAAGGTGTTAGGCCCCGGAAAGTAAAGATAAAGAAGATCTCACCCTGCTCTCAAGGTGTCCATGTGTAAGATGATATATGTTAAGAAGCCACATACCGGGATTATTTTGGAGGAAAGGAATCTCGGTGGAAAAGAATCCAAAATGTGTTTCTGGGCACACAAGAAAGATTTGGGCACACAAGAAAGATATATATGCTTTATTTTGGTTTTATGTGGTCAGTTGGGTCCCATCCTCAGACAAAGGGCTAAATATTTCCCAGATGTGTTAGCAGTTCTAGGGCTGTTAGAACACTGATTTTTCTAGTCCGAAAAGAAAGCAGATTAGGTCAGAGAGAATGATTTGACTATGGGTTTTTCTCACCTGGAGCTATTTCACCATAAAAAAAAACAAAAACAAAAACAAAAACAAAAACAAAAACAATATAAATGGGCTTTCTGGGGGCACCTGGGTGGCTCAGTCGGTTAAGCATCTGACTTTGGCTCAGGTCATGATCTCACGGTTCTTGAGTTCGAGTCCCGTGTCGGACTCTGTGCTGACAGCTCGGAGCCTGGAACCTGCTTCAGATTCTGTGTCTCCCTCTCTCTCTCCTCCTCCCCTTCTCGTGCTCTGTCTCTCTCTCTCTCTCAAAAATAAATAAAGATTAAAAATTTTTTAAAAAAGGGGCTTTCTGTGTGGAAGAGACAACACAGGCTATGAGAAGAATGTGGGATTTGCAATTAAAGACCTAGATTTGAGTCCTAGATCTGTTACTCATTTGTCATGTTCCAAGAGACAAGTCTCTGGACCTCGGGTCGCTCACCTAGGTTTGTCTTTGTCATCCCTCAGCCACCTTGGCAAATTAAAAAAAAGCACAACAACTAAATCTGAAGAAATTTCAGCAGCTCACCACATTGTTTTAAGACCACAGGCTTTGTTCCTGAACCCAAATGTCACATTCTTCATTTCTGAGTTGGCAAGGACCATGATTAAGGTGTCTTATTGTTGTCATTATCACGTACGTTTTGGTATTAGGATTGGAGTTGCAGCTACGTCTGGTACTTGTCGCTGAAAACCCGAGCCTAAACATCTACTTTGACCACATTCATGCCTGTCCAACTTTACTAGATAGTAACCTGCTCAGAGATCTGGTTAAATTTAGATAATTATGGTCCAGTCCCTTCCCCTGATACCTGTGAATTCCTGGGGCTTACTTCCTTGTGATTCTCTGGCCTCCTCCCCAACCCTGCCCACCTCCTGTGCTCACTGCTTTTATTTCTACACCATCTCTGGTGCAGAGCTCAGCAGCCCTTCGAAATTCCCTGGAAAGACCCCCTCACACACTAGTGGGCAGCAGAGACCCATCAGAAGGCTTGATGGGGACGGTGGCCGGCGCTGGAGCCCTGGGAGCACTCACACACTGAGGGGTGAGCAGCCTTCCCTCATCGGGCTTTCTCACTCTTCCATTTGTCCTTCTCACCTTCCTTCCCTCAGGCTGCAAGAAAATGCAAACCCTCAGAACCACTTTGTCCACACAGGTTTCAGCTTCTTCACAAATATTTCCCACTGGAAACAGCTCTCCCTTCCCAGGAGGAATTCTGGTGAGTGGATTTCTTCCAGCTCAGCACCCTCGCTTTGGGAAGCCATCCAAACCCATGGGGGGCTCAGGGCTAGGAGTCCAATGTCAGGGCAGCTTCAATAAAACCTGCCAAGGATCTGTGCACAGCTTGGATGTCCATTGTAACACCCAAGACCTGTATTTGGTATTTTAAGTAAGATTCTAAAGCAAGTGGCTCCCTACCATTAAAGTTTATTATTTAAGTGTTCCGAGGCCCTCTGTCTTTTTGTCTCCCACACTCCCTGCTGCTTTTCTGGGGGAAATGACCATCTGGCGGGGACTTCCTACGAATGGCCACTAGAGGGCACATGATTTCCAGCTCACAAGACCCTCGCCGCGGCCAATGCCTGTGGCTTTGCTGCGGAAAGGACAGTTTTTGTTTGTTTGTTTGTATGTTTGTTTTCTTTCAGAAACAGGAGGAAAGCACTTGAAATTCCCTGGATGCAGCTAAGGCATTTTCTACGGCATTCATCTGTGAAATGCTGGCTGCAAGAAGCACACATTCTGGCGGGTGGCGGAAAGAATGCATTCTCTGTTGCTGTCACTCATTCTCATCAAGGGGAGGAGAAGAGGGCTGCAGATAGCTGAACGCATGAGTTTTGCTGTTTCTAAGATCACTAGGAGAACATACTTGTAGGCTGCATGTGTCTACGCAGGCCTAGTGATACGCGGGATAATGAGCGGAATGCATTTTGGAATTCAACATATATGGCATTCATTTCCCACAGGAGGGCTTCCTGCCAAATGGCAAACTAAAATGGGTTGTGGCAACCCTGGAGAAACTCCAGTACTAACTTGCTGGGACGCAGGAGAGGAGTTGAGGAGATCAAGTGACATGGGAGTGTTGCTTGGAAAGCCCCTTGGGCCTGTCTCTCAGAGGAGGGGTGAAGCACCCTACTAGCTGGGGGGAAGACAGAGATAGGAATGGGATTGAGAAGTTAGTAGGGGTGAATAACATCATGAATTTGAGCCAAAAGTTAGGAGTGACCAGTATAAATCAAAATTAGAATACTTAACTTCTAAATTAGCAGGCAAAAATTCAATGGTAAGTGGAAATGAAAAAAAAAAGGGGGGAATTAAAAAACATCCTGTATTATAAATGAAAGTCTCTTGGGGCACCTGGCTGGCTTGCTTGGTTAAGCGTTGGACTCTGGGTTTTGGCTCAGGTCATGCTCTCATGGTTTGTGAGATCAAGCCCCGCATTGGGCTCTGTGGTGACAGCACAGAACCTGCTTGGGATTCTCTCTCTCCCATTCTCTCTGTCCCTCCTCCTGTGTGTGTGCTCGCTCTCTCTCAAAATAAATAAACAACCTAAAAAAAGAGAAAAAGAAAAGTCTACACTAAGATGCTGAACTAAGGGGCACCTGGGTGGCTCAGTTGGTTGAGTGTCCAACTCTTGATTTCAGCTCAGGTCATGATCTCATGGTAGGTCATGAGATTCAGCCCTGTGTCGGGCTCTGTGGAGTATGGAGCCTGCTTGGGACTCACTCTCTCTCTCTCTCTCTCCCTCTCTCTCTCCCTCCCTCCCTCCCTCTCTCCCCCCTTCTGTCCTTCCCCACTTGTACGCTGTCTCTCTCAAAATAAATAAACATTTTTTTTTAAAGATGCTGAACTAAGTCCTCATAAAACAATGATTAAATAATTCCCAGCTTCAGCACTTACTGACTCTGTGACCTTGGGTAGGACACAAATTTTTTCTCAGCTTCAGTTTCTTGCCTCTAACATGAATAGAAGTACTATGGGTACAAATTTGCTGAGGATTAACATAACGTACGTAGGAGAGTCCTCTCCTGCCCGCCCTTGGAAGATGGTCAACTTTCTAGTTCTCTTCTCTCTTCTCTCTAACGTGTTTAGCTCATAATCATTTATGCCTTTAAGAATATTTACTGAGTACCTGTGTCAGCCAGGTTGTTTTTAGCAACAAGTGACAGACCACCTTACCTAAGGGGCAGTCAACAATAAGGAAAAGGTATTATCTCATTTCAAGAAGTCCAGAGATAGAATGGTTAATGTGAAGTCTTAACGAAACCATCAAGAACTCCAAAAGATTCCTCCCACAGTTTGGTTCTATCATCCTCAGTAGGTTCACATCTGTCCTGTTGTGTCTCTTGTAATGGCTGCGGGACAACTGCCACACCAGTCACCTAGAAACAGACAAGCAATGGGCTCCTTCACACAACTCCTTGGAATTTTCCTGGGAGTGTTTCCCAGAAGTCATCCCAGCAGACCTTCCCTCATGTCTCATGGACCAGAAGTGGGTCACTTTGCCCATCCCTAAATCAGTTCCTGGCAAGGTGAATGGGTTTCCATCACTGGGACAGATCGGTCATGATTCATCCCTAAGAGTTCACTTAGTCTTGTGGGGTTGTTGATATCAGAACAAACTAAGGTTCAGTTAGGTTAAAAAAAAAAAAAAAAAAAAAAGGAAGAAATGACTATTGGTAGGCCACCAAGAGTGTTTTCCTGGCGCTGTAGCTGATGTTGAGCATATAGTAGTTAATAAGATGCCATTCCTAGGGAGCTCGTTAGGGGAGGTTACACACAAGTAAACTGGCACTAACAATATAGTGTGTAAGTGCTATGCAGGGGGAACTGTGAGACAGTAACCCATAATCAGTGGTCAGGGCAGACTTCCTAGAGGAGCTGCTCTTTGATGGAAACTGAGAGACAAAGTAGAATTTTTCTGGATGATTAGGGGTAGGAGTAGAATGAGAGCTTGCATGAAGCCCTGGGAGCAAAAGCGGTGACGATATGCTTAGATAACTGAAAGAAGTTCACCGTGGGAAGGGAGCCTGGGATGGAGGAAGCTGAGTGGTTAGCAGGGGCTGATCCTGAAGGTCTTGGAAGCTTTGCAGGGGGGGGGGGGGGGGGAGTTGGAATTGTGTTCTGACAGAAATGGATCAGATATATTTATAGCAATGACCTTCAAAATGTGGGTATAAAATCAATACAGTGGTTTAAAATGAGCATATAAAGATAAAATAACACTGGTAAATTCTTTAACTGGTAATTATGACATTCAAGGCGCTGTTTTGAGAGTTTGTGTGTTCTCTATTGACTCGATGATCCTCAGGTGTGTACTGCTGTCATCCCCATTTTGCAGATGAAGCACTTGCCTAAGGTTTGTTATAGGTGGAATTGCGTCTCCCCCAAAACAGACACAGTGAAGCGTGGACTCTCACCATCCCAGAGTGTATCCTTATTCGGAAACAGGGTAGTTGCAGATGTCATTAGTTAAGATGAAGGTCATACTGGAGCAGGGTGGTTCCTTACTTCAACACGACTGGTATCCTTATAAGAAGATGGCCACGTGAAGACCGAGACCCAGGAAGAACACCACGTGAGGATGGCGGCAGAGATCGGAGTGCTATGTCCACAAGCCCAGGAACACCAAGGGCCGCTAGCCGTCATCGGAAGCTGGGACAGAGGCATGGGATTCTCCCTCACAGCTCTCGGAATGAACCAACCTGGCCGCAACTTGATTTTGGACTCGTAGCCTTCAGAACTGTGATAGAATACATTTCTGTTGTTTTAAGCCACCCAGTTGGTGGTGCTTTGTCATAGTAGCCAGAGCAACCAAATAGGGCCACACAGCTAGTAAGTGAGGAATGGAGACTGAAGTGAGTCTGGCCCCATAGTTAAACACTCAACCACCCTACTTTTCTCAATAGAAAAGAGAAGGCAGTGTAAGTAGTTGAGGGGAAGGTTTTAACTGTACATATGTACACATGTGTGTATGTTGGGCTGGGTCATAACGTAAAATGTATTTCTTTAAAGTGTGAAAGTCCCTGCCTTAAAGGAGTTGGAACGGAGTAAGAAGACCAGTTTGCATTAAAAATTTTTTTAAATCTTTATTTATTTTTGAGAGACAGAGAAACAGAGCGTGAGCAGGGTAGGGGCCAAGGGAGGAGACACAGAATCTGAAACAGGCTCTAGGTTCTGAGCTGTCAACACAGAGCCCAATGAGGGGCTCGAACTCATGGACTACAAGATCATGACCTGAGCCACAGTCAGACGCTTAACCAACTGAGCCACCTAGACCTCCCCCACCCCCGCCCCAGTTTGCATCTTAGAAAAAAACTATGAAACAGGTCAAGATTTCAAGACTAGAAATCAAGAAGGGTGAACTCTCTTTTGTGGATGAGTTCGAAGGCTTCATTTCTTGGCAGGGTGGGGTGATAGGATATCTGCATTAAGTAGATGGTGGTGGGCAGAAGTATGACCTAAGGTCGTGCAAGTCCAGAGGGAGCTGCTGTAATCTAAGTGTACAGTCTCCTAGAACATGGTGCAGTGTACAACCTGTCCATCTGTCTTTGGTGGTCCTAGGATTGGCTTAGAGATATTCATTGAGAGAGAAATATAGGTGGGGGGGGAAGCACTCCTCTTGAGCACATTCTTTAAAAATGGTTCCTTGTCAACAGATCCTTAAAGGTAATATGTTGGCATTCTGGGTATAGAGTCTACCATGAACAGCCAATAAAGGCAGCAAGACTGTGAGACCCAGGCATTAGGATGTAGGCTACTCCAGAAGATTAGCTCCCCACCAAAATGTAACTCCATGAGGACACAACTTTGTCTATGATACTACTAATCCTCAGTGCCCGGAATAAATACTCAGCAAATGCCTGATGAGTATTTGTTGAAGGAATATTGAAGGGAATATAGTAAGTAAAATGAATGAAACTAAGTCACATGGTGGTCATCTTTAATGTCCACGCTCCCCCACTTGCCCCCACTACCCTCTGAGCACCATCTCCTGCCCCACAGGCCCCTGGCTGCCCATCTCTTCTGTGTCCCTTCCACCTCTGAGACTCTGCAATTCCACGTCTGCCTTTCCTTTCATTACACAACCAGAGGAAAAGGATGCTGGTGGTAAGTCGTGTGGCCTCTACTGAATCACATCCTCTCTGACAGCAAGCCGAACACTATTAACAGCTCCGAGTCAGCTGCAGAGGCGCTCGTGACATTTGTGGATGCCCTGAGCCCTGTTCCACGGCAAGGGATTATAGCAGTGTGCACAAATCCTTGTCTGCTACGACCACAGTGCTGCCTCACAGTGACTGACAGAATTAAACGTGGTCTAGACTGATGGGAAGTCCAAGGGGGATTTATGGCCCAATATAAAGAAATGTAAATTTTGTTCTCATTCATTGCTATCATTGATTTTTTTTTCCTCTAGGTGTCAGAATTAATTCTGCTTCCTGCATTAGAAAGCGGACTCAATCCGAGGCAGCCCCTCGCGTAGCCGGGCTCTGAGTGGCCAGATTTACTGCTTCTTGGTGTGCTCCCTGATGGGGGGGTTTGTGGCTCACAGACGTATCATAAGGACCCAGTTGTCACCTGAGCTTTGTTCTGAGGGAGACTGTCCCTGCAGGCTCCAAATACAGGGACCCCTTTAGGTCCTTGAAACTTTGCCAGTTTTTAGCATCAAATTTCCTGTATGTAAGGAAACCTCTTGGTCCTGGGAAAGGGATGGTTGGTGACTAGAGCACGTCGCACTCAGAAGGGGACAGGAGCTTGTGCCTACTTGTTGGCACAACCAAACTGGCTGAAGCCAACTGTTCAAGGGCCTGGCAGATTAGGACTGTCTTTCCTCTTTGGCCAGGCCACATTTTATTAATCAAATGGAAATGAAAGATACCCAGAGACAGACAGTAGCCATAATCGTTTTGCTCCTCACTCCTCCCCGCTGCCCCCAAATGGGTGGTAGGAAAAATTCAGACTGCCTGCATTCAAATTCTGATCTGAACACTTATAACTACAAGTTCCTCAACGTCTGTGCCTCAGTGTCCTCATCTGTGGGAAGAGGATAATGAAAGCATTGGTCTCATGGGGTTGCTCTAAGGACTAGAAGAGAAAATATATATACATATACAATAGTCTTTCAACTGTAACTAGTTGAAGTAGGTGCTTAGGAAGTGAGAGCAATTATTACTATTACATCTCTCTGCAGAAACAGGATTCTTATGAAGCTGGCACTGCTTCCAAAGTGATGGGGGTGTGGGGCAGAAACAATTCTGCTGCTATCTGCAGGTAAACATGACTAGGAAACAGTTCCAGTGGGAAGGTGTAACCTGTCCATCCTGCCCCTTTTTAACTGTTTCTCAAATGTGATATGAGTACCAGAAAATTGCATAAAACAAATGTGTAGCTTCATAAATTACTATATGGTGAAAACTCACAAGTGAGTTTGCTAAAAGGGGGAATGTTGCCAGCCATCCAAGGAGACCTCCACTGCTCTGTCCAAACTCTATTCCCTCCCCCTCTGCCCTGCTAAGAGTATCCTCATCTCTGCTGTATCAAGAAATGATTTTTTTTTTTTGGCTTTTTTTGTTTTCTTCCAATCATCCATTGGTTTTGTTTCCTTCAGGGGAAAAAAAAAAAAGTGGCATTGTGGTGCTAGTCAATCATGACTCTTACTTCTTCTAGAAAACACATGGGCTGGGTCTCCTTTTTTATTTGGAGGAAATAAAAAACACAGAAGCATGATTTCTAAAGGAAAAGGTTTAAGTAGGAATTTGCAAATGTTACCTTCCTTTTTGTGACTATGCATGCTATCTCCTGGAAGGGGCGCATAGATCTCTGTGTATGTTGCTTAAAGAAAATAGACAACCGTCACAGTTCATTAAAATCCCATCTGCTTCCCATAAAGTGGAAAAGTCATTACTGGCTGAGTCAGGGGGTCTCAGCTCATGTCGAGGAAGAGATCACCTACTGGTTCTCCCTTACAACCTTGCAGCTTGTGAAGGGCAGAGTCACCCCCTTATCCTTCTGCCAGGTCAGTGCTTTTTACACCAAACCATGTGTCTCCCCAAACAGTTGTCAGTATAAAACATTCCTAATACAATTTTTTCAGTGGTGCTGAAAAAAATACAAGGCCTAAATGTGTGATTACAGTATTAATTGCTAGATTTAGAAAGGGAGAGGCTGCATGGATATGGGAAAGGTCACTGGGACTTAAGACTAGAGTCAGACAGGGAGGAAACACACTTCCCTAGGGAATGAGGGGTGGAAGGGAAACATGGTTTAAATGGAGGAAATTGTTCATTGATGGGGCAGGCAGTTAGAAATTAAGACCAGGATGCAATTTGAAATACCTCTTGTTGTATCTGATAGGACTAGCTTCATCTTTAAAGAACAGAAAACCCAAAAAAGAGTGGTTTCAATACAATAGAGGCTAATTTATTTATGCAGCCCATACTGGGTGTGTCAGTTCCATGATGGGCAGGAATTTTTGCCTTCCTGCTTTATCATCCTTAACAAGTCACGTCCTGGGAATGCAAGCTGGTGCAGCCACTCTGGAAAACAGTATGGAGGTTCCTCAAAAAACTAAAAATAGAACTACCCTACGACACAGCAATTGCACTACTAGGCATTTATCCACAGGATAGAGGTGTGCTGTTTCGAAGGGACACATGCACCCCCATGTTTATAGCAGCACTATCAACAATAGCCAAAGTATGGAAAGAGCCCAAATGTCCATTGATGGATGAATGGATAAAGAAAATGTGGTATATATTCGGCAATCAAAAAGAATGAAATCTTGCCACTTGCAACTACGTGGATGGAACTGGAGGGGATTATGCTAAGTGAAATTAGGCAGAGAAAGACAACAATCATATGACTTCACTCATATGAGGACTTTAAGAGAAAAAACAGATGAACGTAAGGGAAGGGAAACAAAAATAATATATAAACAGGGAGGGGGACAAAACAGAAGAGACTCATAAATATGGAGAACAAACTGAGGGTTACAGGAGGGGTTGTGGGAGGGGGGGATGGGCTAAATGGGTAAGGAGCACTAAGGAATCTACTCCTGAAATCACTGTTGCACTATATGCTAATTTGGATATAAATTTTAAAAAATAAAAAATTAAATTAAAAAAGTTTAAAAAAAAACAAAAAAAAACAAGTGATGTCCATCCTTTGGAACCCTATGGTCCAGGATGGCTGCTGTAACCCACACCTATCACCTCCAAGTTTTTAGGCAAGAGGAAGCAGAAAAAGCAGAACAGGGTGTGTCTGGCAACAGTATAGTCTTGTTCTTTTTTTTTTTTTATTTTAAACAGTATAGTCTTCTAAGTAGCCTCCCCAGAAGCTACAGCCTACAACCTCTGCTTACATCTCATTAACATACTAATGAGATGGGAGGCATTAACATACTAATGAGATGGGAGCTAAAAGGGAGGCTGGGGAATATAGTCTTGGCCTTCTGGAATAAAACAGTTTCTTCTGGAAAGGTAGACCAGGAGAATAAATAGGAAGGTGGGGCAATGAATAATCTTCTACATAATTGGAGGCAGTGAAACTTTATAGTGAAGCGTGGAGCCTCTAGATTACCTGGGTTAACATCCGGGCTCTATCACCTATTGTCTGTATGACCAACAAGTCACCCAACATTTCTAAGACGTAGTTTCCTCATCTGTAAAATGAAGAAAGTAACGAAACCTCTCCCAGAGGATTTTTGTGAGAGTCAGGTAAGAACTTGGGCATGGAACGCTCACTGCAGCATTTGGCTCCCTGAAAGCACCTCAAGGGGCAGCTGTTACTAGGACTCTGACCTAAGAGAACTGGGGAAGCAAAATCTCAACTACCTCTGTGTTTACACATGATCAAAATTAAACTCAATGCAAATAAATGTGTCATCCAGAAAGCATGACTGAGGGGTTTCCAAGCCTGTGTTGATGGCTCCTTTTGAGTGCAGTCCCATAGGAATAAGTGTCGTGCAGTGCCCTTGAATTCCCGTAGGAACGTGTTTGACCGGCGTGAGGGACTCCGCATGAACTTGAGGGATGTGGGCTTTCCCTCATCCCATTGCTGTCATCCTGGTGGGGATAGATAGGTGGGTGCTGCACTGACCACCCTCCAATGGACCAGATTGCCATGGAGGTTCTAGAGGACATTGTGCCTCCAGTCTTGATCTGCGCTCACCCCAAGAGTAAGTTCCCTCCCGTTCTTTGCTCCTTCTATGGGCTTCCAACCATTCTACTTAGACCTTCAGCCTTCTTTACCTCTCTGGAGAGCATTTTGCTTCTACCTTTTGCTGGTCCTAGTCTCACCTAGGGCCCAGGGATCCACTCTTTTTAGTCACTCTTTCTTTCTTTCTTTCTTTCTTTCTTTCTTTCTTTCTTTCTTTCTCTCTCTTTCTTTCTCTCTCTTTCTTTCTCTCTCTTTCTTTCTCTCTCTTTCTCTCTCTCTCTTTCTCTCTCTCTCTCTCTCTCTCTCATTGAGAGAGAGAGCACACACAAGCAGGGGAAGGGCAGAGAGAGAGGAAGAGAGAGATTCCCAAGCAGGCTCCACACTGTCAGTACAGAGCCTGACTCAGGGCTCGATCTCACAAACCCTGAGATCATGACCTGAGCCGACATCAAGAGTTGGATGCTTAACTGACTGAGCTACTCAGGTGCCCCAGTCTGTATTTCTAAGGTTTGTCTTCAGGAACATTAGTCTCAAACTGTGATAGCCATTCCATTACCAAATATGTGTGAGAAACATTATATACTCTAGCCCTCCTTAGGAGTTCACAATGCACAGAACCAAAGGCTCTGAAAGTCCTGCAAAGAATGAAATTAATGCTCTTTAACTCCACATTTCCCACTTACTGACTAAAAACCTTGGCTTAGATGTTAGCTTCAGGAGCCTGTGTCCTGCACATCCCAAATCTGCTAAAATTCCTAGTCAAACGTGCATTTTTCTTATGTCCAGCTCTCATTCCTGAGAGGATCTCCTGTTCAGTCTCAGTTTTCAGCCAAGGAGATATCTTTGGTTTGAAACCCATTTTCAGATCCGAGATGATCACCATTGCCTTAAAACCAAGACATGAGGCATCCCACTTATAAACTCTCCCTACTTTCTTATGTTCTTGAGATGAGAAATGAGATCATGTCTGTGAACAGTGCTTTAAAACCATTAAATGCTATATAAATGTTAGTTGTTACTATTACGATGACTCACTCCGGTGCTGCGATCCCCCTCTCCCCGGGAAGTGACATTTTCAGAATTACTGTTTCATAATATAAAAATAACTGAAACCTACACATATAGCAATAGCCATTTCTATAAAAGGGTCCACTCTGTTCGTGCAATAAAATGACCGTGAAGTAGTACACCGTCAGTTCTCTGTAGAATGGGGGAAGGAAGAAGCGTAGAGAGCATCCCCTTGAATCCTCAGGTTATCCCCATACACATAAACCCATAAAGCACCCCACAAACATGTCCAGACACTCGGGGCTGCCTCTTGCCTTGTCTGGCCCAGACCTCCAGGGTCAGATCTCTGGTTCCCCACAGGCTCAGCAGTGGTAGCCCCTCCCGTCAGATTTCACAGTGACAGCCTGCTCAGGATCCCTTTCAAACCAGGCCAGGAAATGCCAGCCAAGGCCTGATTCCTCTAAGCCCCCAAACAATGGATGCTTCCTTGTTTGTTTTGAGAGATTGGAGCTGTGGCTCCCCCTTTCCTCAACACCCCAGCAAGGTTCAGAGGCACACCCAGCCAGAGAGCACAGCTAGGGCTGGCAGTGGCTCAAGGGCAAGGTTGAAGTTCATTTTGCTGACTTCATTCAAATCTCTACTCCAGGGAAAACAAAAGAGAAAGCCAGGCGTCTATAGCCCAAGTAAACCAGCCACAACTAAAAATATTTGGCTAAGCTAGACACAAAAGGACAAAAATTATATGGTTCCATTACCTAGAATAGGCAAATTATCATAGAGACAGAAAATAGAACAGAGGTTACCAGGGGCTGGAGGGAGGAAAGGGGAGTTATTGTTTAATGGGTATGGAGTTCTGGTTGGAAATGACAAGAAAGCTCCGGAAATAAATAGCAGTAATGGTTGCACAGCACTGCGCATGTACTTAATACGCTGTACATGAAAACATGGTTAAATGTCAAATCTTGCATTATGCATATTTTACCACAATAAAACAAAACAAACAGCAATGGCACCAGTAAAACATTTGGTATCAGTTCCCCTAACTTGGTGTCCATCCCTGGGGACACCCATCTGTGGTGGCAGAAATGCAGTCACAGGAGGAAGGATAAGATGGATTGGAATTTCAGTCCTGGCCATTGGGACCCCACAGAAGAATCCCACCAGACTGCAGCACTGAGAGAGCTCCTGTAAGTTTGGGATGTGTGCAAGAAGTCTCTTGTCTCTCTAAAGCATCTTCTTTTTTAAATGTTTACTTATTTTTGAGAGATGGGGGGGGGGGGTGGGCAGAGACAGAAGGATACAGAGGATCCAAAGCGGGCTCTGCGCTGACAGCAGCGAGCCTGATGTAGGGCTCGAACTCATGAACCATGAGATCATGACCTGAGCCAAAGTCAGATGCTCAACCAACCGAGCCACCAGGCTCCTCTTTCAAGCATCTTTCTTAAGTCTTTTTTTTTTTTTAATGTTTATTTATTTTGTGAGCGAGAGACTGCAGGGGAGGGGCAAAGAGAGAGGGAGAGAGAGAATCCCAAGCAGGCTCCGCACTGCCAGCACAGAACCCGACGTGGGGCTGGAACTCATGAACCCTGGGATCATGACATGAGGTGAAATCAACAGATGCTTAACCGACTGAGCCACCCAGGCACCCCTCTTTCTTAAGACAGTCTGAAAAATTATATTCCTTTGACAGAGGCTAGAAAGTATTGGAATGACTCTGTGGTTATACGGTCTCCTTGAGGGTGAGAGCTCTGTGAGCAGAAAGCCAGTTTTGAAAAGATAGAAGCAGAATGGGGTCTACTCAGTAAAGATAGGTTTTCTGAAAATGAAACATGAAAAATGAAACAGGAAGGAAAAAGATACAACAGGTTGGTGGCTGGAACTGAGGCTCAATTCAAGACAATGGCCTCTAGGTGGTGCACACACCGTAATAAAGACCCTGAGAAGAGAGTTCATTTGCAAATGAAGCTTCAAGGCTCAGATCAGAAGAGGGGGAGCTTTTATAAATAAGCTACCCCACGCCAGCTGAAAGATAACCCCCAGATCTAAACACTCTGGGTCCGATTTAAAGATGGTCGAGTTTTGATCGTCTCGAAGACAATAGGAAGAAAGGTATGGCATGTACTTGGAAGACCATGGAGCTGTGAGCTGTGGCTTTTCCTAGAGGAGAGAGAGAGAGGTACTGTGCACCCATGGAAACGTTCAGCTCTGAGAAAAAAGGGCCTCATTCACCAGGACTATTGTTATTCCTGAGAGAGTGTCAGTGGTGGTGTTTTCTGAACACACAGGTAGAAGGGGTGATTCTCTCAGCTGTCAAGCCAGAGTGTATTCAGTCTGCTCAGCTCCTGGAGGGTTTTTTTCCCCCCTCCCATTTTCAAGAGCTGCTTGCTCTCAGCAGGTGCCCAAATGAGCAGGAGACCAGGAGGAGGAAGAGTCAGAAGGCAGGACCAGGAGCCAGGAAGATGAGGAGGGGCAGTTCTGCTCCCCTTTCTAGAGCTATTCTTATTTATACAAACAATTAACAGGCACCCACGCAAACCCAGGCAGGGACAGACTTGATAATGACCTGGATAATGAAGCAATCCATTGCAGCAGAGAGGGGAGCAAGCAGCACTTCACTCTCAGGGCCCAGATTAATTCTATTTTTCTCCATTATACCACACAGCAGTGAGGGGTCACTTATGTCACCTTTGCTGGACAGGTCTATTCATGATTCTGTGCAAACTGGGATCACTCAGTCAATCGGTCAGATGCATTTACGAAGGACTTGCCAAGGGCCCCATGCTTCACTCCTGGCTGTGGTGAGATGTGGAGGAAGCAGAAACTTCTGTCTCAGCCTTTATGAAGCTACCGTCTAGGGCTGCGTTATCTATTATGGTAGCCACTAGTCACATGTGGCTACTTAATTTAAAATGAAAAGTAACGAAAATGGAAAATTCAACTCCTAAGTCATACTAGTTACATTTTAAGTGTTCAATATCACATGTGACTGGTGGCTACTGTCCTGGGCGGCACAAAAAACATTTCTGTCATTGCAGGAAGTTCTATTGGACAGTGCTACGGCATTTTGGGCAACTTTGGGAACAGAATGAGGCCACATACAGACATGTTGCATCTCCCAGCCAGTAGGTGGTCTTCTGATTCCTACTCTAGTTTTTAGAGGCATTCTGAGAATGCCTGCATTTGAGATGGGGCCTCAGAAATGTTGCCTTCCATTTTTCTCTTACCTCCTTTTCCTCAGTGAAAGCCAATTCAGGTATGTGTTTGTCCCTCAGGGCTAGTCCCCGTGGAGATTAACCGTTAAAGCCACAGTGTTATATGAACTATGGCTTTGTCAGTCCAGGATACAGCTCTTCCTTGGAGTTTTGTCCCCAGGTTATGGAATCCTTGCTCAGTTGATTAAGGCCACCTATTTCTACCTCAAGTCCTGGCATTGGTTCCCAAGAAGTTCCTATTTTCCTACTTCCACTCTGCAGTACCCCATGGGCCAGGTTGTCTTTTTTATTTTTTAATTTTCTTTCATGTTTGTGTATTTTTCATTTTTACTCTATTTTTAATTCATTCAGAACTTTTAGTAAAAACAGAAAATTAGAGCAGTCCTGACATTCTCTGAATTCTACATATCAATCAAGTCTTTAATTCACATATTCTCAAATTTTGATTAATAAGAAATTACAAAGAAGAAAGCTAAAAAAAGAATAAAGCAGATGAAAATAGGCATAAAAACAAATTGTAATGTAATCCTTTTATCTGTGATAGATATTTCAATTTTTTAAAAAATATTTATTTATTTTTGAGAGAGAGAGAGAGAGAGAGCGAGCACGCAAGAGAGAGCGAGTGGAGGAGGGGCGGGGGTGGGGAGGTGGCGGTACAGAATCTGAAGCAGGCTCCAGGCTCTGAGCTGTCAGCACAGAGCCCAACACGGAGTTCAAGCTTATGAACCATAAGTCAATGACCTTAGCCAAAGTTGGAGGCTTAACAGACTGAACCACCCACGTCCCCAGGCCAGGTTGTTTTCTTACCAACTGCCCTGTAACCCCCTCAAGGGAGCAGCTGTGTCCCCCATCTGCTCAGCCTCTGCCGACAGTCTCTGAACTCTGGCTCCCTGCTCTCTGCTTCTAACTGTTCTCTGCTTCACCCACAAGCCTTTGTTCTTTTGTTCAGCAGAACCATTCAGCATCTTTCACTCACCCACCAGACGTGGCAGGAGTGGTGACTCCTAACAATGCATTCAGCCAATTTCCCTTACTAACGTATGCAGGGGAGGGATCTGGTGGGCAGACCTACAGGAAGAGCAGGTAGGTAGCTTACAAATTACACACGGAGACAATACCAGCTACAGCTACACGAGGCAGGCTCTGGTTTCTCCTCTGTGGTTCCGATGCCTGGCGGGTAGATGCCTGGCTGAGGTAAAAGGAGAGAGGGAGCCATGAGTCCTCCAGGACCACACGGCTGCTTTGGACACGATCTGAAGCGAGTGGACTAAGGCAGACTCTTTGGAGCTTAGTTCTGATTTTTTTCTTTCCTGAGAATAGAACTTGTGTGTGGGGAAAGCAGAAGCTGGAGTCTCCCCAGCCCTTTCAGGGTCTGTGGCTGCTGCCTCTTCCTTGCTTCACCAGCCACACCTGTCTGGGACACTCTGATGGTTTTTTATGTCACCCAATCATCTATCTATGGCATTAGCTACAAAAACCTTGATCCCAAGGGCCAAGACTACACCAACTCCAACCATCCTATTGGGCAGATGGTGCCTTTGTTACCACTTCCCTCTGGTTGGATGGGTCCCTGGATGTTGACTTGACAGAATTCTAGACCCATCTGGTGCGCCCCGTCTTCATATTCAAACTATGGAGAACTTTGAAGGTCAGAACACCTGGGTCCACTTTCCAGCTCCTCCACGGTGTGCCATGTGATCTCAGACAAGTTACCCAACCTATCTGTGCTTCAGTCATCTATAAAGTGGGATAATTTTAGTACTTACTTGATAAAGTCATAATAGGGATTAATAAATTAATAACGTGTGTTTAGAACAGTACTTAGAAAGTGTCTGCTGTTGTTGACAGTAGACACAGCATCATGGCCACATATGTCCTAGTATGGCTGCAGAGCAAGCCACCACAACCTTCTAGAGTGGGGACAGCCACTGCTTGGAGACCAGCTAAATCAAAAACGAAGTGTGATCTTCTCCACGAATAAATGCACACAGCTTGCTTCCTGCTGAACTATGGCCAGGCAGTTCCCAAAGACATCCACCCTGCCCCTGTCCCCATCAGGGCTGGGAGAAGCATCCCTTTAGGAGAGTTGAGTCCCTCTGGTTCTGGGATGGCTTCCACTTGCCAGGCTTCTGCTGAGTTGTACCCTATGGCCACCAGGCATTGCCTTTGTTCCTCAGATGGCAAGAACCCGACTGTCCTAGAGGCAAGTTATGAGGAGATTCATGATTCTCGATGTCGAGTGATGTCTCTCCAGTGAAGGGGAGAATAAAGAAGGTGGGACAGTTGCCAGTCCCTTGCTCCACTTGGCACTGAGCATGTGACAGCTGCTGATCTTTAGCTAAAACCCTCTAGCTAATGGTTGCTGCCAGGTGAGACTGTCTTCCCTACCAACAGAGATCCCCTCTCAAGTTTCTTGCTATCTTTTCTTTATGTCTATGAAACTTAAGGCTTCGGGGTGAGGGAAGGGAAACGTGTGTAATGATCCTGTCCCAGACTTGTGGAACCCAGATCTCCGAGGACAGAGCTCAATCCCCTCCCTGATTCCCATGCACTTCTCTGCGGGAAAACTATGGATTTATGGGAATCATCTGACCCTGAGGGGTCTGGAGCCAGATGGTCATTTAGTATAAGCTTAGCAGATTTTGTCCAAAGGCAGAAAAGAACTGTCATTTCTCTGTCCCAGTTCTAGTTTTCTGAGAATTGCCTGAGGAAGTCAATAGTTGGGTCCAGATGAAAATTGTCTTATCTTTTCTAGTTGAATTTGGACTCCCTGCTGCCTGGTTTCCCAGCCCTCCTCCTGCAGGATCCTATGCCGAGATGGGTACCGGCACCTACGTGGGGTTCTTTGAATATCTGGGTTGAGGTCTGCCTTGGGTCTGAGTGGCAGAAAGGCCATGGGAAGGGACACGCTGGTCTCAATGGGAGGGAAAGTGGGAGCCACTGTAGGTCATTAACCCAGGTCCCACCCCTCATTAAGAGCCTGGGGGCTTGACAGGGAAGCCCAGGCACCATCTCCAGCACACCCCTCACTGGATGCTGTTTGGCAGCCTTTGGCATATGTGAGAACACGTGGCTGAGATATTTCCCCGCAGAACCCTTCCCAAGAACAGCCATTCTGGCAGCCAGCAGGCAGCTCCTGGACAGACCACAGGCCTAGGAGGGAGGAGGCCTCGGGATACACATAGTGTCAGCCCAGCTCTGAGGAATGAAGCTCTTCCTGGAGCAGGACCAGCCAGGCACCTAAGACTGTGAGAACAGCCTTGTAACGCCCTCCTCAGTGGATTTCGCAGGAGAGCCTGCAAGGGCTGAGGGCTACACATTTGCCACTCTTCAAAACATGAAGAGTTTTGTAATCTTATATGCTGTTGGTGGGGCCGATGGATAATGAGGATTAAACATCTGTGATGTGCTGTGTTACTTTACCAGAAAAACCACTGAGGCCTGTACTGTTAATCCCGTACCCTGTCAGCTGATAAGGGTGGGCACTCACTGGTTTCTAAGGCTGGAGAACATCTGTTGCCATTGTTTGACTTGTCTCCTCTAGACTTGCTGCAGAAAAGCTTTGTAATAGTTATTTGCAAAAGCAGGTGGAGTGTTTTGAAGAAAAGTCCTGTATAAACAGAATGAACACAACACCAGAATGTTTCACTTTGAGGCTAATCCTACCCCATCCCCGTTCAGGCTCTGTCATGTCAGGAAGGTTGCCACCTTCCCTGCAGAAGGGCCCTTTGAGGCAATGGGCGGAACACCCCACATGGCATCGTGGTCAGAAGATATGAAGAGGAGCCCTAACCTGACTGTGTGACCTCGACTAAGTCATTCAAACGTTTTCCTTATTTTGTCATCTGGAAAATGTGGGGAAGCAGAGATACTCTGGTGTTGTGGAGGATTAACTACACAATGCTTACGAAATGTATTGGCTGATGACTAAAAAAGTCCATAGAAAGTTCTGGTTTCAGGCATGGCTTCATTCAGGGCTCTAAGGATACCACCAGGTTTGCGCCTTGGTCTTTCTTCCCCTGGGGAGACCCTGTTCCTGGATACATTTGGCAGCTCTGGCCTCAGCCTCTCACCATTACAACACTCAGGGAAGCAGAGAAAAACATGTGCCTGCGACTTGGCATCCTGGCATTCATCAGATTCAGTCTGCCCACACCAGGTTACGTCACCTGCCCATCCCTGAACCAACCAATGTGGCAGGGACATTGAATGCGTGAATACACTTTACTCGTTTCCTCGCCCACTCACCAAGTGTGAGCACCTGCCATCCTGGCAGGCACTATTGTCTATTCTGGGGACATAGTAGGGATAAGATAGATCAGACCCCTACCCTGTTGGGGCTTTCTTCCCAGTAAGAGACACGGAAAACAAACAAGTACATTGTGTAAAATGATACAAAATTGGGAAATGATGACAGCTATAAAAACAACAACAACAATAAGAAGGTAGAGAGTGAAGTGGGGTGGGGGTGGAGTGCTGCTTTAGAGAAGATGGTCAGAGAAGTCCTCTCTTAGGAAATGACATTTGAATAGAGGTCTGAATGAAATGAGAATAGAGGCTGTGTGAAGATCTGGGTATAGAACATGCTGGGCGTTGGGAGCAGGTGCAAAGGCTCGGAGGCAGAATAAGCCAGGCTTATTAAGGAAGAGCCACAAAGGCCCATATAGCCAGAGTCTCATGGACTGAGCAGAGTGCAGTGGGAGAGGGGGAGAGAAGGGGCAGAGCCACGCTATACTGGGCTCTGCAGGCTTCTGACCATGGTGACAAGTCTGGAGTCTTTCCAAAAGGGCAGAGACACAACACGAGTTATATTTGAAAAATATGTCCACATACAAATGGCCAACAGGTGTGTGAAAAGGTGCTCAACATCATTAAGCATTAGAGAAATGCAATCAAATCTAAAATAAGGCATCACATCACACCTGTCAGAATGGCTGTCATCAAAAAGACAAGAGGTAATATTGTTGGCAAAGACGTGGAGAAAAGAGAGCCCTTGTGCACTGTTAGTGGGAATGTAAATTGTGGCCGCCATGATGGAAAACAGTTTGGAGGTTCTTCAAAAAGTTAAAAATTGAACTACCATGATTCGGCAATCCCACTTCTGGGTGTGTATCCAAAGGAAATAAAATCAGTATCTTGAATGGATATGTGCACCCCCATGTTCACTGCAGTATAATTCACAATAGCCAGACTATGGAAACAATCTGAAGACCCGTCAATGGATGAATGAATAAAGAAAATCGGTATATTTACAACGGAATATCATATAGCCACGAGAAAGAAGGAAATGCTGCATTTGCAAGGACACGGATGGACCTTCAAGGCATTGTGCTAAATGAGATAAGTCAGATAGTGAACAGCATACTGTATGATTGCATATGTGAAATTTTTAAAAATCTAAACTTGTAAAAACAGACTAGAATGGTGATTACCAGTGACTGGGAAATGGGGGAATTAGAGAGATATGCTTTAAGGATACAAATTTACAACTAGCAGGTAAATAAGTTCTGGAGATCTAACGTACAACATAGTGATTATTGTCGACAATACTGATGATTAACTTCAAAGTTATGAAGAGACTAGATCTGCACTGCTCTCAACTCAAAAAAGAAATGATAAATATGTAACATGATAAAGGTGCTAATGCAACTATAGTAACATATTACAATATATAAATGTATCAAACGACATGTTGTAATTATATCTCAATTTTAAAGAGACACACATATAAAACAACCCCCTGCAGTGTGGAGAGGGCTGGCGGAAGCAGGGATAGACAAGTGTCTGGGACAAGGGGGTGGCATAGAACTGGTAAGAAGTGGCAAGACTTGGGAGTATTTTAAGCTATGGGTTCCATCCCTGGAAGCAGAACCTTGTAACCTTCTCACATGGAGATTAGAGGCTGGTGCCTGAAGTCGTGAGGGTAGATTCTGGGGGACAAAAAGCATGAACTTTCCATGCTTTGACCATTTGTAGTAGTTTCATGCAGGTTTTTTTTTCTTTTCTTTTGGAGCTATATTCTGACCATCATTAGCTTTTTCTGGGTTGGGGACTGTATCTTCAGTCTTGTTTCCTTCCTCCAAGCCCCAGAATCACAATGAAGGGTTTTAGAGAAGTGGTCCGACCCCAATCTCTTAACAACAGGTGAGAATCCCGAGGCTTTGAACAATTCTGGGATGGTGCAAAGTCCCTCAGCTGCTGAGAGCTGGAGCCAGGATGCAGCTTTTGCGGTTCCCAGGGCTGGCTTCATTCACGAACAAAGGGTACTGCCACGGACTGGTGGGAGTGATAGGAGAGGGTTTAGCCCTCCTGCAGTCCCCATCAGCATCTCTCAGATGAAGTATGCTCAATAAACAGGGCTGCCCTCAACCATAATGCCCCCCCAAGGTCCCCCAGATAAAAATCCTTGAGACACCCCTATGCATTTCATCAGCACCTCCAACGAGAGTCGAGTCCAGGCCAACGAGAGGCAGGCACACAGATGGAAAACACTAGGGTGTGCCTTATTTGTGTTATTTATTTTTTAGAGGAAACTTCATGTGAAGCGTAGACTTTTCATTCCTGCTGGGAGAGCTGCCAGCGGACAGTTCATTGCTCTTGTGCCAGAGGGACACACGTTAGCTTTTGAGCAGAGCTGTGGTTCTCTAGTCTGTAAAGCAAGATGCATGGGCTGTTCTGCAGGATGGAACAGCCAGAGAGGGGCTGCCTGAAACCCTCCCCCACACACTTGAGGGGAGCCGGGGCCAGCCTCCTGCAGGAAAGGGAGCCGGGGACACCTTGCTATTGCACTCAGGACCCAGCACAGCCCCTGACACACAGGAGGAATTGACACATGCTCAGTGAGAGCAGGGCCAGGGTGACTCTGCCCCCAAGATAGGCACACTTACTGGGTGTGTAGGCACATGCCCGCTGGGCTGCCTCAGGGGTGATGGGGACATGGGGGCGGGGGAGGAGGGGCTGGGTCTCGCGAGGGTGGAGAAGAACTGAGTCATCTATGGTTCTCACCAAGGGCATGGCAGCCAAGGGCTCTCTCTCATTCTTTCTCTCCCCATCACCCATCCCACGGTTTTAATTTTCTTCCAAGAAAAATAATCCAGCGTCTTTTTAATCAGTAACCACGGTGGTCAGAAGAAGCCAACACAGAGGTCGGGAGGAGTGGTTAGTGGGTTTAATCATGAAAATGGCCCGGCTGTCCTCTCTGGGGAGGGCAGGGCAGCGATGCCTTGGATGGCTGTCTTTCCTCACACTCATTTCAGTGGTGAGCCAGCTGGCAGTGCAGGGCTGCTGTCTCTCAGCGTCTGTGTGGTGCTGAGGGCACAGGCAGGGTGCATAAATATTCAGTAATGAGCTCCCTGAGAGTGCAGGGAGTCTTGATGGAAGATACAGGCAGGAAGCGCAGTTCCTCTGGTGTGAAGCAGGGAAATGGGGAGCGGGTCCGAGGTCCACAGGGGAGGGAGGCCTGACCACAGGACGCACTGCTGGCCCTGAGCACTTGATCGAAGATTCTAATGGGCCAGCGGATGCCAGCCAGCAAAACAAAGAGGAACGTGGCCCCGGAGGAGTGGTGCGGTGGGGAGAGGATGGAGGTGAGGCTGGTGTCCTGTGATTTGGTCCTATGGTCCTGACTCCTTAGTATGGACTTTAATAAAGAAGGGGTGGGGCACCACACACACACACGCACACACACGCACGGTTTCCTGCTTCTGACCTCAAACAGGAGTGTGGGGGCTGCCCCTGTGCGTTGGTGCAGGCAGTGGGCTTCGGGATAACGCTCTCTGTGGCTGCTGGCCACTGGGAGGGCACCCTTGCCAACAAGGAGGATAACTGCTGCAAGTGCCCAGGGGTCTTCAGTCAACGCACCCTCCAAAGATGGGCACCGGGAAGGGGCACAGTCGTGCTCCGACCTTCCTGTGTCATTCTGCCCAACAGCGCAGCCCCCTTCCCGGACAGCCACAGAACACACTGCTGGCCTTGAGCGCTCGATCAACCTTGTTCCTGGGCCTCCTCATCTCAGCCCTCAGCCCAATGTTGTGTGGAGCCTCCATAGCTGCTGAGGACGTCCTCGAGTGCTCCCTTTGTGCGTGTTCCTATCTCGTCATTCCTAACATTTCCTTGCTTCTTCTCTAGGTGGCAAACACAGCCAAGTGCAGGGTTGACTCCCAGGTTCTTATTTTTCCCCTCCCGTCCCATCCCCTGTACCCAGGGAAAACTCTGAAACAACACACCTCCTGCTCCTTGAGCCCCATGTGGCCTAGAAGAGGCTGCCCATCTTTCCTTCTTACACACAAAATGCAGAGAACACACATATTTTCTAGCCATGCTATATGGAGATTTCCCTTTATTCAGCATTTCAGCTCCCAGTCTATGTGTCTATGTGTATCTGTGTCTACATACACATGTTGGCCAATTGTTGCCTATCTTAAAAACAAATCATCTCTCACATTTCTGTTCGCATCACAGAAACCCAGCAGGTACCATAGTAAATTCCTCCTAAAAGGTGGCAAGTTCACCAAGGGCTTTTTTTTTTTTTCCTCCTGGAGAGCACACTGAAATGTTTAGAGAAAATAACACCAGATCCAGAGTACAAAGAGCCTCTCTCCTGAAGGAGAGCAGTTGCTATTATTTTGGTTCCACGTGAGCAACATAAAAATGCCAATCGTCTTTTCTCTGGTAACCACTCACGTCAGAGGTACCTCTGTGGCCCTCCTCTCACAGATCAATTTAATTACAGGCACGAATGCCCGCTGAGTGTGGGGTGCAAACTGGGAGTCTTGGATTTCAATGAAGTCCAAACTGCTTTGAAATCCAAATACGGCCAACCCTCAATTATCCATGCCGAGGAAAGGGAGCGTGGATAATCCTGAACAGCAGATGATTAAAAAATCATTTCTTTTGGCTTTGGGGAGGTACCATATGCTATTTGCAACAGAGCAGCAAAATTTCCTCTCTAGTTATGTTTTGCTGAGATTAATATTGCAATGTGCTTGCATTTCTCCTCATGCGCCAGCTGACAGCAGTGGGAGTAAGACAGAGGAGTGAGTGCAGGAGCAAATTGAGTGGCAGGGGAAGCCAGTGAGAAGGGGAGGAGGAACACAGCCTGAAGTACTGATGAAAAAAATGAAGGCTCCGGGTCCTTCCTGTCTTAACTTGAAAAGAGAGTAGAAGGGAGGAGAAGGAGAAAGAAGAAAAAGAAGAGTAAACAAATTCTAAAACTCTAAATGGAGAGGCCAGCTTTAAGAGACCAAGCTCCCCTGGGGCATTGCCTTACTTCTGTCAAGCTTTCTGAAAAATATAAGATTCTGTGACATGATTCATTTTCTTAGAACACCCAGTCTACTCTGATCTCTGGAGCATGACTAGTGCTTTCCTGCCTCGTTGCTTTTGCTTATTCTAAATCACCTGCCTACAATGCCCTCTTCTTCTCCCGTCCTATCCAAAGTTCATCCATCTTTCAAGACCCAGCACATTTCCTGCCATTCCATAAAGACTTTTCTTCTTTTTTCAATGTTTGTTTATTTGTTTATTTATTCAGAGAGAGAGAGAGAGAGAGAGAGAGAGAGAGAGAGAGAGAGAGAGCGACTGTGAGCAGGGAGAGGGGGTAAAGAGAGAGAGGGAGACAGAGAATCCCAAGCAGGCTCCACACTGTCAGCACAGACCCCTCTGGCATGTGGCTCAATCCTATGAACCATGAGATCATGACCTGAGCTGAAATCGAGAGTCAGACCCCCAACAGACTGAGCCACCCAGGTGCCCCTCCATAAAGCCTTCTGTCCTCATATCCACTGGAAGCAACCTTCTTCCTCTCCCATCCTCCTTCTCAATGCCCACAGCACAGTGTTCTCTCTCCTCACTTAAGCTTCCAGAGCACAGGGGGAGATGTGCCAGGCCACTTAGTGTTTCTCTTTTTGGTGCATGGTAGGTGCCCCCTACCTGGAGATTGAGAGACTGAATCTTGCAGCAAGGTGTGAAGACACTAAACCAATGGTTCTCAAGCTTGAGTGGTATTAGGCTTTCATGGGGGACTTGGTAATAAGAGTTTCCCCAAAATCAGACCCCTGGGGATGCTGCTTCAGAAGGTTGGGGGACTCAGAGTTTTCAACAAATTTTTCGACAAATACTCAGGAGATTGACCCCCGAGAAGTCAGCTGTAAACACATACATCACCAAGGCTCACACACTGAACTTCCATCCTGGGATGCCATTTACACAGCTGAAGCCAAAATGTAAGAACAGAGACACTAAAGAACACACTGGCATTATTACTGTTCTCAGTCATGCTTCCTAATGCTGAGGACAGCATTTTCTTAAGTAGGAAAAAAAAAAACAAACCCAAACCCTGCTAAGAACAATGGTGAAAACAGTACAGAAATTTGCAACAGATTCTCCATATTTCCATCAGCTGAAGCTGCACATTTTTGTACTTTTTAGCATCTCTGATGTTGGGGTGCCCCTTACAATCCGCATTTGGGGCACAGCACTGACAGCATTTACTGGCTTGGTCCTAGCTCCTCACTCTGCAATCATGTACATCCCTGGGGCTACCTAGGTTGAATTTCACTGCCATTTACATAAGTTTTGAAAGATTATACTATAATTTGGTGTTGAAATGAAAAATTGTGTACACAGAAGGGCATGAAAACAGAATAGCAGGATATAAATTTGCTGTTGGTGAAACAAACATTTACTGGAGGAATAACCATACCTCTATACTTTCTTGCAAAGAAGTAACCAATTGAACCCAATCGTGTTACAGCTTTGTTACTCAGACTGTAGTATCAGCTGTGTGGCCTCACCTGGGAGTGTGTGAGAAGGACAGAATCTCAGGCTCGAGCCCAGACCTATTTTATATCTGCTTTTAAACAAGATCCTCAGGTGATTTGTATGAACATGAAAGTTTGAGAAGTATAGCTTTATGGGACTCAAGAAAGGGATGTATCCACCAGTAGATAAAACTGAGTTATGTTTAGTTACAGAAGGATTGCCTATCACACAGTAGGCAAAAAAGCTTGTAAAAAGAGATACCAATGACTAGAAAAAAAATTCAGGTGAGGGTGCCTGAGTGGCTCAGTTGGTTAAGCATCTGGCTCTTGATCTCAGGGTTATGAGTTCAAACTCAGCATTGGGGTCCATGTTGAGCATGAAGCCCACTTAAAAAAAAAAAAGATACAGGTGATAATAAGGAAACATCATCAATTCACTTGCAAGCCGGGAGGACATTATTGTAGGAAAAACTATGGCCGTGGCTGACTTAAAAGTGATTCTAAAAAGTTCAACTGAACGTGAATACATTTTGCGGAACACCTTAACCAATTTATTTCCCTGTCTTCCTTTTTAGATACGTACAAGAGTGATTTGTGGTAACAACAGATGTTTAAATTAATCTAAAAGACCTCTTTCAATCAGAAGGAAAACTATGAGGAAAGAAAGCATCGTGTCATAGTTTAATTAGGAACATTCTTTGTTCTTAATGATACATCAAGTGACGGTGAATTTTATAAGCAAAGACATCTCAGATGTAAAGAAATACAAGTGAAAGTCCCACACACTTTACCACATTGCCTTTTTTCTTAGAGTTTAAATGTCAATAATAACTGTTTCAACTCTGATAATCCTTAACATCAAATTATTTTACATAAAAGATGAAATTTTGAGGTTAACTCTGCTTTTTACATTTTTTTAGGTCCACCATTTTTTAGGTCTGTGCCATTCATCTCTTACTAAAAACAGACAAACAAACACAAACAAAAACAGTTTGCCTGCTCTAGCCACCATATTTTAGAAGCTAGCTACAGAAGAATGAAGAAAATCTCAAGTGAGAGATGGAAACGAGGCAGAAAGGCTTTGGTCCAGAAGGACCCAAACAGCTATCACACCCTTTTTTCCTATCTCAAACAATGGCAACCACAAAACATTAAAAAAAAAAACCCTATTAGCCGCTTTCACATGTTACTGTATTTGATCCTGAGAAACCTATCAAACAGGTATCATTATCCCCTTTTCCACAAGTGAGGAGAGTGAGGTCAAACAAATGAAATAACTCACCCAAGAAGACAAGGATCATCAGTGGTGGGACCAGGATTCGAAGGAGGCATCACCGCAGCCCCTCTGAGCCCAAGCCTCTGGAAGCACAGCTCCTAAAAGCGCATCGCCATCTGTAGCCTGGGCTGTGTTGCAACCACTGCCAGCCTGCGATGGCAGATAGTTCGAAACATACTCCTCAGGGTTAGTGAGCAATCCATACGCTGCCTTCTGTGGACCTGAAGGTCGGCGGCAGAGTTACTGGCCTGACAGTGCTCTTCGCTGAAAGCGACGGCTCAGAACGCAAAAGCCCTTGCCTCTGAGTGTAGTACCAGGGCCTACCCGTTCTTGACTGGACCTCAGGTTTTCTTTCCATGTAATGTGCCCCTATTTCCTGCAGAGTTTCTTGGAACTTTCTTTCAGATTGAGTTTAGCTCACTTCACACCAGGCTTTCATTTGAGAGCACACCATGTGACTGACACATTGCCTGACCATTGGGGCACGTCTCATCACTAACCTTTGAACCTGCTTCATGGCTTCACCTCAAGAACCTTCTCCCTGAGATTCTTCCTCCTTTCTAATTAACTTTCTAATAGTGGCACCTGGGTGGCTCAGTTGTTTAAGCGTCCATCCAACTCTTGATTTGGCTCAGGTCATGATCTTACTGTTTGTGGGTTTGAGCCAGACGTTGGGCTCTGAGCTGACAGCTTGGAGCCTGCTTGGGTTCCCTCTCTCCCCCTCTCTGTCTGCCCATTCACTGCTTGCACGCTCTCTCTCTCTCTCTCAAAATAAATACACTTTAGTAAAGAATGCTATTCTGAAAAGTGACCTCTCTTCTCAGTAATTAATGATTCTCCATCGTTGCTGGCATTAGAATCACCTGAAGAGCAAGAAAAACTCTCCAGAGCTCAGACCACACCTCCTGCCAATTAACCAGAATCTCCAGATGAATCTCTGGAGGGATCCAGGATCAGTATTTTTTAAACTGGGCCGGTGATCTCAATAGGCAACCAAGTTTGTGAGGGATCAAATCACAATCCCTTTAATAATCTTCCCTCGACTACATAGCCATTCTTCAAAAATAGCTTTTGTTTTCATTCTAAAAAAGCCCCACACATTTATTGTACAATTGTTAGCCTTGCAAATACAGCCAAGCAAAGGGAAGGAAATACTAATCACTAGCAACCTCACTCTGAAGCAGTAACTACTGCTAAAGTATTCAGGAACATAACGCCAGCATCTTTTCTTTGTATCTCTTTTGTACATGTGTATTTCATTGTATATCCGTTTTTGTAGCCTGTTTTTCTCACCCAAACATCCTTTCTCTTGTTCTCAACCTCTTCCCTTTTTCTCCTCTGTCCTGACTTCCGTAGCTTTAATAAGTCAATCTTTGCTGGGCTTTTCAACAAGGCCTTCTGCTGTGAATTCTGAAGCCTCTTTTTATCCTAATGGACGATTCAGTTCAGAAGCACTAAACATGTTCCTTCTGGAGCCACTGTCTTGCCAAATGACTCTACCATCTGGCTGCCCGACCGCTCAAGCCAGATGTACCCGAGGTCATCCTAGATCCCTTGGCCATCTCACACTTTTGTTTCTAACCAATTATCAAAGCACACCCATTGTACCTCTTAATATTTTTTGAATCCATATACATCTCTGTATCCTACAGCTGCAACTTCCCTCCATCAAGGCATTTATCATCTTTGCCATGGTCTCCTAATTGATCTTCCTCCTCTGCTTTTCCTTAGTCCACTCCCCACACCATCTGAGTGAGTTCATAAAGCCATTCCCGTTACCTTGATGGCAGAGCCCATGTGCCTTACTAAGGCTTTCAAAACCTATGGGATCAGCACCTGTTTAACTCGTGTCTCCTCCAACCTCCTCCCACAACCCCCCACACACCTGGTCCACAGTGCTTCAGGAACACGGAACTATATCCCTCTTTGTTGTGCCTCAAACATGTCTTCCATTCCTTTTTCTTGTGGATGCCTACTCATCTTGCAGGTCTCAGATGGTTTCTCACATCCCTGGAGAAGTCTCCTCTGACTCCCTAAATCTGGATCAGGGGCCCTCTTTGTGTCCCCCGCCTCCCGCCGTAATGTCCTGTACCTCTGCGCAGCAAAGCCCGCAATCACAGAGTTGCAATCATCTCTGTGCTTCTCTATATTCCTCTTGAGACTGGAATGAGGGGCCACGTCTGTTTTGCACACGACTATGTCCCCAGCATCTAGTAACAAATACTTCAAACATGTGTTGAATGAACAATGAATGATTGCATTGCTTCATAATATGTCCTGTAGTCAATCTTTAAGCACAGAAGGGGTTCTCTTCTCTGGACTGTGATCTTACTTGCTACTTAGAACATTAGCAGAGGCTGGGTGATGTTTTTCTCTGTGCTACAAGAGGAACGCTTGCAAAGGGGTTGGATTTCTCCTGTCCTATTGACCAGTCTCCCAGGCTTTCTCTGCTTCATACACTTTCCTACTTTCTTTTTTTCTCCACTTCCTAGCTGCCTCCTGATTTGCAACCTCAAACAACCTTTGCAATTCCAACTGAAATTAGCCAAGTTGACTTTGGTATGAGCCTCATTTTATTTTTCACAGAGGAAAATAATCCTCATCGCCTCATTAATAAGAGACACCATTGTCGTCCAAAGCTCAGTAGCTTTTCAATTAAAATCGTGAACATCTGATGAATATCTGATGTTTGCTTGTTGTTGATACCAGCATCTTCAACACTTTAAAAGTGGGAAACACCAAAGGAACTGGCAAAGGTCAAGATAAGATTGTATGATTTCCAGTCTTTCAGAGTTTGGGTTCCTTCTTCAAAATATTGTGAATCTTTAGTGCCTCTCAAGTAGCTACTTTACACCACCTGGGGATGAGTGGGTTTTTACAGAATATTAGGCACGTGTAATTTAGGGCCCTTTAAAAAAAAGAATACAAAATTAGAAATATAATATACTGTAAGTCTTGAAAAGCGCTGGTGCCGGTTGGAGGCCCCTGAAAATCACCCTTCATTAGGTAAGTCTGTTTTCTGTCTTATATGTTAATCGTTTTTAAGTTTATTTATTTATTTGAGAGAAAGAAAGGAAGAGAAAGAGAGAGGGAGAGAGAGAGAATTCCAAGCAGGCTCTGCGCCATCAGCGTGGAGCCCAACCTGGGGCTTGAACCTGTAAACGGCAAGATCATAACCTGAGTCGAGACCAAGAATCAGATGCTCAGCCGTGTGAGCCACCCAGGCTCCCCATTCTATGTTAATTTTTGTAACTGGAGAAACTGAGGCCCAGAGTAATAGGTTCATCTGTGAGTTGACTTGAAGACTGATGACTGATGACTGACCTACCTGTCCCCCCTGGAGGACCTCCAGCTTGTTATAGAGCTAGATGGACTTTAAAAATTAGCTAAATCCTCAGTTCCTTACTCCATTCACACAGGCCATGCCAGGAGGATAAAACTATGGATATGTAGGGAAGCCTGGGTGGTTCAGTTGGTTATGCTGGGACTCTTGATTTTGGCTCAAGTCATGATCTCACGGTTTGTGAGTTCAAGCCCTGAGTCAGGCTCCACACTAACAGAACAGAGCCTGCTTGGGTTTCTCTGTCTCCCTCTCTCTCTGCCCCTCCCCTGTCTGCTCTCTCTCTCTTTCAAAACAAATAAGTAAACTTGAAAAAATATATAGACAGGTAAAAAATAAATCTTTTTTTCAGTGAATTCAGGTTCTGCACAAGCAAAAGGCTTCTTAGTCCAGTTGGAAGAGCTGTGGGCCAGGAGGTGGGGGACAGTTCTGTGGGAGCTTGTTCGTACTAGTAAGCACCTACAAAAATTGACCTTCTTATGCTGATTCTGAAACTGATTAACCTTGAGTCAGTTAATAAACTTCTACTCCATGTTCACAGGAAAACAAGTGGATTCCGAACTTGGTAGAGTGGAGGAGTATAGACACCCCGTCAGTTTTATAAGAAGGGAGCAAGAGCCTCTCACCACTTAACCATCCCATTGCTGTCACTCTACAAGGGTGGAGTCCCTTCTCAGACCCCACCTCCCAGCCTGGAAGCCATCCTGAGGCCTGGATTCCCTGTCTGCCTCACTTCCTGAAGACACCCTCATCAGTCTGTGCCCGTTTGTGACTTCAGTTTTGTCTCCCGACTTTCTCGTGGATCATTTCCACTTGTCCAGGGCTGTGGCTCAGGATCCCCGTTTGAGGACAGGACTGTGGGGGGACTCCAGTCTCCAGCTGTGTCAGCCCGGTTGTCATCTTGTCAGCAGGAGTCATAACATATTAGGGGGCTATCATTTAAAACTCCAGTCCCAGCTGTGTGCTTTGGAGGGCATCCTTGCTGCAGGTTCCTAGTTTATAAAACTAAGGGCTGGACTTCATGCTCTGGAAGGCCCTTGGCAGCTCCATGGTCTGCAGATGCTAAGCAAAGTTGTAATAAAAACGAAGGAAGTTTGCTCCTTCACATGTTAAGAGTACTTTTATTTATTTATTTATTTATTTTTGGTTAACGATGTCACAGATGAGCACAGTCAGTCCTTATGGGGCACACTGCTGTACCTGCTGCACTTTTTATTTCAAAGGATTAACTTTGAGACTTGTCAAGTTTTGATGAAGAGACCAAGGGCATGCTGCCATGAGGGCTGGGCCCGAGCCCCGAAGTCAGTATGCACTGGCTGTTTACATTTGGGTAAGACTCATGACAAACAGGAACGTGCTTGGCAATGAACAGGCACGGTGCTGAGTGAGCTCGGCGGGGACCGGATTTGTCCCACCATCCTCTCTGAGGTGCTGGGGTACAGGCCAGTTCGGGATTCAGGGCAGGAACTAGAGACACAAAGTAGGAGCAGGTAGGTCTAGAACTGAGGGCAGGAGGTTCATTTGGGAAAACCTCACTGAGGCCTTGGGGCAGAGCCATGGGGAATTTTTATAGGACACTCGCCCCTCACCTAGGATGGGGAGGGCAGGGGTGGCATACAGTGGTGCTCAATAAAGGGCAGATTCCTTCCTTTCTGAGTGATTGTGAGGTATAGCTAAAGCATAATTATGGGAGTCAGCTCCATGCCATTGCCCACCCAGGCCTCAGGGGCTTGGGATCACTAAGGCAGTGCCACAGTGGTTTCCCTGTGGGCGCCCTGGGCTTAGTGACCTCCAGAGTCAATGTTAGGCTATTGTTGGGCCAGTTGTGTTTGCTAAAGCTCTTTAAAACAACTCGTACAATTGTAGGCTTGTCGCACACTGTATTCATGGTCCTGAAGGGGGTTCTTGTGTAGGCAAACTCCCCAGAAGGCCGGAGGCAGGGATGGGGTCACTCCCTGCTTTTCCCGGTCTGGCTGCCAGCCCTGTGTCTGCAGCTGGCACTGGAGTGAGTCTAGGCCTGCTGCAGGCCCTGAGCAAGCTGAACAACACTGTCCTTGAAACCCACCAAGATCCACATTGGCACTGGTAGTGGAGAACAAATGGGGAATTATCTGCTGAAGGTTAATAATGGAGTCCTTGGGGAGACAGAAAGGCAAGAACTAGAAAGGACCACTTGCTGCAAACCCAGGTGCTCCTTTGTATAGAAAACCCCTTCCTAAGTAGGCCAGCTCAGCGGGCCACATGTCTGCCTCAGTCTCTGTGGCTGGGGAGGGGAGAGACAAGCCCAAGCTAGGCTCTACTCTATGTACCTGGGCAGGGCTGGGAATATCAATATTCATTATCTGGCAAAAATGCCAAATGCCAAATGCCCAGCACCACACTTATCTTCATAACAGTTGACCTCACGAGACAGATGCTTCCTGAAGCAGAGCTCCCCCCAGACCCCACCCAGCCCCCAGGTTAACAATGAGGGAGCAGTTGCAGACAGGCCATGTCCAAAGCTACATGGCCAGCAAGTACAGGGCCAGGATGTAAAAGCAGGTCTGTCCAACTTATTGGAGCTCTTCATGTTAATGGGACTCAGCAGACACATGCTATGAGCAAATTGCTTCTCTTCTCTGAGTTGCAGGTGGCTCATCTGTAAAGGAGGGCTAATATACCCCTCTCTAGAGCTGAGGCGGGAATTAGATGAGTATGGACAGAGCCAGGCTCTGTGCTTGGCACACAGTAGGAGCTAAATTTGGCTCTTTGTCCTTCCTTCAGACATGGGATAATCTCAATGGAGTCCAAGATGGGTATGCGAGAGGTTGTGGTCACTTTCTGCTCCCCTCTCAGCCCAGAGCATGTGACAGTGGGAATGCCTGGGTGCCTGTCAGGTTATCAGGTTAGCCATGGAGGATCTGTGAGGCTGTACAGTGACCTTGACTCTTTACTGCATCCTCACCACTCTTCCCTGACGAGTGGACCCATCTTAAGCTGGCCCTTCCTGCTGGGTTGGAACAGCACCCCCAACACTGGAAAGCTACAGAGCAGTGCTCTCACCTGCCCAAGGTGCCAATCCTTCCCCTGGATTTGCTCTTCCTGTGGCTAAAATCCTGGCCCATGACCCTCTTTTCTTCTCCTCCCCATCCCCCAGCTCCATTTCCTGGAACCCTGACAGAGTGTGTAGTAAGCTAAAAAATGGTCCTCCAAATATATCTACTTCCTAATCCTGGAACCTGTGAATGTTATCTTGTATGGCAAAAAAGGACTTGACAGATGTGATTAAGGATCTGGAGATGGGGAGGTTATCTGAATAGATAGGTCTTAAATACAATCACAAGAGTCCTTGTAAGAGAGAGGCAGAGGGAGGGGTGCCTGGGTGACTCAGTTGGTGAAGCATCCTACTCAGGCCATGATCTCACAGTTGGTGAGTTCAAGCCCCGCATCAGACTCTGCACTGACAGCGTGGATCCTACTCGGGATTCTTCCTCGCTCTCTGCCCCTCTCCCACTTATGCTTTTTCTGTCTCTCAAAATAAAGAAATAAGAACTTTAAAAAGAGAGAGAGAGAGGCAGCGGGAGATTTCATACACAGAAAGAAGAGAAGGCAATGTGCAGGTGGAGGCAGAACATGAAGTGATGTGGCTACAAGCTAACAATGCTGTCAGCAACTAGAAGTTGGAAGAATCCAGGAACGGATTCTTCCCTAGAGCTTCTGAAGAGAGTGTGGTCTTGCTGACACCTGGATTGAGGCCCAGTGATACTGATTTTCAACTCTGGCCTCCAGATTTGTGCAGGTTTTTAGTTTTAAAAATTCTGTTAAAATATACATAACATAAAATGTATTGTTTTAACCACTTTTAAGTGTCCAGTCTGTGGCCTTATGTACATTCACATGGTTGTGCAACCATCATGTTCATTCATCTCCAGCGTTTTTCATCATTCCAAACTGAAAGGCCATACCAATTAAGTGATAACTCCCCCTCCTCCTGTCCCACAGCCCCTGGCAAATTTCTACTTTCTGCCTCTGTGAATTTGATGACTTTGACTACTTTGGGTACCTCATAAAAGTGGAATCATACAATATTCTTTTGTGTCTAATTTATTTCACTTACTATAATGTCTTCAAGTCTCACCCATGTCATAGCGTGTATCAGAATTTTCTCCCTTTCTAAGGCTCAATATTCAATTGTATATATACACCACATTTTGTTTATCCATTCATCCAGCAGTGGACATTTGGGTTGTTTCTACCTTTTGGCATTTGTAATTTTTGTTGTTTCAAAACCCCAAGTCTGTAGTAATTTGTCACAGCAGTGAGAGGAAACTAATACATTGATAATTTGATCCCTGGCACCCCCATTTTCCTCTCTATAGGTCAAACAGTAAAGCCATGTTTCTTAAGGTCTGGTCAGCTGATTCCCTGCATCAGAATCACCTGGGAGAAGGGTGGAGATGAGACACTTTTTTTAAACACACAGATTCCTAGGTTCTATCTCATATCTTCAGAATCAGACTCTGACAGGACAGGACCAGGGAAGCTGTATTTTTAACCCATGCATCAGAAGATGTTCATATACACTAGTGTTTGAAAACTAGCTTAATGAGTTGCTTCTTTCGAATACAATGTTTGATTATATGTGTCTTCTGGATACAATCCCTTAAACTGAAGGAATGACCTTTCCACTGGGAGTGTCAGGCATAGAGGTGAGATACAGCTCTCCGAGCAATCAAATCACATGGCAGATAGAGTGGACAGATAACAGAAAACACCTGTTATGTCGGAAGTTGAATGCAAATTTTCTTTCTTTTTCTTTTTCTTTTTCTTTTTTTTTTTTTTTTTTGGTCTTGAAGGAAGAATTGTTCTTAGTGGGAGAACTGCACATTTGTTGTTTCTCACAACTACAGGAGCCTCCCTCATGCTCAGAAATGTGTTCCCTTGTCATTTCCTATTGCAAGTATATGTCAGCCTATGTGCCACACTGGGCTGTGAGCTCCTCAAGGGAAAGGACTGTCTTCCTCATCTTCCTCAAGGGAAAGACTATCTCTCATTCTGTGTGGTGCCAGACTCCAGATTCCTGGTGTATGGCGGGTACCCAGTGTATTGCTTATTTATTGCCATAGTAGACTGCTGAGCTGGATGGGTAGAGAGAAAACAAAAGAAGGCTAAACAGCTTTTGGAAATTAGGAAATGGTGATGTTTTATTAGCATCCAGAAGGGGAAGAGATGAAAAGATAGAAGAACAGACTAGCAGGAGATGGCCCAGTGGTCTGGAGGGAGCTCTTAGGAAAGCATGGGGCACAGTGTCATGGCACAAGGCTGGGGCATCATATGACAGAATCAGAAAGGAAAGCCCTGCTGGTGAGCAGAAGCAACCAAAATTAGGAACAGTGATGTCTGTCTGAGAGTGAATTTACTTCCTACTTTGTGCTATAATTACCCTCTATGGCCACTAAACCTTCAGGAAAATCTGTTACACAAAACTGTGTACAAAGAACTTTTCAGGAAAGGAGGACAAAAGGTTTTGAACCATGCCAGGAAATATTAAGAAAGGAGAGGGGTGGGCACTGCAGGAACTGGGGTGACAGTGAGGAAGCAGCTGGTAGCAAGGAATGACTGGAAGAATGTTGAGTCCCTGCCCCTGAAAAATTCACACATATTTTGGGGGATGCCAGACTTTCTGTAGTAGGTGGAATCCACTTAATTTTGTATTGGTGAACCTCTCTGATATATGGGGTGTGTGTGTGTGTGTGTAAGACAGAAGATTCATCAAATTATTGAAAGGCTGATAAAAGATATTCTGGAGACAGAGATCAGTAAAAAATACAAACTTCTCTTTTTGATATTTTTCCTTCGTTCTTCCAGGCCAAATGCTCAAGTGTGTGGAATTTAAATAATTGTTTTTAAGTCAAATCAATTTTGGAACAGAGAGAGCTAGAGGTTTATAGACTCCCTTGGTCATCAGTGATTGCTGATTAATGATGCTCGAGTCTGTAATTATACTGCTGTCAGGAGGCTGAATGTCCTCGATAACTCCAGGCTCATCTACCTTCCCAAGACACTGGCGGAGGAGTGTCTTGATTTATCCCCCAATTGGCACATATTCTCCTTACTGTACCTTAGAGAACGCTCAATTACTTAATGGTTTGAGAGGTCAATTTTCATCTTGCTTGTATTGAGCAACCTAGAATTTAAGTGTCCTTGCCCACAATGGTGAGGACATAAATTGGACTTTTCTTCTTATTGCTTTTTTGGTTCATTTTTCTCTCCCTAACTAACCTCTTTCATGGAAAAAAAAAAATGGGTGTGGTAAACTGTAAAAACAGTGATAAATCACCACTCCTCTCTGAATCATTGTCTGTTAAAATGTGACTTTGCTGCTCTCCCCATTAACAGCTGGAATGATGGAGTCTATTTTGCTTCCCTTTGAGTCTGAGCTGGCGTTGTGACTTGCTTTGGTTGACAGAATGTGGTGGAAGGGACAATGTGCCAGTTTCAAGGCTGGTCCTCAAGAGGCTTTCACTCTGCCACTCTGAGAACCCTTCCAGCTGCCATGCGAACAGACTCGGGCTCAGCTGTTGCTCGATGAAAGACACATGTCCATCACCCTCTCCCACTGTCCCCTGTCCTCAGGTCAGAGCCTATATGATGTGCAGCAAACCCCAGCCCATACCAGAAAAACCACCCAGCTGAGCCTAGTGTAAACAGCCTAACTGCTGAATCATGTTTTAAGTTTGGTTTGCTATGCAACATTACTATGGCGATAAATAAGCAATACACTGGGTACCCACTGTATACTAGAAATCTGGAGTCTGGAGCCACACAGAATGAGAGATATAGAGATGAGGAAGACAGTCCTTTCCCTTGAGGAGCTCACAGCCTAGTGCGGCACATAGGCTGACATATACTTGCAACAGGAAATGACAGGGAACATGTTCTTATTGGGGATCATCTATACGTCAGGCATGATGCTAGGCATTTTACTGCATTATCATCTCACTAGTCTCTGCTGCAAGCCTATGAAGCTGACACTATTATTAACCCGTTTTAGAGATAAGAATACCGAGGCTTACAAAAGTGACGTCAGGTCCTGACTCCAAAGCCCATGCTTTTCTCGCCAGCTCCTGATGCCCCTCTACAACATGTCTAAGTCTTAAGGAACCAGATGAAGGGGCAGCTGGAACTCAGGAAGGAGGCAAAACCTCACCGGGACCTGGCTGTTGGAGGAGACTTGGACCCTGAGGTCATTGGCCACTGAAAGAGCCCAGGGGTGAGCGGTTATAATGGTGACCTGGAGAAGCCCGATAGTACAGTTCAGGCTGGGGGTCTGCCAGGGAGCTGGGAAATGTCTTCAGCTCATTTCCACATGTAGACTGAAGGAGGCAGGACATAACCTGGGGGAGGCAGGGGTGTGTGGGGACAGGAGAGATTTTTCTTGCTCTCTTCGTCAGAAAGCATTTCTGCTTCCTCTGCTTCAGAGTATTCAACAACAGACAATGCCTGATTGGGAATTTCTGCATCCAGTGGGCTGTTTATTAATTAATTAATTAATTTTTAACATTTATTTACTTTTGAGAGACAGAGTGCAAGTGGGGGAGGGGCAGAGAGAGAGGGAGACACAGAATCTGAAGCAGGCTCCAGGCTCTGAGTGGTCAGCACAGAGCCCGACCCAGCACTCAAACTCACTAACTGTGAAATCATGACCTGAGCCAAAGTCGGATGCTCAACAAACTGAGCCACCCAGGTGCCCCTCGAATGGATTATTTATTTATTTTTTTAATAAATTTTTTTAGTGTTTATTCTTTTTTTAAAAAATTTTTTTTAACGTTTATTTATTTTTGAGACAGAGAGAGACAGAGCATGAACAGGGGAGGGTCAGAGAGAGAGAGGGAGACACAGAATCTGAAACAGGCTCCGGGCTCTGTGCTGACAGCACAGAGCCCGATGGGGGGCTCGAACTCACAGACCGCAAGATCATGACCTGAGCCGAAGTCGGATGCTCAACCTACTGAGCCACCCAGGCGCCCCAAGTGTTTATTTATTCTTGAGAGACAAGAGTGTGAGCAGGGGAGGAGCAGAGAGAGAGAGAGACAGAGAGGGAAACACAGAATCCGAAGCAGGCTCCAGACTCCGAGATGTCAGCACAGAGCCCGACGCCGGGCTCGAACTCATGGACCGTGAGACCATGACCTGAGCCAAAACCGGACACTTAACCGAATGAGCCACCCAGGCGCTCTTTGAATGGATTTTTTAAAAACACATCATTGTTAATAGGAAATTCAGTTTTTCCCTCTGGTGTCTTTTCTGCAATGCTATTTTCAGATGCTTGTTTTTTCTTTTCTTTTTTTTTCTTTTCGTTTTTTAAAAGTTCTTATTTATTTACTTTGAGAGAGAGTGAGCTGGGGAGGGGTGGAGAGAGGGAGAGAGAGAGAATCCCAAGCAGGCTTGACAGTGCCAGCACAGAGCGGATGCAGGCCTCGAACTCATGAACCAGGAGATCATGACAAGAGCCGAAATCTAGAGTCAGATGCTTAACCCACTGAGCCACCCAGGCGCCCCTGGATGCTTGTTTTTAAATGATTGTCCAGCTTCCTTTTGAGGACTCCTTTGATTGAAGGGATTGCACACTGTCACTGTGTGTGGTATAACAGTCCTGGGAGGTTCCTTATCTACTCCCTGCTCAAACTAGCATTTCCTTCTTTCTGTAAAATATCCATACAGAGGGGCATGGAACAGACACAAAGTGGTGCTAACATTTGCCTGGTCTGACTCCTTGCAGGTAGCACCCAGGTCTGCTCTATTTATTGTTCCTTTACTGTAATTGGAGGTTTGCTGCAGTAAAAACAGCTAATATGTATTGAATACTATGTACCAGGCGGTGTTGTGTTAATTCATAGTAACAAAAATACTATTATCGTCCTGGTTTTTCAGTTGAGGAAAAAGGCAGGGGAAGACAGCTCTGTTCAGGGCTCAGAGCTGGGAAGGAACAGGAAGTGGATTTGAACCAGTGGTTCTAGGGCCCATGGTCTTAAGCTCTAATCCAATTTGTGTAGTAATGAAATTGAAGGGGCAATGGTCTGAGAGGAGTGGGTCCGGGAGGTGGGCGGGGATGTTTCATGCTTTACTTTATATACCTCTGTAATTGGTTGAGGTGAATATGTAATAAGAATGCAAATCTGAGGAAAAAGAAGAAAATAAAAAATACCCCAAAATATTCTTGACAATTCATGCAGTGTTAGAGCTGAAAGTGACCTTGGAGATGATGTAGCTCAAGGAGGGAGTTGCCTGGAAGGTGAAGCAATTGCCCAGGCCACACAGCTAGGTGCTGATGACACAATCTGGAGGAGAACCTGGCTGTTTTTTACTGTGTTTGTTTCTTGGTTTCATCTTCACCTACAAGACAGTATTTATGCCAGGGCCCCCTGAGGGTGCAGCTGTGGTCTGAGGTGAGCTTGCTCTGATCTTTCACTTGACATTCCTCACTTAGCATAATATCCTCAAGGTTTATCCATGTTGTTGCAAATAGCAGGGTTTTCTCATAATGGAATGATATTTCATTGTATATATATATATGCCACATCTTCTTTACCTATTCGTGTTGGTGAACCCTTAGGTTTTGTCCATGTCTTGGCTACTATGAATAATGCAACAATGAACATGGAGGTACCGATGATATCTCTTTGCTATCCTGTTTTCATTTCCTTTGGATATATATATATACACAGAAGGAGGATTGCTGGATCACATGGTAGTTCTATTTTTAGTTTTTTGAGAAACCTCCATATTGTTTTCCATGGCACCTGAACCAATTTGCATTCCCACAACAGTACACAAAGGGTCCCTTTTCTCCTCGTCCTTGCCAGCACTTATCTCTTATCTTCTTGATGATACCCATTCTAATAGGTGTAAACCAGAGAAAGACAAATACTGTATGATATCACTTATATGTGGAATCAAAAGAGACAAACTTGTAAAAACTGAGAAGAAAATGGTAGTTATCAGGGCCTGGGGGGTGGGGAATGGGAGGCAAGTTGTTTATGGGTACAGACTTACATCCAGTAGGCAAATACATTCTAGAGATCTGGTGCAGAGTATAGTAAGTATAAATAATCACATATTATAATCATCAAACTCACTAAGGCACTTGGTATTAATTATTCCCACTACAAAAAAGAATTACGTGACGTGATAGAGGTGCTAATTATCATAACAATATACACAATAATAATCATGTTATAATATACAAATGTAGCAAATCAACATGTTCTACCCCCTAAATTTACACAATGTTTTACATCAGATGTATTTCAATAAAAAAATAAATAAAGTATGCCTCTCCCTCATTCTCACTGCCTGCCCAGGCCTACCTCAAGCACTTGGGGCTCTCACACTGGCTCCAAGCTGACCACTGTGGCTTTCTGGGCCCTGCTTGGGCCTACTGTTTGGACGTGTTCCACATTTTTCTGATCTTCCTCTCAGTCAAATCTGTCTTGTGTCCACATTTGCTTCCTTGAGCATATCTGGTCATGCTGGAAAAACTAATTCAAGCTAAAGAGTTAACGACTGACACTATTTCCCCCTCTCACATTTTATAGCTGGATTTTAACAGCAGTCATCAGTGACTTAAAGCCAAGGATCGTTATAGCCATTGCAGCAGTCAGGCCTTGAGTGAAGACTATTTAAGAATGTAATGTCTCAGTTAATGTCCTCAGCAGTAAGAAGAATTGCTAAGCAGAAGGGAAGAACTAATTGTGGGCAACCGTAAATTCCATTCTCTGGCAAGGCAAGTCAGAGAGAAGTGATATCAACCCCAAAGTCCCTTGTTCTCTCTCATCTCATCCCCCACTGAAGAATTGCCCTCCTCTCTGACCATTTGCAGAGATAAGGGGAGCTGCGACATCACCACAGAGGAAAATGAATATCAAGACCTTCAGACAGGAGCTCTTTTCTGGGACAAATGTTTAGTTTTTACAGCATCATCCAGTGTCTCACTTTATTCAATGATTCTGCCCTCGTGCTGAACCTTCTTCAAAATAAGAGAGTGGTCATTTCCTCCTCCTGATTCCCTGAAGGCAATGTGGCAGACAAATTACTATTGTGTTGTTCTGGGATCACGGGGTTGCTGCTTGGATGTTATGTTTACTGGGAACATTTCTTCTCTGTAAATGCCTTCTGAAGTCCCAGCCACTTCCTGTCTTGAGTCGCACAGTAGGCTGTGGTGGCCAAAGAGGAAGTGAGGGCCAGGGAGCAATTTTGATCCTCATCCTGTATTTAGGATTCTAGCTTCCCCTCACCTCCCCAGAGGTTTTGTTCTGGAAAACAGCACTTGTTTTCCGTGGAACAAAGTTTTCTGGAAAGCAGGAAGACCATCCTGGCAGAGCCCTGTTTGGAGTAGTGAGCAGGGAGCAAGTTTCTAGATGCTCTATGGATATGCTTCTGCCAGAGGGGCCTGAGGGAGGCCTGCTAGGATTCAGGGCCTACAACGTCAAAGGGTTGGCCCAGGAGGTCAGACTGCCCCCACGTCTGGCAGGACAGGGCTCTGGTCAGGAATTGCAGGGACTCAGTAATTATGAAGGATCTTAGTAATCTAAAGGCTACAGAGCTAGTTCTGGTTCTTCTAGGAACATACTCACATTTCTTTGGGTCTTTGTCACCTATGGAATAGGGATAGTCACATTTTCTCCTCCAACCTTGTGGGAGTAGTGTACAGATAAAAAGAAATAAAAAGGTAAATAAAAGAGAGTAAAAACAAATGTTACTAGTGTTGGGAAAATGCAAAAGATTATTATGCTTCCTCTACCACTCTACTGTACGTGCCCCATCAAGACGGAAGGTCCACCCTTCCAGAGACAAGGGAGGATATTTCATAAAGTAAGATACCAGTCCCTCCCTTGTAGATCCTGGGTGCTGAGATAACTCCCTGGATTATGTGCGGCTCCGTATTTCCAAAGTGGATGCTATTACAAGATATTATTAGATATTCTGGGAAAACATGTTCTATGCTTAAAATAATTTGGAAAACACTGGATAAAAAAATTAAACATATTCTTTACTGCAGATCTTCTCAGAGCCTTTAATATGTCCTCAAAGGGAGGGACATAAAATTAAGACTTTCCCAGATGTTTTTGATCATAAAGGGAATATTATTTGCAAGGCACAATATTAATGGGAATCAGAACAGAGTGGTAAGTTCTGATGTTAATTCTCATGCCTTTGGCTGTACAAAATTTCTGTAGTCTTGGGGCGCCTGGGTGGCGCAGTCGGTTAAGCGTCCGACTTCAGCCAGGTCACGATCTCGCCGTCCGTGAGTTCGAGCCCCGCGTCAGGCTCTGGGCTGATGGCTCGGAGCCTGGAGCCTGTTTCCGATTCTGTGTCTCCCTCTCTCTCTGCCCCTCCCCCGTTCATGCTCTGTCTCTCTCTGTCCCAAAAATAAATTAAAAAAAAAAAAATTTCTGTAGTCTTTATTTATTTTGACTAAATAAGACTATGCTATTCTTGATATCAACTTCAGTACAAAAAACCAGGCTAAAATTCATTCTCTCAAACTTCTACTTCTGGGAAGATGGACATACTTTTCCCTATGCCTTCTATTAACTACAATTGGAAACCATGGACTTTATACATAAACCAAACATAACAAGACTTTGAAAGGTAGTGAAAAGAAGGCAGACAGGGTAGAGAACTTGGGACCCAAGGGAATACACAGTGATGAGTTCTCTGCGTTTTCTTTTTGCCTCAAATTTCTAAGATTTGGGGCTGAAAAAATTGGAAACAGCAACAAGCACAGGCCAAAAAAGTTCCTGTCAAAGTCTGTTTTCTCTAGCCAAAGTACCAGGGGAGTGGTTTTCTTTTCTTTTTTTTTTTTTTTTTTAACGTTTATTTATTTTTGAGACAGAGAGAGACAGAGCATGAATGGGGGAGGGTCAGAGAGAGGGGGACACAGAATCCGAAACAGGCTCCAGGCTCTGAGTGGTCAGCACAGAGCCCGACGCGGGGCTTGAACTCACAGACCGCGAGATCATGACCTGAGCTGAAGTCGGACGCTTAACTGACTGAGCCACCCAGGCGCCCCGGGGAGTGGTTTTCTAAGACAGAAAACTTTTAGACAAGAACAACACCACAGAAACAAATTGTGGCCCTTCCTCTGCCTTTAGCAGTGAAGGCCCCATGGGGGAATCTAGACTTCCACCTTCATGAGGCTATAATGAGGAGCCCCAACACTCTCACCAAAGTGATATTGGAGAAAGCCACGTAGGAGGCCATGCTGGCTGGTAATTTTGCACCCTCCCCTCCCACAGTGTTTGTGGAAACCACATAGGAAACATGGAGTTCCACTCTGACCCAAGAATAATAATGCATCTCCTCCCAAACCGCACCCCCCCCCCCCCCCGCCCCATCCCTGACTGGGTAGTGTCACAGGAGACCTAATGGAGAGTCAGGATTTCCATCATTGTCCAGTGGCAAAAAGACCATCCCCACAGTGATGTCAGTGGAGACCATGCTGGGAGCCAGAACTCCCACCCAGCAGTAAGTAATAAGGATCCCCATCACTCCCAGATACAATGGAAGCTGAATGGGAAACCTGGAATTCTACCTCCACATGGCAATGATGAGGCAGCATGACCACCCCCTTCCCCTGCTTTGTGCAGTGTCAAAGAAGACCAGTTAAAACAGAAAATAATATAAAAATGTCCCAAGTTTCAATTGGAAATTGCTCATCATACCAAAGACCAAGAAGATCTCACACTGAATGCAAAAAGACAATTGATAAATGCCAACACTGAAATGACAAGATGTTAGAATTATCTGATGAGTTCTTTTCTTTTTTCTTTCCTTTCCTTTCCTTTCCTTTCCTTTCCTTTCCTTTCCTTTCCTTATAATCTCTACACACAATGTGGGACTCAAACTCATGACCCTGAGATCAAGAGTCACATGCCCTCCCAACTGAGCCAGCTAGGCTCCTCTGATGATGATTTAATGCAATCATGATCAAAATTCTTAATTAAGTCATTAAGAACATGGTTGAAATAAATGAAAAAATAGAAAGCCCCAGCAAAGAAGCAGAAAATACAAGCAATGCAATAGACAATATAAAGAAAATCAAATGGAATTTCATAACTGAAAAACATGATAACATCCCCCCCCCCCCCAAAATCCTCAATAGATGGGCTCAACAGCAGAACAGAAGTGACAGAAGAAAGAGCAAGAGGTATAAAACTACAGATTCTGGAAGCTGAGGAAAATACAAATAAGATAAACTCAAACAAAACCACATCAAGACACATAATAATCACATTCCCCAAAACCAAAGACAAATAATAAAATATCTTGAAAGCAACTAGTGAAAAACAACACCATACCTATAGAAAAAAAACTTATCTGCCAGGCGCCTGGGTGGCTCAGTCAGTTGGGCACCCAGCTCTTAGTTGTGTCTCAGGTTATGATCTCACAGTTTGTGGGTTCAAGCCCCTCATCAGGCTCCATGATGACAGCGCGAAGACTGCTTGGCTGCCCCTCCCCTGCTTGTGCTCTCTCTCTCTCTCAAAATAAGTAAACTTAAAAAAAAATTTTTTTAAAGAAAAAAAAACTTGTTTTTTCATTTCTTATCAGATTTCTGATTCCTCATCAGAAACAATGGAGACCAGAAGGAATCAGCATAAATTTATTTATTTATTTATTTTAAAGTTTTAATGTTTATTTATTTTTGAGAGAGAGAGAGAGAGACACAGAGCACAAGCGGGGAAGGGGTAGAGAGAGAGGGGTCACAGAATCTGAAGCAGGCTCCAGGTTCTGACCTGTTAGCACAGTGCCCCTTGCAGGGCTCGAACTTACCAACAGTGAGATCATGACTTGAGCCGAAGTTGAAGGCTTAACCCACTGAGCCACCCAGGTGCCCCATTTTATTTTATTTTTTTATTTGAGAGAGAGTGAGAGAGAATGAGTGTGAGTTGGGGAGAGGGGCAGAAGGAGAGAGAGAGAGAATCCCAAGCAGGCTCCACACTTGGTGCAGAGCCCAATGAGGGGCTCGATCCTATGACCCTGGGATCATGATCTGAGCCGAAATCAAAAGGTGGACACTCAACCAATTGAGTCACCCAGGCACCCCAGCATAATTATTTTAAAGTGCTGAAAAAAAAAGAGAAAGAATTAGCATTAAGGTTAGCATTCTATAGCCACTAAAAATATTCTTCAGAGATGAAGAGGAAATCAAGATACACTGAGATGAAGAGAAGCTAATGGAATTTGTGGTAAGCAGACCTATCCTAACAGAATGGCTAAAGGAAGTTCTCCAAACAGAAAGGAAATGAAAAAAGAAGGAATTCTGGAATATCAGAAAGAAGAAAAAAACATGGTAAGCAAAAATATAGGTAATTATAATAGGCCTTACATCTTGAGTTTTCTAAATTATTTTTGATGGTTGAAGCAAAAATTAGAATGCTATCTGATGTGGTTCTAAATGTATGTAGAGGAAATATTTAAGACAGTTATACTGTAAACAGAGGAAGGTAAAGGGATATAAAGGGAGGCAAGGTTTCTATACTTCCCTCAAGCTGGTAAAATGTTACCAGTAGACAGTTACAAGTTATGTAAGCATAGTGTAATGCCTCAAGCAACCACTAAAAAGCTATATAAAAGATATACTAAAAAATAATAGATAAATCCAAATGGAATTCTACAAAGTGTTTAAGCAACCCAATGAAAGTCAGGAAAAATAAAAAGATAAATTAAAAACAGAGAGAACAAACATAAAACAGAAATAAAATGGCAGGCTTAAGCCTTAACATATTAATAATTGCTTTAACTGTATATAGTCTAAAAAACATCAATTAATTAAAAGGCAGAGATTGGCCAAGGAGGTAAAAAAAAACATGATTCACTTATGTAAGAAACTATATAAGAAATTCACTTCAAATATAATGATGAAGGCAGGTTAAAAGTAAAAGGATAGAATCAGTTCACATCCATTAGTGTGGCTGCTTTATAAAAAAACCTACACAAACAAAAAGAGAATAACAAGGGGTAATGAGGATATGGAGAAACTGGAACTCTTTTTTTTTAAAAAAATGTTTATTTTTGAGAGAGAGGGAGAGAGAGAATGAGTGGGGGAGGGGCAAAGAGAGAGGGAGACAGAGGATCTGAAGCAGGTTCTGCACTGACTGCAGAGAGCCTGATGTGGGGCTCGAACTCATGAACTGTGAGATTATGACCTGAGTCAGAGTCAGACGCTCAAATGACTGAGCCACCCAGCTCTGAAACTGGAGCTCTTATGCATTATTGACAGGAATGTAAAACCCTGCAGCCACTGTAGAAAATGGTATGCTGGTTCCTCAAAAAGCTTAACATAGAATTGCTATTTCATCCAGCAATCCCACTTCTGGGTATACACCGAAAAGAAATGAAAGTGGGGATTTGAACAAATATTTGTGTATCCATGTTTATAGCAGCACTGTTTACAATAGCCAAAAAGGGAAGCAACCCAAGTGTCCATTGATGGATTAATGGATAAATAAAATGTGGTACATATAATGGAATATTATACAACCTAGAAAAGGAAGGATAGTGTGATACATGGGAACACATGGATAAACCTTGAAGACATTATGCTAAGTGAAATAAACCAGTAACAAAAGGACATGTAAAGTATGATTCCATTTATATGAGGTATCTAGAGTAGTCAAATTCAAAGAGGCAGAAAGTAGAATGGTGGTTTCTAGGGGATGGTGGGGAGAGGAAAACAGGGAGCTGTGGTTTAATCAGTGTGGAATTTCAGTTTTGTAACATGAAAAGGTTCTGGATGTGAATAATGGTGATGGTTGCACAACAAACAATGTGAATGCTCTTAGATGCCCCTCAGACGCCACTGAATGTACACTTAAAATGGTTAAAATTATTTTTAAAAAAAGTAAAAGCACAGAAAAGGATATATCATGTAAACATTAATCAAAAGAAAGCAGGGGTGGCTATATTCATATTAGATAAAGTACATAACAGAACAAAGAAAAGTACCAGAGACAGAGAAGGACATTATGTCACGATAAAAGGGGCAATTCACCAAGAAAACAATTTAGCAATTCTCAGTGCATACCCACCAAAGAGAACGGCAAATATGTGGAGCAAAAATGAACAGAATAGAACGGAAAAATAGACAAATCTATGATTATAGTTGGAGACCTCACAACCCCTCTTTCAACGCTTGATATAAACAACATCCTTGGCATATCTGAGCCCGATTCTGATACTCGCTCTGTCTCTTCAAATTGTATTTTTTGGCCTTTAGTATGCCTTGTATTTTTTTGTTGAAAGCCAGACATGATGTACTGGGTAAAAGCAACTGAAGTAAATGGGCTATTAATGCTGTAGTGGTGAGATATGGAGGGAGGGGGGTGTTTTGTAGTCTTATGATTAGAACTCAGTCTTTCAGTGATCCTGTGTCCCTGGGCTGTGACCTTCACAGATGCTTCTTTCTCAGTTTTTCCCCCACTGTAGGTGGGACAGGAAGTCGAGGGGGTGAGGTTAAGTGTTTGTCTTCTCCTAGGCTAGTTAGGTTCTGTTAGAACCTCAGTAGGTTAGGCTCTGGTAAAATTGTTTCCCTTGAGGGAAGGCCTTGTTAAGAACAGAATATTCTAGTGTATTTTAACATGACGCTCTTTTCCCTTTTCCTGGAAGCACCAGGGGATCTTTTTTTGTGAGAATCTCAAAAAAATGTTCCCCACCTCATCCTCCACTAAGACTGGAGCCCCCGGAGTTTTTAACTGTTAGACTTGAGATTCACGAATTATTGACCATCCACCAATTCGTCACTTATACTTTAGGTTTTCCTATCCCAGTAATGGTTCCCACAGATGTTTTGCTCTGGGGGCAGCAGTTTGTCCCGTGACCTCCATTTTCTGGTGGGTCTAAGAAGAGTTGTTGTTTGTCAGTTTGTTCAGCTTTGTACTTATTGTTAGGATGAACTGATGACTTCCCTATATGCTGCACCAGAAACTGGAAGCCTGAAGCGTTGCTTAAAATAATTTAATACAAAATTGTTTCTCCAACTTTCTATTTTATTTTATTATTATTTTTTAACATTTATATATTTTTTGACAGAGAGGGACAGAGCGTGAACGGGAAAGGGACAGAGAGAGAGGCAGACACAGAAACTGAAGAAGGCTCTAGGCTCTGAGCTGTCAGCACAGAGCCCAATACGGGGGCTTAACCTCACGAACTGTGAGATCAAAACCTGAGCCAAAGCCAGTCGCTTAACTGACTGAGGCACCCAGGTGCCCCATCCACCTTTCTATTTTACAAGTCACATGGTAAACAAGATACATTTATTTTCCTTTTGTATGAACTGATCTCAAGGGATATGAAGAGTTTTAAAGCCCCGGGGCCTAGACTTGGAAAACAGGACTCTGTCCTTTGCAAGGTCTCTCACTGTCAAGAAGAATATTTGTTGTGAGCTTGTAAGAAAACATCTACACAAGGGAGCCAAATGAACACTGGTTGTACTATCTTGGGGAAAAACGTGCCTGAGGATGTTCTGATTTGATTAAGCCTTCCTGAGATGCTATGCCGCTTTCAACAGTGCCCTAATTTAGTTTTATTATAAACACAAACTTCCAGAAAATTTAATTTGCCAGAAGAGAGTGTAGGTAACCATTCCAGGTATGTTGTGCATCAAAGCAAGGCAGTGTAGAGGCAAATGCCATAAATTCAGACTGGACTGGCTCCCGGGCCAGGTTCCACTACCTGTGCTGTTTACTTTTCTCCCTCTCTATTAAAGCAGACACAAGCTCACCCAGATTCAGGGGCAGGGGACTGCTATAGACTGAATGTGTTTGCCCAAAATTCGCATGTTGAAACCTCATCTGCAGTGTGAGGGTATTTAGAGGTAGGGCCTTTGGGAAGTGATTATATCATGAGGGTGGAGCTCTCACAAATGCAATTAGAGTCCCCATAAAAGAAACCCCAGAGAACTCCCTCACCTCTTCTGCCATGTAAGCATACATCGAAAAGAGGGTCTTTTGGCAGCTAGGAGGGAGACTCTCATCAGTCACCAAATCTGCTGGTGACTTGATCTTGGACTTCTCAGACTCCAGAACTATGAGACATACATTTCTTTTGTTTATAAGGCAGGCAGTCTGTGGAATTTTGTTGTAGCAGCCCAAATGGACTAAGACAGGGATATGCTCTCCCCCTTTCAATGGGAGAAGTGCCAAAGAATTCGTTACCATGCTTTAAAACTGCCATGGAAGGCCCAGACTCCCTACAGGCCCTGGTGTTCCTATGAAGTTCATTTTCCTATGCTATCGGGGAGAGAGAAAGGCTTTGAGCAGGAGAAACACACAAAAGAGGACGGGCTTACTTTTTCTGGCATCTAAAATTGGTAGTAGAGAGCTGGGTATTGCTAGATTTACCTGCTTTACTTTTGATTCTCTGCAGCTGCAGCCTGGGTATTTAAGAAGTAAGAGTGGGCACCGAGGGCTTTTTGTTTTCTAAATCCACTTCCACTCCTCTCAGCTAAAACGTCACTCCTTTCTAGAGTGTATTGAGTTGAATAGTACCCACCCCCCCCCACCCCCCCAATGACAAATTCATGTCTCCATGGAACCTCAGAACCTGACCTTATTTATAAATTGTTTTTTTTGCAGATGTGATTAGTTAAGGATCTGGAGATAAAATCATCCTAGATTTTGGATCATCCTAGATTCAGTGCCTAGGTTCTTTATAAGACGACGAGAGAACAAAGAGAGACACACGGGAAGAAGGCCATGTGAAGATGGATGCAGAGATTCAGTTGTGCTGCTGCAAGCCAAAGAACGCTCGGGGCCATGAGACGCTGGAAGAGGCATGGAGGTGTCCTCTCCTAGAGACTTTGGGGGGAGCATCGCACTGCTGACACCTTGATTTTGGACTTCTAGTCTCTAAAACAATGAGGGAATACATTTCTGTTGTTTTAAGCCACCCCATTTGTGGTGCTCTGTTATGGCAGCTGTAGAAAACTAATACATATGGTATTATAAATGAAGAAAACCCACTGATGGCAATTTTGGACTCGGAAAAATGAGAGCAAGCTTTATAACTTCAGCAGTATTGAAATTTTTGGATAGAGAATTCTTTGTTGTTGGTGGGGGTGGTGGCTGACCTGTGCATTATGGGATGTTTAGCAGCATCCCTGGCCTCTACTCAGTAGATGCCAGCAGCACTCCCATTTCGGTTGGCCCTTCGGTTGGCCAGAAACAGCTCCCTGGTTGAGAACCACTGTGTTAGACAGAGGAGCCTATGACAACTGCTCTGAAGAATGAGGAACAAACACTTAGATTTTTATCTTTTGGGTGGTCCTATAGGCTGGTAAGACACATGTGATAAAATTGATTTGATGAGGCTCTTGGTTGCCTCTTCTGCTGATTTCTCGCTCTCTCTGCTGTGGACACATTCTATAGCTCATCTCCAACGGCTGTCTGAGCAGAGAGGGGGAGAGAACAGGTGGTTGCAAAAGCCAATATGGCTTTACCTGGCCTTGGCTGGGGCCCTCCTTGGAGGCCATATTAGAAATCATTTGTCCCTGGGGCCATAGCTTCTATGGCTGGGAGGGAAAGTCACACAACCTGAACCTGATTTGACTTTTGGGGAACAACTATGGGAGACAGGGGAGAGGAATGTTGAATGTAGGTCCAACTTAATTCCTCTGGAGGTTCAATTCCCCCTCAGGAGAAGAAAGACATCTGGTTAAAACTGGACCTACACAACCACTGATTTTTGTTTCCCCTTTAATCTTTCTTTTCCCTTTAATCGTGAAATTGTTTGTTTTCATTCTTTAAGAGACAGCTCATTAATTGTTAAGGTGTGGCTGACTTTTTTATTTATAGTGACAGGAGTCCCTGCTGTGTAGCTAGTGGGAACCACAGATAATACCCACCTTCACTAGAGTCCCTCAGCATTGCTTTAACATTTCAGTGGGGGCCAGGGTGAGGAGAAATGACCAAATTCAAACTTCAAACGACAAGGAGGGGGAAGTAAGACACCTGGGTGATTCATAAGAATAACCCGAAAACCAGCTGTTTGTCTTGGTTTCTTGATTTTTTTTTTTTTCGTGCCTTGGTTCTCTGAGTGGGAAAGCCAGGCATAAAACCAAGTCAGCAGTCAGCACACCACCTGGTTCTGGGCAATATTTGGGGCATCTCTGCCCTTTCTCAGTGCTCTGGTATCCAGGAAACAATAAGACACGCACTGTCCCACACTGGGTGGGAGAACTCACCAAGGCCCTTTGCATCCCTGTCCTTTGAGCTGGGCAAAGGGGTTTCTGCTCCAGGCTCCACACATTACACACACACACACACACACACACACACACACACACCAGTCACTCAGGACCTGGTGCTTTGCTGGCACAGCCTAGACCCAAACTCCCCACCAACTGCTATCCAGACCAGTACTGTTCAGGCCTCACAGAGAAGCTTCTCCACACCTCTTGCACTATGAACTTAAAACTCCAAACTACCGTTACAGAAGGCCAGGAAGGTATAGGTAGAACTGTGCACTGGGTCAGAGACAGCTCTTGTTTCAGAGTGCAGGGAGAATTTCAGAAGTGAAAATCCTCAGGAAAAAGTTAAGTTATAAGATTCTTGTAAAGTATCATATTCGTTTTTTTTTTTAATTTTTTATTTGAGAGAGAGAGAAAGTTGGGGAGAGGGGCAGAGGGAGAGAGAGAGAGAGAGAGAGAGAGAGAGAGAGAGAGAATCCCAAGCAGGTTCCACGCATGGATCCCGACATAGGGCTGGATCCCATGACCCTGGGATCATGACCTGAACCAAAATCAAGAGTTGGACACTCAACCGACTGAGCCACCCAGGAGACCCTCATATCCCACTTGTGACCAGCATCCATTTATTGTTTCTCTTCAAGTTCTCCCCGTGGGTCTGCACCTTATTCTGGAATGATCATTAAAGTCTAACACAAGTATGGTTCTGAAAAGTAGTAATGAAGGGACATCTTTTCAGGGGGCACAAGTTCAGTATGTGAATCTGGCTGTATACATCTTATAGAAGAGATGGCCTGAAACCTAGATCCAACCTTGTTTTAGTCTATTTGGGCTGCTGTAGTGAAATACCATAGACTGGCTGGCTTACAAACAAATTTATTTCTCATGGTTCTGAGGCTGGGAAGTCCAAGATTAAGGTGTGGGCAGATTCAGTGACTGATGAGGGCCCATTTCCTGGTTCTTAGATGGCCATCTTTTTGCTGTATGTTTACATGGCAGAAGGGGTAAGGGAGTTCTCTGGGGTCTCTTTTATAAAGGTACTAATTCCATTCATGAGGGCTCCACACTCATGACCTAACCACTTCCCAAAGCCCCCCTCCTGATACCCTCACATTGGGAATTAGGTTGCAATAATTTTGGGGGAAACACAAATACTCAGTTTATGGCACACCCTATTCTTACCTTTCTTGTGAATTATTGTCTAGTCTCTTGAACTAATCATTCATATTTTTCCTCCTTTTTGCTTCTCTGTGCTGCATTTTGGGTAATTTGTTTAGAACTATTGTCTAGTTCATTAATTCAGACCTCAGCTCCAGCAAGGTATTTAACCTTTCAATTGACATTACTTATTTAAATTATATTAATTTTCATTTCTAGGAAATCTACTTGGGTCCTTAAAAAATATAAGCAGTCATTTTTGAAAGCATCTTGTTCTGTGCACATTTAAACATTATTTTATTTCTTTAATGATATTAAATATGTGTTTGGAATTTTTCTCTGACAATGTCAACATTTGATGCATTTTTACATCTGTTTTTCTTATTTGCAGTTTCTGCTGACTCTTATTCAAGGGGGCTTATTTCCTTCTGCATTATGTAATTTAAGAATATTATATAATCCATTTTGAGTTAATTCTTGTGAAGAATTTGTCTAGATTCTTTGCTTTGCATGTGGATGCCATATAATTCCAGCACTGTTTGTTGAAAGACTATCTTTGCTCCCTTGTATTGCCTTTGTTCTTTGTCAAAGATCAGTTGATTGTATTTTTGTGAGTCTGTATCTGGGAAAGCTCTTTATTCTGTTCTGTGAATTCATTTGTGTATTTCTTCTTGAATATCACACTGTCTTGATTATTGTAGCTTTACAATAAGTCTTGAAGTTGGGTAGCATCACTCCTCTGATTTTGTTCTTCTCATTCAATATCAAGTTGGCTATTCTGGTTTTGCTTCTTCATATAAACTTTAGTTTGTTGATATCCACAAAATGACTTGCTGGGATTTCGAATAGGATTGCACTGAATCCATAGATCAAGTTGGAAAGAACTGGCATTTGACAATATTGAGTCTTCCTAGCCATGAACATGGAATTTCTTTCCATTTATTTATTCTTTGATGACTTTCAACAGTTTCATAGTCTTCCCCATATAGATATTTTACATATTTTGTTCACTTTATACTTATTTCATGTTTTTGAGGTCCCGATGTAAATGGCAATGTGTCTTTAATTTCAAATTCCACTTGTTTATTGCTGTATAAAGGAAAGCAGATGATTTTTGTATATTAACTTTGTATCCTGCAACATTGCTATAATCATTTATTAGTTCCAGATTTTTTTGTTGCTGATTCTTTCAAATTTTCTACATAGACATCACATCATCTACAAACAGCTTTATTTCTTCCTTTCCAGTCTGCTTACATTTTATTTCTTTTTCTTATTGCATTAGTTAGGACTTCCAGTATGATGTTTAAAAGCAGTGGTAAGAGGAGATACCTTTTTCTTGTTCCTGATGTTAGCGGGAATTCTTCAAGTTTCTAACCATTAAGTATGATGTTAGCTATAGGTTTTTTGTAGATGTTCTTTATCAGTTTGAGAAAGTTCCCCTCTATTCCTAGCTTGCTGAGATTATTTTATTTTTACAATTTTCAGCACGTATCTTCTTGGCCAGATAAAAAGTGGCTGCTATTGATCATGAATATTTAGATGGAATTATACACATACACAGACTTTCTTTACTGTGGTTAAAAAAATAAGCATAATTTGAAATTAACTATCTTCACCATTTTTAAGGGTATGGTTCAATATATTATTAGCATATTATTAAGATATTAACATTATATATTTAGCTAACATACTGTTATAGTGTTAAATATATTCACATTTTTGTGAAACAGATCTTGAGAATTTTTTCATCTTGTAAAACTGAAACTCTATACTTATTAAGCACCTTCTCCCTTCTTCCTCCCTCTAGCCCCACCATTCTACTTTCCATTTCTATACATTTGACTACACTGTATTTGTTTTTTTTTGTGACTGGCTTATTTCACATAGCATAATGTCCTTCAGGTTCATCCATTTTGTAGCATATGACAGGATTTCTTTTTGCCAAGGCTCAATAATATTCCATCTCATGTATATGTGACAGTTTGTTTACACATTCATCCATCAATGGACATTTGGATTGTTTCCATCTCTTGGCTATTGTAAATAGTGCTGTGATGAACCTGAGTGTGCAAATAACCTCTTCAATAGTTTGCTTTCAATTCTCTTGGATATATACCCAGAAGTGTGGTTGCTGGGTCATCTGGTATTTCTATTTTTATTTTTTGAGGATCCTCCATACTGTTTTCCATAGCAGCGGCACCAATTTACAGTCCCACAAATAGTGTACAAGGGTTCCAATTTCTTCATACCCTTGCCAACATTTGTGTTTTTTATTTTCTATTTTTTTTAAAGATTTTATTTTTAAGTAATCTGTACACCCAGCATGGAGCTTGAATTCACAACCCTGAAATCAAGAGTTGCATGCTCTACTGACTGAGCCAGCCAGGCACCCCTTGTTTTTAGATAGTAACCAACCTAACTGGTGTGAGCTGATATCTCATTGTGGTTTCAATTTCCATTTTTTTGATGATTAGTGATGTTGAGCATCTTTTCATATGCCTTTTGGCCATTTGTACATCACCTTTGGAGAAATGTTTATTCAAATCTTCTGCCCATTTTTAAATTGGATTATTATTATTATTTGTTGTTGTTGTTGTTGTTGTTCTTGTCTCTTCAAGTTCTGATATGTGGTTCTTACAATGGTCAACAGGGAGCAGTGTACTCACAACAGTGGCACATGGTAACTGGGGAAGTGTTGCAGTATTAATTTATGTTATTTTAAATTTATACATATTATGGTCTACAGTTAACATGCATAAAACATGAAAATGATTATTTTGGTAACTAGGTAGACATGCATTTAGAATTAATTGTAAAGTTTCATTTTTATCAATATAGGTAGCAAGGTTTAATCAAATTTCAAAAGTGAAATTAATGTCAGGTTTATCTGAATTCTTGGATTTAAAAATTTATATTTACTAATTAGAATTTATATTTTGGCTTTTATAATTTTGAATATACCAGGAGAAAAATATTTTGGAAACATGAAAAGCAATTTATGTTTTTGAGTTTTACATGTGCTTTAGTTTACATTTCAGAAAAACCTTCTCCTACACTTTGAATATATTACACTTAACGACAACTATACTTTATTAAACATTTTATAATATGAATAGGACACAAATTATGTAAAAATACTGATCACAACTATATCATTAATGCTTTTGCCAAAATGAAGGCAAGAAAGTATTATATGAAAAAAATACAATAATGTTGTGTTTATTATTCATCCAAATAATGCTGGCCTCTAGATACGTGCAATAATTAAAATCAGTCATATTTGATATTTTATAAATTTTTAGTCATATAAAAACCATGCCTTTAGGCATGTTTAAAAATTTTTGTTTTTATGAAGAAAATCTCATCAAGATAAATATACAAGACATTTTATATACCAATTTTAGCAGATTTAGATCTTTTAAATGTCTATATATTTAAATGATATGTGAGCCTCCATCTGTATTTCCTTGTGTGCTGCAAGTGTTAGGGTGACTCTAATCTTTTTAGATTTTTAGGCACTTTTGTGCCTCTACTCATGTTAGAGGGTTAACTAGAGCACAAACTAATGGCCAGCATTTACTGAGTGCTTATCGTAGGCCAGGCACTATGGGAAGTGCTTACATGCACTATCTCGGCAAATCCACCCATATTACAGGTGATGAAACTAAGACTCAGTGGGTCATGTGCTTTGTCCAAGGTCACCCTGCTAGTTAGCAGGTGAGCTGGGACTATGTCCTATCCACTCAGCTCCAAAATCAGAACTTCTGATTCGAGTCTCATAAACACGTTCTTGCAGAGGAAGCAGGGGTAGCAGCTACTGCCATGGTATAAAGCAAGATCCTCAGGGTTTCATTTTCTCTCATTGTAGCCCAAGGCAGAGAAATGGTCAGCTGTGCCTGAGTGGTCACCTGGGGACTCTACAGAACAAGGACCCACTCGGGTCCTACTCATCTAGACCCACCTCTTGCTTGGTCTTGGGGGTTGGCCCAAGGCAGTGTCTCTGGCACAGGTGAAGCATGTCACCTTTATGCTCAGATCTACCAGAGCTGGTGTCTGTCTTTTCCTCTGTTCTCCTTTGTGTCTGGGCTTCAAACCTCCCCAGGGCCAAGATGAAAGACCGTTTTCATCCTCTTCCCGTGTGTGAAGAAAAATAAAAGATAGCTCTTCTTGGCTCATTCATATCGTGGGCCCACTCAGGCCCTGCAGGAGAACAGGACATGGATTATAGATAAAGCTTAAATCCATTTTTTCAGGAATTAGGCGGCTTACAAATGAAGGCAATATCTGTGTTTGCACAATGGCTACCTTGGGGCCCTCATGGCTTTAATGAAATTCTATACATCAAAGCTCTTTAAAAGCTTTTGAGTCAAGAACATGCAAACTGACCTCTACTCCCTGGGGCTCCAGTAACCCCAGGGAGAAGTGATAGGCAGTGGAGAGGAATGGGTATAGGCCAGGTCAGAGGACTGGGGCTCCCTGAGAGGTAGATCCTCCTGATCAGATACATGATATTCCCAGGAGCAGAGAGACCCATCAAGGCCTCCACTCCTCTCAGGTGCATGCAGAACAAGAAGCAACTGGGCTAATCATCTGAAGCAGCAATTCTCCAAATGTGTTACAAGGATCCTGAGGATCTGAAGACCCTTTCAGGGGGTCCACAAAGTCAAAACTATTACCTTCATAACATGTCATTTTCTTTTTTCACTCTCATTCTCTCACCAGTGTACAGCGGCACATTATGAAGGCCACATGACATGTGAGGTCAGAACAGATTGAATCTAGAAGCAGGTATGAAAATACAGCCATATTCTCTTTTTCAAAGTTTATTTATTTTGAGAGAGAGAGAGAGGTAGAGAGAGGAGGAAAGAGATAACCCCAAGCAGGCTCTGTGCTGTCAGAGCAGAGCCCAACAGCAGGCTCTATCCCACGAGCTGGGAGATCATGACTTGAGCCGAAATCAAGAGTCTGATGCTCAACCGTCTGAGCCACCCTGATGTCCCTACAGCTATATTCTATTAAACCAGACATGAAAGAGATTTTCAAAAATGTAAAGCAATGCCATTCTTCTTACTGATTTTTTTTTGTTTTGCAAAATGATAGTTACTTTTCCTAAAATGTGTAGCTTATGTTAGCATGTAATGAATTTATTTTAAAATAAATTATATATTTAAAATTTTTCTGAGTTTTAAATTTCTAACATCATAAATATCCATAGATATAACCCACATATACAAGAATACTCTGGGGTTCTCAGTATTTTTTAAGAACATAAAGGGATCTTGAGACCAAAAAGTTTGAGAACTACTGAAGTTATTGAGTGTACAGAACACCCTACATCATTTAGAATTGGTACCTGTGGTCATATTATATGCCTATTCCTTACAGCTACAGAATAAATAAATGGGTCCAGATTTTAATTAGGCTGTCTTATATTTAAGGGAAACTTACAGTCTAAGAAGGTAAATTTTAATTATAGAAGTATAGAATATGTAAGTAAAAAAGAAGCCTGACCTATGAGTGAGGGGGAAAAAAACCCCTTTTATCTACTTTCATATTGTGTAGAATTCTACTGAATACTGTTTCTAAAGCAGGTACCCACTCCCCCAAAGAAAAGCTTCTTTGGTCTAATAAACTTGAGAAATACTGGACTTCTGAATCCAGTGTTTACTACAAATCTTCTCAAAGCCTTCAATACAAGCATTAAAGAGATTGTGAATCTCTGAGATACACTAGGCTGCATTTTCCAGACTTACCTGACCGTAAAACTCTTCTTAGGGACAACTTGTAGAACTAATCTTTCAAGCAACATGGGAAACTTCTCCACTCAGCAAAAGGATGAAGTGGTCTCCTGAGCGCTGAGAGCTGCTTAGTATCCAGAAATCCACCTGCTTGCTTCAGGGAGGGAAGTTAGGGATGGCTGCACCGAGGTGTGCAGATCTGAGTTTGGCTGGGGGTAGTATGGACTGGGAAGTGTTCATCCAACCCAAAGAGAATGACAAGTGGGGATAGAGAGAGGTGATTTGGAAGTCCAGGGCAGACCTGGGCAGAACAGCAGAAATGGAGGCTTTCTAGAGCTAGTGGAGTACAGAGATACCGGGGACAGGAGAGCAGAGCTCCCCAGAATGGGGACAGCAACACAGTGAGGGAAGCCCATGGTAGGCCTGACCTGTCCTACACACCCAGTCACATGGGAGAAAGCTGGAATGGAGTTTCCACCTCGGTCCATAAAAAATGAGATGTCCATGCTCATTCCCCAGAGCACCATGGCTGCTTGAGATGAACTCCTGACCCTTAATCCCTACTCTCCCCAGCAGATGGGCAGTTGTTAATCTGATAGGTGAGAGACTGGTATTCATTTTGGGATGTGGCTCTGGAAACAGACACTCTGCCATTGTCACTTGGGGTGAATTTCTTACCCTCCCTCTACTGGGGTTCCTCATTTGTGGAATGGAGTCAACAGTGGCACTTACCTCATAACCTGAGTAAAATAATCCACGTGAAGGGCTTTGCTCAGTGCTTGAGACTAACCATGAATATTGTGGCGTTATTATTTCTTGTGCCACCGGGGGTGTATATGGGAGTATATGGGGGGCTAAAGGGACCCCACTCTCGAGTGTTTGCTGGAATGGTCTGCCGCTGCGGGGACGCCTGCCACGTGGCCTTTCTCTAGTCTCCCTTCAGGCCTCTGAGGGGTGGTAAGTTATGCTCAGGCCTGAATGATGGACTTGACTGTCAATGTCAGGCTGAGAGGGGAGAAGAGGAAAATCTGCATTCAACACCAGATCCAGCCATGTACTGCAGAAAGAACTCACCGGAAGCTGGTTCCTGGGTTCCGGGTGCTGCCCAGGCTAGGGAGGCGGGACTTCCGCCCTCGGTGATGGTTGGCACACACGCTGGAGACAGACTCCTTTGTCTCTTCCCAGGGAGGGGCCTGATTTACAGCTTGAGGGTCAGTGTGGTGCTGCGTCCTGAGGAGGCTAATCCACACGTTCGGGTGTGCCAGACACAGTCCTCTTCTCCCTGAGGAGTAAGCATGGGAGCTCTAAGTATTAAAACGCCGGATCAGCGTTTTTCTTTGCTAAGTGGGACCTATAGCTTGAACCAGAGCAAAAAGGACTGTTCTGTAGATACAATTTACACAGTTTATCTGTGGATAAACTGAAGTCGCCCTGAACTTCCCAAAGCAGGACTTCAAGCCTCCCTGAGGACAGAGAGGGCCTGGTGATCCCACTGTGCGGGTGCTCTGGCCTTTACCTCAGACTGGACCATTGAGCACCCTGACCTGACCTTCCTCATCACCTCACCACATGGCCCCTCCTTTGCCCTTGAAGCAGAGTGAGGAGTAAAAAAGTGAGTGGAGCGCGAAGGGAAACGTAAAAAGTTTGTTTCAGCGTCTTCCACAATGTCCGTAGTTACCTTTTTAGACTTTGGGGGGCTGTGAGTGACCATTGTTAGGGAAAGTCTTTCTCCACGAAAGCTTAGGGCAGCAAGGAGGGCCCTTCTTTCCGTCTGAGGCTGAGTTGCCCCTTCAGGCTGAGCTGGGGGCAATGGGCTGGCCCAGGTGGGGAAGGGGGTGCAGGGTTCATTTGACATGTGAGTCCTTTGCTGCAGTTCTGCTGAGACTCAGAGCATATATAGTTCATGAACAGGACACTTTATAGTTTTCTATAGTTGTAAAAACATCAACTTTGATTTGTGCAAATAAGGTATTTTCCTAGTTATTTTGCTAGGCCAAACATTAAAACTAATTTGCATTCTTTGAGACTAATTTGGCCCAGGAGCTAGTAGGAAGCTGGAGGGGATTCTGCCCTGGAAGAGGGGTTGTCACATGGATTTACTTTAGCATAAACATAGACTACGTGAAGGCTGGAGCCTTCTGGTCTCCTCAGGGAGACCCAAAGGGCTAATGGGGGCTCCAGAATCCAACAGATCTAGGTTATAATCTCGGATTGACGTGAGCTTGGAGCACTTCCTCTATCTTTCTGAGGACTGTTTTCTTTTCCTCTTGTACGCTGTTTTAGGACTGTTGCAAAGACTAAATGGGATGTGAGTAGGACACTTAGCACAGTCTTTGACACCTAATATCCTAGTAAACTCTCGACAAAGGGTTATTCCTAGGTTTGTCTTTACCCAAAACCAGTGAGAGAAACTCACTATTGTTTCCATCTCTCTCACTTGACCTTCTTCCTGTGCTGGGTTCAGCTGATTTTCTCCTTAGCCCCCTGCCATTCCTATTTATTCCCTGGCACCTTTGCTTAGAATTAATCTTAAGTTCTGGGGCACCTGGGTGGGTCAGTCCGACTTCGTCTCAGGTCATGATCTTACAGTTTGTGGGTTCGAGCCCCGTGTTGGGCTCTGTGCTGACAGCTCAGAGCCTGAAGCCTGCTTCGGATTCTGTGTCTCCCTCTCTCTCTGCTCCTCCCCCACTCATGCTGTCTCTCTCTGTCTCTCAAAAATAAAAATAAAACATTAAAAAAATTAAAAAATAAAAGAATTAATCTTAAGTTCAGCTTGAGTCCTTCTTGTTCTCTGAGGCTTTCCTTAACAACTCAACTCAGACTTGATGGTTGCTCTCTGTTCTGATGGGTTCAGTGGGGCTCAAATTCTTGAGGTGATGGCAGCCTCATTGGCCTCTAGGTTTCTCCAAGTTGCCTAGGACATTGTATGGGGATGCTCCATAGACTCAAGGTGAGTTAAAGTGACTCACTGAAGAAGGCTGCTGCTGTGACTCCACCAGCCTTGCAGGAGCACACAGAGCTATAGGTCTCCAGGGAGCTGCTTGTAAGGTCAGTCATGGACCATACAGTGGTTATCACTATGTTGCTTGGTTTTTAAGACGTAGAAACTTTGCTAAAATAATCTTACATGGACGTATGATATAGGAAGCTGCTCATGGTGGGCTGCTATTGGTACAGTGGAGACAGGAGGCCACAGTTCCTCCCCTTGACTCCTGAGGTGCTTTTGTGGACTCCCGTGGCATTGCTCCTTGGAGACTGGAAGCCATAATGAAGGCAGGGTTTCTGACCACAGGTTGCTGATGGTAACTGGCTTTTGAAAGTTAACAACTGTACTGAGATGGAACAGTAAATTGAACCTGACCTGCTGGGAACAAGCTGAATTTGAGAAATTTCATCCAATTTTGGTTATATTTCATGTCTAGGGAGGGATGGGTACTATGGCTTCTCCCCAAGCATGGAATTAATACAACACAGGTCTCTGGCGTGGAGCCCACATTCATAGGAACCAAAGTAATGGAAGTGTAGGGGATCCCCTCATAGAATCATCTGTATCCTAGGCAGAGACTGATGGTGACTTCCCCTTATCCATCTCATTTTCTTTATCAACAGAACCCCTGCATGAGTAGAGACAGCAATTGGCACAGGTAAAATAAGATGGGTGAGGATTATAAAGGTCTTTTAAGAGAATGACTCAGTTGGCAGGTTCCACTTTTGCAACTCCTTGTTGAAGAATGAGGATGTGATGACTGGAGCTTCAACAGCCAGCTGGCAAGCCATGAGGGTGAGGCCCATGCCCAGAGATAATTAGGGAGCCTGGGTCCATGAGAACATTATAGAACTACCGTATTTGCATTGGTCTGTCTTTCTCTGTTCATTTCAAAATGTGGAGGAGAAAAACCCCAAAACCTTCTATAACTTATCTTGTTGAAGCCTCAACTTTAGGGAACTTTGTTGTTATCAATTAAATATAATTCCTTAGTGATGATACATCACTACCACAACCCAGTGATGTGGACTTGGAGGACAATATTAGTAGTTTCGAGTGGTGTTGGACCAGCTTTTCTCCAATTAAGATGTTACATAGTGACAGGCTTGAAGGGTTTCAGTACCACCTTACATTTCCTTTGATAGCTTTTCTCCATAGAAGAGTTAATTATCAAAGTAACAATAAAAAAAGTAGGGCACATGAGAGAAAAATGAAAAAGGAATCAGCTAATTATTTGTAAACTGAATAAACACACCATTATCTTTTGACCATAGTTTATAGACAAGAATGAGCCTTCTGGCCGTGACTGCAGTAATGTTGGTGGACATGTAAATATTTTAATCACTTAGCTATACAATACACTTCCTGGTTTGTTTCCACAAAATATTTTTTTAAAGGCTTGAAATACATTCCTTACAGCACAACCATCTCTATAATGGCCAGATCCCCTCCTATGATGGTTATTTCCATCCTGGAGCCCATCTGGGTTGAATTCTTTCCTCTAGTCTTCAGGAAGCTGGGCGTGTCTCACTACTCATTCTCATTTGTAGAAAGGAGAGAGAGCTCCCTGGGATTGGGCTGGGACAGCCACTGACTCTGAAGAGCCCTGAAGAGAGATGCTAGAGGGATGTCTTCCTCCCTGAAGTCATTTTATTAGATTAGTACTCAGTGGATGGCAGCTCATCAAGGCCAAAGCTCAACATGTTACATTTTATTGCCAGCAAATGAAGGCAAATTTTAGGGGTGTATGCCTGTGGGGGGAGTAAATAATCAGCTAAAAGGGATTTCTGAAGGAAGAATTGGATATTTTCCCATTGATCTCAGAATTACACCTTTGACCCAGTGCACGTTGTGTTTAATTGTATTTTACAAGACAATGCGTTGGTCAGCTCTGGAATCAATGGGATGTGAATGGAGGGTGAAATAGTCCATTGTGTCACGAAGTCTTTATCAAAATTCCCCCAACCGTTGGATGGGCTTTAATAATGAAAGAGCTAGTTATGGCTCATGCAAATGATTATGACAGCACAAAATGGTTTTTAGTGATTTCGAGTTAGAATTAGGCAACAGCAATAGGCACAAACAGCCACTTAGGGGACATGCCAGCTGCTTCCAGAGAAGCTGCTGACATAAAAACAGGGAATGGCACTAAAACAGATACAATTCAAGTCATAATTTGCTTGCTAATAATTTCCTTTTTGTGTCTGCAGCCTTGAAGGATTGTCCTGAATAAGTGCATTCATAAAGATAGCAAGTCAAGTCAAGCCATCCGGCGGATGAATTAACAGCAAACTGCTATCACAAGGGTGAGTGAGGTGGGGGACAAAAGTCAAGATTTCCTAAAGTGAGGCAGAACTGACAAGTACCAGCTGAGGAGTGTTATTCTGTATGATGGCAGCTCATGGCTGCATATAGTTCTCTGAGGATGAGTCCAGCCCTTGGCACAGGCCAGCAAAGGGCAGCTGTCCATCAGGGTGGAAACTACCTAGGGAATTCCAGACATGGTTGCATCCTTTGCTCTCTTCCAGCTCCCTCTGCAGATGCACTCTAATTAAGAGAAAGACTATTCATTCCTTCTCTAGCAAGGATTTCCTTGACTTACAGCAAAGATCCTCTCTGAATTCAAAGTCTGCTCTGCATTTGTAGAGTTTAAAATCCCATTAGCTGTTCTGCCTCTGATTTCACTGATCTGTTTGTTTTGCTGCTAACACCTCTCTGGTACCTTGCTGAAAGGACTTCCCTCCCCTTCTTCCCTGTGGTTTGGGTAGCACTGAGGCGGGTGAGGTGTTTATTTACACATCTCTCTGGATCATTAGGTAAAAGGGGTGGCACACTTCTCTCTTGGCAACATGTTTAAACATGAGCCTGTTTTACTTCTGAACTTACTTTCTGGTCAACACACACGTAAATCTGTACAATCATAGCTCATTCAAAAGACACTCCCATATAGTGCTTTTCAAATATGTATTTTCTAGAATTCTGTTTAAATTTAACTTTGGTAAGCTGTCAGCTTTTAAACAGACTTTGTGTATATAACTACAAAGAATTTTGTGCTAAAATCTTTTGTTTGAGAAACCACTTGTTGGTCTGCAAACTGGCCCCCGTGGATGGAGGGCCAGGGGAGACCAGAGGAGGCAGACCATCCAGATTCGTAGGTGTCAGATTTAATAAGCAAGAGAGTTTATGAAGCTTGTCTTGGGGGGGGGTGGGGGTGACAGGACGAGCAGCTCTCTGCACCTGCCCACCAGGATCTTAGAAGTTTATATGGAAGCCTTAATGGGTTCAGTAACAGAAGGCCTCACCACCACATTACTATCTCAAGGCTCTGTGGGGCAGCTTCCAGGGTAGTGAAGGCAAGCAGAGTGCACATTCTAAGGACGGGGAGGGGGATGGGGAGCCTCTGACTGCCTGGGTCCAGCTCTCAGGTCAACTGGTGGTCACATCCTCTCAAGAACCACCTCTAACACCACTCTTAAGTAGCTATTTTGGAAGGTTTAAAATATATAAATTGGATTTTTCTCCACTCAGTAAAATCACTGTGATTCTAAGATAGAAAACTACGTCTCAGATGATGTCATCATGTATTTCTTTAGTGCCTTTTAAAACAAATGTTAGTAATTTTTTAAATTGGAATAAACCTTACCTGTGATGAAATGTCTTGTGTGAACATTTTGATGAGTTTTGATAAATGTATACACCTATGTAAAAGCCACCCCAATCAAGATCTAGGACATTCCATCATCTCCAAATTTCTCTGGTCAATACCCACCCCTTTAGGCAACATTGTTCTGATGTCTATCACCATAGACAGGTTTTACCTGTTTTTTTTTTTTTTTTTTTAACGTTTATTTATTTTTGAGACAGAGAGAGACAGAGCATGAATGGGGGGAGAGTCAGAGAGAGAGGGAGACACAGAATCTGAAACAGGGTTCAGGCTCTGAGCTGTCAGCAGAGCCCGACGCGGGGCTCGAACTCACGGACCTCGAGATCACGACCTGAGCCGAAGTCGGACGCTTAACTGACTGAGCCACCCAGGCGCCCCAACGATTGGTCTTAATTGATGGTTCTGTGAGGTCATTTCTGACACTCATGAGACATCCTTGGGCTTCAAAGGACACACATTTTAAATTTTAAACTGGCAAGGAGGAAAACCTCATCTTTCACGTTCCAAGTTTAAAATCTCAATGATAATACTCCAGATCTCTTACCACTCTCCCAGGCAAACTCCACACACCAAACTCCAACCACCAAAATTTCGGGTCACAGGGCAGGAAGGTAGAGGGTAAATAGTGTGTGGGCCAAGTGGCTCTCACCTTGACTGCCCATCACAGTCATCCAGGGAGCTTTTCAAGAATACTGGTGCCGGGACCCACCCCTCTTGTGCTTTTGATTGGTCAGGATAGGGCCCTCTTAGTTGTGAAAGTTCCCCGGGTGATTCTAATGTACGGTCAGGATAAAGACACACTGGTTTAGCTCTCCAACACTGGCTCAGTTCAGCCTTGACCCTGCAGGATGAGGTTGAAGTGCACTGAGCAGAAACCACAGAACTCTTTTGGGGGGAATGAATTCCACATGCTACCTTGTGACATTAGGGTAGCAAAAGTCAGCTTTGTTCCAGCAGGGCTTGCTTATTCTTATACCTTGGAAGGAAGAGTAGGATGGCTTTTTGAGCAGGGATACAGTTTTGTATTTTTCAGGCTCTATCTATAGTTTCTTTTCTCTAGTTACAAGGAAGGAGCCTTATAGGGCATCAGATCTTCTCTGTCCAATCCTCACCCAAAGGTCTCTTTCTGGCCCCAGTAGGAGGTCTGGGTGGACGCCCACGTGGGTTGTAACCCAAATTTGGATCAGTTTTTGAAATCTTGCCTGTCAGAGTCGGGCACCTGTGACCACTAAGTTATCTCAAAGACAGATGAGGTCACTAAAAGCAACAGTTAACTGTGATTCAGCTTAGGCCCGCTGTAGATCCTCTTCTATTCCTGACTCGAGTAAGGGTCTTCAACCCAGACATGAAAATGTCAGGTCCAAGGAAGTCAGTGATTGAAAGCTCAGATGGATACTGGACATCTCAAAAATCCTGATGCCAGTTCCTCAGGGAAATCTGGCAGTGTCTGCCACCTAGAGGGCTGTTTCTTGAGCTCTGCCGGGGCATATGAGGCCGGGGACATCCTGGCAGTCTTATTGTGTTGTCATTTCAGATAGCCTACACATCATTAAGTCCCCTCACCGGCAGACTTTAGGAATATTCCTGTTTGTACTTGGATTTCCATTTCACTTTGTACTCTAATCTTGGGCTACAGTCTGTTCAACAAAGGGAAGCACTATTCTCCTACATCTCCTTCCATATACTCACAAACATAAGCACGCATGTATTAATCTAGGATTTGTACCTCATTCGCAGGATATACTGAGCTGAGTCAACAGCTCTGGGTTTGACTTGCCATATGTATTGTTTCCCATGTCAGATCCAGGGCGGAAACTGCAAAACTTGGGAAGGCCTGTCTTTGGCCCTCGTGGTGTTGGTACCCCTCGTCTTGATAAATGGAGAAAAGCTTACAAGTAATGCTGCTTGGTATTATTGGAACCCCTGTCACGTATGCAGGCCTTCTTCCACTCTGTCTCTAATCCAGGGATTATTGTCTCATGGGATCATTCAGCAAAAGAATTATTTCAAATTTCTTTTGGTTTCCTACACTGGTGCCAACCAGTAAGTGCCCAACCACTGTTCTTACGTAGTTATTGAGTTCTTTAAAAAATTGCCAAGAGGAGTCTTTGTCAATTTTAGTTAGGGCCGGTCTTGCCAGAGGGACTTTCACTCAGGTGAAAAGTGGTGTTAAATACATACAGCAGTCCGAAGGAAAGAAAAAAAAAAAAAGATAAAATGGCAATGTATAATAGATTCAAAATAGATCCCCCCAAATAAAAATACTAAGGTGGTTAAGGAGGAGGAAATTTCACAGCTTCATTCTTTGGTATTGTCCATCTTACAAAGTGTATAAAACCAGGAAAAGTCCATAATACTTGGATATATTTAAGCTGTTTCCAAATGCATTTAGATTCACATTTATGGCATGTGCTTTTCCATATTACACACAAAATAAAAAAAGAACGGGGAACAAATTTCCAAGGATGAAATTTCCACATTTATTTTTCTTTCATGTGCATAGAAAATGGCAGTGAAGTGTCCTATGAAAGAGGCAGGGAATGGGCATGGCGCTTCTATACCAGACTGGACTTTGTGCTTCAAAGGTACACTATTCATTTTGAAAACAAAGGATGTTATAGTTTGTTTTTAATTGCTAACAATTCCTCGGGTTTCCCATTTGTCTTTTAAGCTGTCAGTTTCTTCAAATCTCTTTTCAAATGACACACTGCATTACAAATGATGGCACTTAACCAATGTGGCATTTCCATATTTACACCAACAAAAGAAATTTACAAGACATAATAGCATACAATCTTGACATTTAGTAATAGCAATAAAACATGAAGGGCATCCATTTTATTATTTTTTTTCTGTACAAACTATCAGAACATAACTTTATTCACATTAAAAAAATCATCTTTAATTTGATTTGACCTACACATCCCCCACCTCCTTGCACCCATTTCTCAAACCTCTCATCACATCGCCCACACCTTCACCAGACTACAGAATCTATAAGTAATTAGATCTAACACCTAAATAGAGCTTAGAAAGTCCTCTCTCCCAAAGGTTTCCTCACTTCCCTGATAATTCCTCAAAAAAGAAAAAAAAAATGCTCTTCACTCATTCCTTCCATTTCACTTTCACATTTCATCAGCAAATCAGCAAGACGGATTTTTCATCTCAATCCAAACAAGGTTAGAAAGAAGAGTTCCTCTCCCGAGCATCTTGATGCTACACCCATGAGTCCGGGGACCCTGGGTACTGTTCTGCTCTATAAGAAGGTCGTTTCGTGGAATAAAAGTCTACATAATTTGTAGTTGATTTCAGTCCATACTGTGTTGAATAATCAGTAGAAGCTGGGAAGTGAACTCGGTCATCAAAATAAGGATCTTCATAGCTATGAGGAGACTGCAAATACAATCTGTATGCGTCAAAGTTCTTTCTGTTGGAGTCATCTTGACTATAATACAGCTGTTGATGCTGTTGACAAAATGAAAAAGCAAATAAATCAAAGCAATTTTTGGTAATACATGTTTAAGGGAAATTAATGTGGGTTTCCTGCTTCATATTTTTAAAGCAGTATTCAATATTTGTGAACATATGGTTCAGAGTTGTTTCTGGTACATGCTATTATGTTTACTAGTAGATTGTAAGGATTTTAAACTATGTTTATAAGTAGGCTGGCAGAGTTTGCTCAAGCCCTGTTCTAAGGCCTCTAGAAGTTGGTGTCTCCAGAGAGCCTGAGGTGGCCTCTGGCTACCTCCTTCCTCACTAGAGGACCAGTTCTGCGCTCTGCTGTGGAGGGGCTTGTTACCTGGGCATGCTCAGTGAAAGGATGGCCTTGATTTTTGCTTTGACATGGGAACCACTAGTACATCATGAATTTAGTTGGAGGCTGGATTTTCATGCTTCAGATAGTTGTATATGTGCAGAACCATCTTTTAAAACATTTACCTCAGAGATGAAGATTGAGTCCATCCCTCAGTTTTAGGACAAATGTGAGGTACTATTAAAGGAGTAAGCAATCTCCAGGCAGCAGAGTAATAAAATTGGAAGAGACATGTGAGCAAATGGTTCGAAAGGAAAAGACTTCCCCAAGCCAGGACTAATCGATTTGTAAGGAAGCAAGGTGAGCACATGTGGGCATCCACATCAGGGTACCCTGCCCCCATGTTCTTTTGTGTTGTCTTAGCTCATCTCTGATCTCACATTAACTTCTTCAAATATGTTTAGAGAAAAACTGTCCTGGTTGTTATGTCTGATTTCCCTCTTGATCATGTCCAAATCCCCTCACTTAGTAAGATGTAACAAATTTACCACGTAGGTATCAAAACATCATGTTCTGGAACTAAACTCATTCTAACATTATAAATTCTCTTTTTAAGTTAGAGTTATGATTTTTAGTTTTTTTTTTCCCCTCTCTTGACTTAAAAACTATGGCATAAATTATAAATAATTTGGGAAATTCTTTTTTTGTCCATCTAGAGAAAAGATGAAATGGAGGGAGGTTTTAGAGCATCCTTATCTGAAGTTGAGGATACAGGCTTGTTTGGAAAACCCCAGTTGTTCATGTATTTTTGGAAGGTAGGAGGAGAGATCAGATGACCCACGTGGGCATGGCATCAGGAAGGACTGAAATAAATTTTAGGTCCCCATGAAAGCAGAGATTGGATGTTATAATCACTAGTACCCACTCTGATGGAGAGTGGGGTCCACCCCAGTAGGGCCGAGTCCACTTTGACTTCTGAGACTAATGGAGACCTGGCCATGGACTCAAGCGTTTTCAAACCATGGCTTGGATATGGAGGGAGTCACGGAGATGAGGAATGAGGTGTACAGAAAAGAGAACAATGAGATGAGAGAATGAAGTATGCTTACCAACCTTTCCCCACAGAGGATGGAAGAGATTTTACAGGTTAACAGAAAAAAGGAGTGGGAAAAGGAAATTACTGGGCAAAGAATAGGAGTTAAAGACTTCTCGGCTGGTCCCCATCAGTGGCATGGTGGTCTCGGCAGCACCGATTTGGATATTCAAGCACCTGGGGCTACTGTGGAAGTGATTTGCTTAAACCACAGAGGAGATTCTGAGGAGCATCAGAGATCCCCCGGGAAAGCTCCTTGGCCCCTGCTGTGTTGGCCCAGTTCTGGTAAGTCAACCGACCCGGACCCCTTCCTATGTTGATCCCTGCTAATCGACCTTCTGTAAAAATGACATTGCAAATTCACCTGTAGCCGTCTATTTTGTTCTCTTGCTGGTGAGGAATAGGAACTGATGTAAATTGGTGAAGGTTTGCTGGAGCCTGTAAGAAAATATTTTATGAAATTAAAACTAGTGCTCATTACTGTGGTCCATTAGGCTGTGTGGGCTCCCTGACAGGGCCTGCCTTTCCCAGTGCCAGCGTAGATCGGGACAGTCAGCAGTCTGAGTTCCCTGGATCTAGCCTGGCTGCTGCTCACCCCAGGGTTGTTAGGGGCTAATGAATACGACAAAGACAAGTCGTGTGTGTGTGTCACCAAAAAGCAATACCAGAATACCAGAAGGTTTCCTTCTCAACTTCTGGTCACTGTGGGGAGCTATGCATACCTGTGAAGAGTTCCCTGGCTGGCTCTGAACAGCAGCCTTGCTCCCTGAGCCGAGGGACATCACTTTTCCAGGGCTTTGAGCTAGAGCCCTGGGTCAGATGGGGGAAGGGAAACATATTAGAACAAGCTCCATGCCTTCAGAACAACTTTGATTCCAAGTCCCAGGTCCTGGAAAGAGCAGGCACAGGCATGTTCTAAGCAGTGTGGCCACAAGGAGGCACAGTCTTGTGTCTGGCATATTTAACTACATTTTCAAACAAAAAGGATCTGATAATCCGATGATGGTCTTCAAGAGTCCACAGCAGACTCCCAATGACGTCACTGGCTACCCTTCTATTATTGTTAGGGCTCACAAAGATTTTTTTTTTTAATGAGGAAAATGAAACATACTTGAGGCAAATTAGTTTATTGAAGCAAGCAAAGAAGATACAGAGGGGCATGCATGCTAAGGAGGCGATCTCAAAAATAAAGCAGGCTGCTGCAAATCTGAAGGAACAACGCACTTCAGTTTGTGCATTTCCTTTGCAAAGAGCTTGGTGTTTGAAATGTAGCATCTGCAATTTTCTGAGCTATTAATTGCCATAGTAACAACAGTCGATTAGTAAACAGTCCTGTGAAATCACAATTTCAAAGACAACAGCACAACTGAGACGGCTCCCCCAGCAGTTAAGTTGCCACCAGATTTTATTTATTTCTTTTTAATAAATAGGTTTTTTGAGAAAAGAGTACTCTTTTGTGGTAGCTCAGTCACACTGCCTTATTTGAAACCTCTAGAGTAGTTATAATTTGCAAGAGAGTCAAGAATGGGGACAGTATGAAATCCTGGGAACTCTTAGGGCTGGCATCCTTTAAATAAATGTTATGCCCAGCTTTCTGAATGACATAAAAATATTAATACTGTGCAACATTATTTTTGTTATCTTAAAATATAATCACCCTGGGAAGAATCACATTATACATTGTGTTATTCATTCAAACTCTTTTCCATGAAAATGTAAATGAAATTGATCACCATTCTCAGGTTTGAATTTAAAAGAAGAACCAGTCTAGGATGTGTGGCCTTGCAAAGAGTCACAGAACTCAGAGTTCTGATACATGGGACACACAGGGACACACTGCATGGATGGGGGTTGGGGTAGCAGAGCAAAGGGAATGAGCTGGGGGAGAGCCAGAAACCATCTCCCATTTGGATACAGTGCTCTTTTATTTGTGGTCACTAGGCCACTACCTTAGCTTGTTTTCCTTAAAAGAAGCGGAAAAGGCAACAGCCCCAGAAGCAGGAAATGCTGACGCTAGAACATGGTTTGCTGCTGGGGGGACCGTCTCAATACAGGCACGGGCTATTTCCCAGGCTGCTGGCAGGGTGCCTGGAAACACGTGGCTTTTCGAGATACTCTATCACACACCCGGCTGGCGTCTTACCAGGGTACAGGCCTTTATGTGTGGCATCCCCTTGGCTATTGTAATACTGCATAGGTGGCTGGGTCCTATCGTATTCAGAGCGAGGGTCTCTGATTCCTAACAGTGCTGGTGAGGAGGAGGTGCTGCCGACTGAAGGGAGAGGCAGAAGGAGAAGGGAGAGAGAAAGGAGAAGAAAGAGAAAGCAGACTGTCAGTGTCTCTGCAAAATCCTCTCTGGAAAAATACAAATCAGCAATTAGCAATGCCACGCAGCTGATGCTAAAAATCAGCCTTCAGAGGTACTGTGAGTTGAAGAGCAGCCAGTGCGACCTGCAAGCCCTGCAAGCCCGCCGCTTCGAGGATCAGTGGGCGTGGCGAGAGCAGAGCTTCCGGAGAGCTGAAGCCTGGGCTGCCCAGTTAGGGGCGCAGCGCAGACACCATGCAGCTTTCACGGTAATGGGCCTCAAGGACTCCGACGTGCCTTTACAGCGCCTTTACAATGGAGCGAGAGTAACTTCTTAGCCATGCGAGAGGTACATTTGCTATTTTATGATCTCGGTTCGGTTGCTTGTAAAACAGCCGTCTATTATCCTTTATGTGCAGTTCTTTAGTAAATCGATGTTTTATGGCATATTTTGATTTTTAATTATTTCAAAAATATCTGCATCTCTGAATGTGTTTGAGTAAGAGTACCCAGCCCATAACATTTATACGTCTCTTTATGGTGATCAGCTGTCAGGGAAATTTTATAAACTCAGTAAGCCTGGCTCCTTAAGAAGTTGACGGTGCTAAGAAGTTCAGCCTCACAAAACCCCAGACGATTTTTTATCCCAGCTTGAGCCAGATATTTAATAATAACATATACATCCACAGGTCTCCTTTTGAGCATTTCTGCACAGAAGGAAAGCTTCACGCATTTTTTTTCCTCATTAAAAAGTCATCTTGCTTGCACTAAAGTTAATTATAAATAAAAGTGGTCACTTATTCACTTGATCCACTTGCAAGCAGCAGCCTGCAAACCTTGCCACCAGTGCTTTTGCACACCTTGATGCTTTCAGAGGCAGGACACTGAAATATTTTCCCTAAAAGGTCACTTCACTGCCGTAGGGCTGCTGTGTGTTAAAGGGAGGTGAGCATGCATGGGCTGTGTCTATGTGCTACTCACCTTGCTTACTTTCTAGAAGATAGCAGGACAAAGATCATGCCCACCCGCCTCCCACAATTACATTAGCGCAAAGGCGTCAGAAGTGCCAGTAAGTCGAGACCACATCAGTGCTGACAGGTGGAGGATTAGCGCTTAGAATTACTGGAGAAACAAGTGCGAATTCTATCCTTCCTCTCAAACGGAATCCAAAAAGCTACGTTCAGGAACGTGGATGGGCTCATCAACACTGTCCAGTGTATATATGTGAGGCCCTCAAAATAAGTTCATTGTTTAGTAACTATGCCCTAATCTGTCTGAAATTATCCTTTTGCCTGTGCTACATATGCCTTTGGTTAAGCAGCCAAATCTCTTGTTTCCCCTGACACCCCTATTCCAGAGTCCCTAAAGAGTTCGGAGCATTTTTATACAAGAAGACAGCCACAGGCTACACCTGGAAGCTCAGCAAGATGTCAAAAACCAAGCGTTAAGTCTCTTTGAAGAAAACAACTCATAATTTAAAAACTAAGATAAAAATATACACCAGACGCAGTAGGCACAGACACTTTTAAAAAACTCTTAGTACAAGTGGAGCTATCCAATTATGTGGTAAGAACCACCAGTCCTATCTTTGTCTTTCTGGCCACATTTGTCCACATGACAAATAAGACTGCCAGCAGTAGCACAGTTGAATACAACAGATAATATTTATATGTCAGAATGGGAGATTTAAAGCCAAATAAAAAAAAGATACTACTTTTCCTGTTTCATTTAACTAAGAATTAAATTTATAGGACTAACTGTGCTTGGTAGTAATATTCTGTCCTTGTATATAAAAAACAGCCCGAGTCTCAGAACGTTCTTTCTACAAAATTAGGCACTAATAAGTAGGTCGTGTGGTTGCCAAGATTCCCAACTTACAAATCAAAGGGAATTCCTGTGAACCCACCTGTAGAGCCTGTTCCCATCAGTCATGGATAAGGGGTGGGGGCAGGTGGCAGGTGGGGGTAGGGTCTGGAATACAGCCAGGGGATGGAGGTTTAACTGGGAAGAAGGAAGGTGCAGGAGATTGTGGCTTCCCCAGAATGCAGATGTAAAGATCATGTCTAGAGGACCTTGTTTCTAAGAGTTTTCACTAAGAAAACTAAAAAATCACTTTGGAGGAGATTCCAAACTTGAAGCTAGTGGGCAGGCAGGGCAGCTGTTTTCAGGCATAATCCAGTGGTTCTCAAAGTGTGCTCCTCTACTCCTACAGCCACATCACCTGGCCAGCCTATCAAACACAGATTCCCAGACCCCTTCACAAACCTAGTGAAGCAGAATCATGGGGGAGTAGATGGGTTGGAGGGCCCATCTTTTGTGGGTAAACTTGCATAAACTTTTAAAATGGAAGGAGGGAAATGGGTCTGTTGTTTACAATGGCATGTAATTCCCAAAGAAGGCTCTTCGCTTGAAAAGCAAATCCACCTCCTAAGTGTTTGGAGGTGACAGGCTTAATTGTCTATGTTCAATCTTCTCTGGCTGGAAAATAACATCTGTCACACAAATGTTCTCGCGAAGGAGTGGAGTTTGCCTACTGACCTGACTGAATGATGGGTGACATCTGTTGGTTGGTGGTAGACAAGGAAGGATGTGATTTGAATCGGTCTCGCTCTAACGTTGACACAGGTGTAATAAAATGGTTCTGATTCCACCCATCCTGTGGAGTTAAAAGAGAAAAAGAAACCTCTCAAAATGAATAATGACATTTCATTACAATAAATGATTATGAATGTGTGCTCTGATGAATGCTAATTATGCCAAAGCTATTCTTGTTAAGTTACCTTTTTATAAATGCTCCGGAGGTCCCGATATTGCCACAATGTATTCAAGACCTGGGCTGCTGCCTTCACCACCTTCAGAGATGATCTAGGAGAGAGCGAGGTAATGTTAATGAATGTGGGAGGCACATCCTCAGGCTCCATTTGCAGAGATTTAAGCTGCAAACCAGTGATCAAGAGGCCATCTCTCCAAGGACCAGAGGGCACAGGGGCCACTGCTGGAAAACACGACCGAGGAATCAGGTGTACCTGGGAGTTGGGTAGGTTCAGGGCGGGCCCAGGTGGCTAGGACCAAAGTGAGACTCTCAGCCAGTCAAGTCTGTGGTGAGAGGCTGTGATTGGCATGAGCCATGACCCTCTAAGCTGGAGGCCTCTTTCAGGTGTCAGCCCCTAGCTCCCCCCATATCTCCCATGGGGCTGACTTCCCTGGGGCTTTGGGATTAACTCGACCATGACCGAGCATCCTGAGTACTGGAGGACCTTCCCACTTTAAATGTTTCCCCCATGACTAGGTCTTCCTATAAACACCAGCATTGCCTTCTTATTTATGCCTCTGGGTAAACGTACATATGTGCTGTAATGTTCAGTTTGGAAAATACGGTCAGTTGTAAGTTCTCTCTGAAGACGTTTGCTGAATGTTGGCGCTCTGTTCAAGCACTGCTCACCATGAGTCACTGCTTTTCACCTCGAGGGCTGCTCCTCTAAATCAGTGGCTTCGGTGATAAGTGAAGAGGGAAGTGCAGCCTCCTTCCTGAGCCCAGGCCTGCAGATCACCACGTCAGAGGTGGATCAGCGCTTGGGGGGTCAGCGGTAAGGATAATGGGATACCTCTTCACAGTTCACCTCAACATCGAAAATTCGACTTAAGATGTGTACCACAGTATCTAAAATCTGATTTCCTCTTATCTTCCTAATGAAACCCTTAGGAAGGGGAGAAGTAGTGAGGTGGGCAGGCTGGAAGCACTTTCTCTGCCCCAAACAACAGGATATGGGTTGTAATGATTCTGAGGGCTTCAGGGAGGAGGGAGTATAGTCATGTTCAGGGATAGCGCTGTCCCTGTTCTTGGAGGTGGGGCATTTCTGCATCTAACTCCGCCCCCACCTCCCACTCAAGACTACCTCTCCTCAGTGTTCCTCTCAAGGGCAGAACCAGGTCAAAAAAACCCACTCAAAGCTGTTCTAAATTGTACATTTTCAAAATGGACCACAGAGTAGGAGATATCTCAAAACAAAAAATGAACAGAGATGAAATTTCTGATACCTGGGATGGCCTCACAGGGCCTTCGCACCTCACAGCCATGCCATTCTGAGCCAGGTCCTGACACTGCTGCTGGTGTTTATCTCCCCGCCTGTAGGTGCTAGGCAGCCGGGAGGGGCAGGAAAGACAGACCCCACGCCGGCTCCAACGACTGCTCTGCAACACTCGAGCAAGCAGGAGTGTGCCGGCTACATACCTTGATACAAACTGCTAGGCTAGATATCTGCAGATGAATTCTATCAGCAGAAACCTAACTCTTGAGAAAATCAAGGAAGCTTCTGTGCTCACCTTTGCAGCACACCTCCTTGGAAGAGTGATGTATCCTCAAAATTCTAATTCTTATCCTCTAATTTCTCATCTTCTCTTAAACGTGTGACATCAGTAGCGTTCAACTGGACAAGTCTCAACTGTTGTCGTCCTATCTGGTTAAGCAGAGCATTTGACACGTGCTCACCTTTGAAGCACTTCCTTGGCTTCCAAGATACCACACATTCCTGATTTTCTTCTGAATGCTCTGGCTACTCTTCAGCTCTTTTGCTGGCTCCCCATTTCCTTGGGGAAAATTATATCAGCCCTTAAGCCTCTTTTCTTTCCACTTACAGTTCTTTCTTTATTCATCTCAGCCCATTTCACTTCTCTAAATACCCCATTTATACACAAATGACTTCCAAATTTTATTTCTAGTTTGGACCTCTATCCTGAACTCAACTCAGGTATATTCTACAGTTGACCAGACATTTCACATGGATGTCTAATAAAGGTCTTAAATGTAACATGTCCAGAACAAACACCTGGTCTTCCCTAAAAACCCTGTTCCCGTAGGCTTCGCCATGTTAGTAAGTGCAACTTCATCCTGTGGTCTTTTTTGCCAAAGACCTTGGGGTCATCCTTGACATTTTCCTCCTCTCCTGCTGCTCATCTAATCCCTCAGCAAATTTTGTTGACTCTTTCAACCATGTCAGCATCAACCACTTCCCCACAACTGCTGCCACCATTAATCTGTACTTGGTAGAGGGGAAGGTTCATTGAGCCATGATGACCCCTTTAAGGGAAGCCAGATTGTGTCCCTCCTCTGCTGAATGATCTCCAGTGGCTTTTGGTTTTCCTCAGAGTAAATCAAAGTCCTTACACTGACCCACAGGGTCCTGTATTTCTGGTTACAGAATTTTCTTTTTTTTTAATATACAAAGGTTTTGGCACTGGTTCGCCACACCTTCCCGCACCACTCCTGACTTGCTATGTTCCCATTGGCTTCCTGCTGCCCATCACATGCGTGAGGCACTCTTCTGTCTCAGAGCCCTTCCACTTCCTCCTTATCACCTTTCCTGTTTTTATTGTTTGCCCCATCTGCATCTGACAGGCTGTGTTTCCTACTCATGGGTACCTCATCTACCTTGCCCTTGCATGTAAGGTACCCAGGGGTAGGGGTTGTTGGGAGATGTGCTCACTGCTGTAGCACATAGCAGGTGAACAGTAAACTTGGTGAATGACTCCTAAGGGAAAATAAATGTGTGTTTAGAGGACAACTTGAGTTGATCGAGAACTTTGAGTCTCTTGTTTTGAAAAAAAAGATTACACTGGATGAGAATTTTTCTTTTTTAATACACAAAGGTTTTGGCACTGGTTCAGCATTTCTCCAGCTTCTTACGCCTTTCACAAATGAAGGCCCCTTAATGAAATTTTAAGAGCACAAAAAGTGATTATTGGTTCCCTTAGCTTTATCTCTAACATTTCATTTCTTTTGAAATAAAAAGGTGTGTGTGCATTTATTACTAACGAGATAAAAAAGATATGCAAGAAAAAAGGACTGAAAGGAAATTGGTTAATGTGGTTAATGTTGACAGGTGTGACTTCTAGGGGATGAGAATATGCTTTGCGACATTACTCATATTTTAGAAATTCCTTCAAAAGTATAAACTAAAAGATTAGACAAGAAATAAGGTGAGTTGTAGCACTGTCACTTAGTCAAGTAATAAATATTTACTGAGCAACAACTGGGTCAAGTTGTTCTCCACGTACAGGGTAGACGAAAAGACAAAGTTCCTGCTACTGGGGGAGTCGGACGGCACAGAAAGCCCTACGTTAACATATCAGGGGTTAATCAGTGCTGTGAAGGAGAACAGAGCAGGGGACAGGGTGGCAAGTGGGGAGAGAGGTGCCATTTTATGGATCAGGTGGCTGCTGTCCTGTGTGTTGCAAAGGCTCCAAGCAGTCCTACTTCCCACTTCCTTGAAGGATTCTTTGATCTGATACTAAGGCAAACTGATAGTCCACTGCTATAACTCTGTGACAAAAAAAATCTTCTATTTTTGCCACCAATTCTTTAATTCCTACTTCTGCTGCTTCATCAATTAGGTGTCACCCAGAAGTAAAGGGGAATGTATGATCCAAGCCCAGGGCACATCCTGAGGCCACACAACAGGCCCTGCTGCAGAGCAATGATTTTAATACTTTTTAGGCACCTGGCAGAGGCATCAGTCCCAGAACTGAGGATTCAATAAGATGTTTTTGCAGAATAGGCCCCAGAGGCTGGAGCAGAGTCAAAGGTGAAAGGGAAACGGTGCCCCCAGATTTTCGTCATCATAGCATTTCTGATTCTTCCTGGGGTCAGCACAACCAAACATGGCTTTAGAGACAAAAATGGATGTAGGGGTGTTACAACAAAGTAAAAACCAGAAAAAAAGGGGCCACAGGACTGCAAATACCTCTCCCAACAAAATAGGTTTTAATTGGTGGAGACTGTTTATCTTATTAATAGTGTGTATGACATGCAGAAATAAATTGTTTCCAATAGGAAATATCCTCCACAAAAGCCCTTATCATAGGACAATCCCATCTCCTCCCTGCGCCAGACTTGCCTGTCTCCTCTGCCCTTGGTTATGTTCACCAGCTTCTCTATCCCCCCTGAGTCGGCCAGGGCTTTGGCATTCTCCATGTTTTTGCTCGTGACCTCATGCAGAGCACAGCAGATGGCCGCCATGGTCTCATCAGACAGCACACTGGGGCCGGTGCCGCCGGGAAGCCGGTTGACCAGGTCTCGCATGGCATATTTACCTGCCAAATGCAAAGGAGTTCATTCTGCTTTCAGAAGGTACAGGTTTTTGTTATTGTTGCTGTTGAAAGATCCTGACAGTGTGTTGTCTCTTGAAAATAGAACCTCAAAAGACAATAACAGGAAAAAAAAAACCATGGCAAAATAGGAAGTGACAAATATTACAAACGTAGGGGGGAAGTTAATCTTTACGGCAAAACCACTTGGAGAAATAATTGGTTTATAAAACATTACAGTGAGCCACTAGAAGAAAATGTAAATCAGCATATAGTTTGGTATGCCAATCAAGTTGCTTTAGTTCAACTATCTTCATTAACAGTGAAAAATAAATTATAAAAATAAATTTTACTTTCAATTGAATTCCTATTCATCAAAAATACCTTAAATTCCTCTTAATGCTTTTAAAAACTGATCTTTGAATAAGTTTTAAAATTGGACTAAGTAAGGCTGCCAAACAATACTTTTCATTAAATCTTTTAGGGTCTTAACATGTGAGCTGGGTACAATTATACATTTTTATCAAGTGAAAGGTAAATATCAGTTGGTCTGACTTCAACAGTGATAACAGGTTAGTTTCTTTTAAAGGACACAAGTAACCTTTGGCGTTAAAATGATGGCTGATTATTTCATAGGAGTGATGCAACATAATAGAGATTTGTTTATTTTGAGAGAGAGCACGAGCACGCATGTGAGAGCAGGGGAAGGGACAGAGAGAGAGGAGAGACAATCCCAAGTAGGCTCTGAGCTGTTAGGGTGGAGCCCAATTCGAGGTTCGATCTCAAATTCTATGAGATAATGACCTGAGCCAAAATTGAGAGTCAGATACTTAATTGACTGAGCCACCTAGGTGCCCCAATATAACAGAGTTCTTGATGGGACAATGCTGGGGAAGTCCCCAGCTATTCAAGCATTTCTTTACGGATACTCTGTTTCCCTTACTTCTCTCTCAAAAGAGATTATCTCTAGCTTTTTCAATTTCAATTACCAACTGACAAACTAGAATAACTGCATGACAAACAAAAGAAATGAACTAAAGCTCAAGTAAATATTTTCTTAGTTTTTTTTTTTCTATGCTAATAATTGAGTGGATACAAAATGGGTTTTTTATTAAAGACCTATTTATATACAATGGTAAGCAGTGGAAGTTAGGCCCTGACTACACGCTGCATAATTTACTGTATTTCAAAGGGAAGGCTCTGGCTTACTCACGGTGAACATTGTTGTGAATAGGGGGAAAACAGTATTGACATTGTAAGCCAGAAGATAAATGTGGTTTTTAGAACAGATGGAAGTTAGCGCTGGTGATTTTGAATATTCACGAAAAACCAAAATGTCCATGACATGTAATTCGTCATTTTGCTAAGGCACAACTTTAAATTGCCCCCGGAGACTGGGATAAGGCAGCTCACTCCGCCTGTGAGTGAGCCTGGTGGTCCCCTTGGAGCCTGCAGCTCTAGACAGCTGGGCTGGTTCGATTCAGTGGAGTATGCAGTAACTTTCATAGAGTGACAAAACTTGGTTTCCTTGTGAAAAATGGCTCTACAGAGAAAGTCCATTGCTAGTGCTGGTGATGGACATGAGCACAGAGTGAAGGAAGAAGGGGATGGTTCTCAGAAACAGAAGTACTGAATAAATTAGAGTCGAATATTGAATCTGGGAGGGGCTCAGACCTCAGGAAAGGAGGGATCTTTATAGAGAAAGAAATAAGAAAGTGATTCATGAAACCATTCAAGAGTGCTCCAGTTAGGTAAAAAAAAGGCTCACAGGTAGAGAGAGAAAATGCTCTTGAAAGTTTAAAAGGGAGTCAAGACATTCACAGAAAACACAGAGATGCTCTGAAAGAAGGGCAAGGCTTGGTAAACACGGTCCCCCTTCCCAGAGGTCTTGGCCCTCAGTGGCCCTGCACCTCTGCACTCCTGTGTCCCCTCCCCAGCTGTAGAGTGACAGGCCACAATCCTATGTTGTCAGGCCTTTAATTTTTAGCATTAGAAACTCCCAAACTGTATGAGCTTCTTCTAAGAAATTCAAACAGTATGGATGTAAAAATAACTTAAAAAAAAAATCTCTTTAGGGACCTGAAGGATTTCTCTTAAGAAGTATGGGAACTAAGAGTTATAATGCATACTGGCATCAGGCACCAGCGGGACTGTATGAACAGGGTGTGGAGGAAGCTCCTTTTCACTCATCAGGGGACAGTTTGGCTCAAAGGAATGGTGTGTTAAGAGCAGGTTAACCTGGGTGGTAATTTAAAATAGCAATATTGCCAGGCACTGTGTAGTGGCTTTCCTGTAAGCTGCCACAGTGAATCCTCAAGGCAACACTTTAAGGTAAATATTATTGCCCTTGTTCTTTGTCTCCCTCCCTCCATCTTTGTGTTCCCCCACCCACACCCCCCCCATCTCAGGGCAGGCATATTTTAATGAGTTCAGTACCTATTCACTAATCCACATGAAATCCTATCAAATCTCCCCTCCCTCTCTCCTGGCCTGTCGTCAGCTGTGGGGCTGGTGTGGAGCTTGCTGGTTTATAAAGGGCTGCTTCATTCTCTGATTTGCACAGCAAACCTGCAGCGAGGACAGCAGGGTGGTCGGCTCCCTTTCAGACATGGGGTCAAGGAAGTTTTCAAATTTAGATGAAAGAATTGAAGCAGGGTGGGCTCACCACAGCACACCCCAGGGTACATAGCCAGTGAGCAGCAGATCCAGGGGGTAACTGAGGTCAACTGGAGAGTCTCTGATCTTTCCTTTACCCCACAGTCGGCTTGAGTGTGGCAATGCCCTTGGAGACAAGCAAGCTAAGTTGGTGAGTGTGTCAAACTTGAAGAGGGGCTCAGTGTCAGGTTCATGCAAGTGCCAACCCTACAGCCCTGAGGGTGGATGCTTCCTGCCATTTTGTACCCAGTGTGCCTGACTTGCCTTACCCTAGTCCTGATGCCACCCTTGGGTGTAAATGGCCATGGGACAGTGGTTCTGCCTCAGGGTGAGCACTTAACACAGATCTGAGAGGGAGAAGCTATAAACCATTTATGTCATTTCTTTTTTTACTTAGAACATGGTAGTTGGTTAGCAGATACCAGTCTCAAATATCAGAAACGGAGAATTAACTTATTTTGTGGCTCAGGAAATGAACCTTTCTTGAAAATGTACCTTCCCTGATCAATGTTTAATTAATGAGCTTGGCTCTTGATGAAAAGGGATGGTCACAAAAGATAGACACCACAAAGGGTACCCAAATATGCCAAGAAGCCAGAAAGTAGAATTCAGTTGCTGATGATATAAAATGTCATCTTTTATATAAATCAAAAGAAGAGTCTTATAAATGTTACTCTGTTTTTGTAGCTTACCTTGTCACCAGAACATACCTATGAGCTCCTTGTTGCGAACATCTAGTGCCATATTCCTCAAGGCAGTTGCCACAGAAGAAACAACTCTGTCATTATCCATTCTCAGAAGTTCTACAAGGATGGGGAGCCCTTTTTCTTTGCGGACGGCTGCCCGGATATACGCTGCAAACTAGTGAGTAAAATAGGCCAATAAGTAATATAAAATAGAGTTCAACTCAGATGTTACTATCACCTAAAAAAGAGGTTTCCAAAAGATAAACTAATAGATTAAATGTTTTCTTTCCAATTGGAGAATAAATCTGTGGTGTCAGTAAAGAAAAAACCATAGTTGGGGATAAAGATAGGCGAGGATGACTGATTTAAAAAAGAAATTCTAAAGCCTAAAAATCTCAAGCCACCATCTGCCAGATATTTTTGTGCAGAAAAGAGAAGGCAGTGATTGCTTTCTACCTCAGATACATAAATATGATTAAGGACGGATCTTGGGTCTTCTTGGCAATTGGCTCCATGCCAGGTCCAGAGGCTATAAATAGGATGGCAGTAACTGATCACTGCACATTACAGGAGAACCTGTCTCCATCAAGTCATTCTTTTCCTATATTCTCTGCAACAATATTTAGAGTTCAGTAACCTTTCAAAGAGATTGACTGAAAAAAAGCCCTTGCCTCAGAAGAAAAGGAATTCTCCAGAAACACTGAGCATCATAATTCACGCACACTGGTGAAAAAGTAAGTATATTTGTGTGCAGGATGCTTTCTTATTCAAGATTAGTTAGCTGCTTTTTTTAATTCATAGTCAAGAAATTCTTTTGTGACTATGAGGCAAGTTTGTTCAGCATGTGTACCATTTGAATTGGAAATGAATGCTAGCTAAGTCATCAGAGAAATAACTAAAAAAAAAAAAAGTAGCATTTGAAAATTGGGTCTTTAATCTTGTTTTGAGCTTTTATTGACATTTTTTACCAATGCAAATTGTTTTTCAAAATTTAGGAAAGTTGAAAAATGTTGCTCATGAAACATCTAATACTTTCCTGCTGTGGTCAAGACATAAGGATAAAGATCTGCCAGCCCTTTGTATTATTTTGAACATTAAAATATATGATTGACCACTCAGTTTCTTGAATGCCAACAGATTACTTAAATAATACAAGTAAGAGGAAAAGACTCATTCCAAAGACCCTATTAACATTCTTCATATGAAACGAATACTCCTATTTTTCTAAATCAGATGAAATCTGTGGGGGAGGGGGAAAGGAAATGGAATACTTGATTTGCTATAAAGCACTCAAGGCAGCATTCTCAACTTCTCTCTGAAACCTGCAAGAACAGAGCCAACACCTGGCTCATGTGGAGACCACTTGGCTCAGCCCAGCCCAGAGTGCTTCCCTTCTGGGGCACCACCACTCCCAATTTAGCCTCTGACTTGATAGCATCTGTGGTTAGGATTATCTTAAATTTTTTTTTTTTTATATTTATTTTTATTTTTTGAGAGAGAGAAAGAGCACAAGCAAGGGAGGGCAGAGAGATGTGGACAAAGCAGGCTCCAAGCTCTGAGCTGTCAGCACAGGGCCCGATGTGGGGCTCGAACCATGAACCTTGAGCAGAAGTCGGATGCTTAACTGACTGAGCCACCCAGGTACCCCAGTATTTATATTTTAAGTGAGCTTGCCTTCTAACTTACATTCACTAAATGACCATTCAACACAACTCAAATCACATCTATGTCAATTATTATCTTATTTATTGTCATACAATAAGCTGGATGTGAACACTGGGTCACCAACATAAATATTTATCAATACTTATGTGCCAAACACAGTCCTAGGTCCTTCACATTTATTATCTCTCTTAATGCTCATAGCCACCTCATGAGGTAGGTCTTATCTCCATTTTACAGATGAAGAAACTGAGGAGAGAAGATCCAAGGCCCCTAGCTAATAAGGAAGGATCAGGATTCAAAACCAAGGGGTCTGGGTCCATAGCCAGCACTTAGATGCTAAGCTACTTAAGAACAACAACAAAATAACCACATTGGCTTAGCACTAGGCCGTAAATATCTGTGTACATTCATTATAGCAGCTGACTGCATGTAAGAAACCATACCTAGCCTGAGCAGTGCTTTTCACTCTCATGGATAATACAGTGGCCAAAAGCTTCTCATTTGGGGAGGTGGTGGTGGCAGAAGTAGCCAAAAACAAGCATTAGAATAACTTTACTAAAATATACTCGTCAGGAAATTTTTAGAGGTTAAAAATATTTCAGACAAGGACTGTCTGGGAAATTGCTAGAGGTTGTTTAAGAAGTTTTGAGACCCTGCTTACAGTAACAGTAGGAAACCACTCTCAATTTTCATAAAGAAGTCACACACCTTCAAAGGGATGTGGTAATGTGCATCATCCATATGTCTGTAAGCATCTGAGAGAGGGACGGTGGCCCCTCTCCCTCCCACCTCAGCCTTAATTCAGGCCCCTGACATGTCTAGCACGGAATCCTAGCCTCTATTTTCCTCTTCTTTGAATTCATCTTCTGCACCGTGGCAGAAGGGACCCAGTAGTATCCACAGCTGTGTCACCTGTCTGCTTAAACCCCTTTAGTGGCCCTTGTGGTCTGCAGGTCACGTCCCAGCTTCTGAAGCTTGGCCGTCAGACCTGTCTGCGATGGCTGGGTCTAACCCAGGCCACACTTGCCCCGCCCTTGATGCCCCAGCAACCATCCTGCAGTCTCTGCCACACTGTCCTTTCCTCTCTTGTCCCTTTCTCTAGATCACTCCCTCTATATACCCAACCTCGCACTCTGTTGGCTTAATTCTGCTCATTAAGAGTCCATCTGGGTAGCACCATCCCTCTAGGAAACCTTCCCCATCTCCTGGGCTCCCTCTTGGCCTTTTTGTCACCTGCCAGGCTGGGTTAGATGTCCTTTTTCAAGACGCCACAGTACACATATCCTGTGAAGGCTATGCTGTACTGACTCTATCTGTACATTTTTCTTGCTAGTCTTCAGCTTGTACAGGGAGGGCCGTGTCACATTCATCTTTGGATCTCCAGAACCACTTGCTATCTCCCTCCTTTTTGTGCTCCCACCCTTTCCCAAACTCCAAACAACTGTCTCCTTTTCACCATCATTATTGATCTGGCTGCACAGATGGAAAGAATTGTAGATAACTGGAAGACATCATACCTTCCAATTTCCAGCAGAGAGGTTCTGGAGAGATCCGGCAGAGCCTTCCAAGGTGGCTGGGTTGGAACTTTCTGCCAGAAGAGTCAAATATGGTTTTACCACTGATGGATGCCATAGCATCTCAACCCCTTTGGGGGACTTAGACAGTCCTGGGATAGGACCAACTCCATCCCACTGAAAGACAAAGAGCACACGTGAAATGGAAACAAAATGAACACAACATTCCTGAAAATATTCCTCTCTGCTGGATTCAGCTATAGTTAGGTAGAAAAACTGTATGAGAAATTTTTTTTTTCTTGCCAAATATGTGATTTCTTACTCCTAGAAAAATGAAACCTTAGAGTTTCATGTCAAATAAAATGCTAACTTGATCCTCCTGTGGCGTTCTCTTTTTCTTTTTCTTTTTCTTCCCCCAGCAGCTTGGCTCCGAGTCCTTGCTGGGAGACTCTTTTCCTAGTAAGTCATCCAGCTCACTCAGCCCCAGTAGCCGGGCCTGTGGGACCTCCAGTTCCAGCCGATAGGACAGGTTCCTCAGGGTGCACACGCAGTTTTCCACAGTCTGAAAACCAACACGGCGTATAATTAAAACCATCGTAGCACATTACTGCAAAAATGCTTCTGTACTGAGCTGCAGTGGTCATAAATAAATGTAGAATATGAGCTCCTTTTTTACTTAAGGGAACCTGAAACAATCTAAGGAAAGAATTACAGTTCCAGAATTTCTGTGGGATACCCAAATGACAGTGCAGGGCTATCCTCGGTACATCTGTGGCCCCGATCACAATGCTGCATCTGATGAAAATGTGCAGGGCTCTGGAGGAGAAAATGTCCAGTGTTCCTGCTTCAGTGCGGCTGCACTGGCAGGGGTGTACCCAAGTTGCCACAACGTCACTCCTTTTCGCCACTAGGAATCCTTGCCATGGCAAGAGGTGCGAGCAACCCCCTCTCTGGGGAAGCCCCTCCCCCCAAGTCCCATCTTCGGCCCTTCCATCCATCTCCCTCTGCCCTCCCTCTGAGGAAAGTTCCATCAGCTCTTTCTCTGTTGACATCTGCCTTCTGTACATGGTCTTTTGCTTCTTAAAATCTGTATCACACCTCTTGTTGGGAGGCCACCTGTCACTTCATTCCTCTCCATTTCATCTGCACATCTTTTGATCAACGAGGTTCAAATAAAAACCTGGCCATCACTTTGAGTTTTTCCCCCACCTTCTCCCTGAGCCTACCACTCGTCATTCTCTTCTCTCAGACCCACGTCTATGACACAGGCCTATTTATGGCCTCTCCTTATCTAGCCCATAGCTCGCCCACTTGGAACTCCTGACACTTTTAGTCCCTCCTTTCTGTTTCTTGCCTCCACCTTCCTCAGCTCCTGTTCCTGGGGCAAGGATGGGGAAAACTGGAGGGGAACAGAAGGGTCTCCTACTGGAACAGGCTAACCAGCAAGGCAACAGAGGGAGGGTTGAAAGGGCCAGACTGGGGATGTAGAGAAGGGTATCCGCGTGGGTGTGGGCTGTGGGGTGTGGGCTGTGGCCTGCACTGGGGCAAGAAGGGCAGAGAGGTTGGTGGGTTATAATGCCTCAACCAGGAATGTTTATTCAGTAATACTCAAATACAGATGGGTCTGATTCTAGGCACAGGGGACACAGGACTGGAGGCAACAGCAGCACGGGCAGTCACGTGACAATTAGCCCAGAAGAACCACAAAGAAAGTTAGGACCCTGCCACCCCACACTAAGTCCTTGGCCACATGGAGTCACTCAGTTTTCATGGTTCTAAGGCTATTTTCTTAAGTTGACATGTCCCTGTTAATTTGTAATTTTTAAATTAATCCCCTTAATCTGGAGTGTAGCCTAATGAGGAGGAAAGGCTCAAGAATCCCAGAAAGAATCAATGGCATGCAAGGAGCAGCATCAGGCAGCTGTCATCATCTGCCACCATACCCCTCGCATGGCAGGCCGGCACTGACCTTGCTGTCGTAATCGGATGTGTTCACACATGTGTGGATCACATACAGGAGCGAGTCCACCAGCCCCTCACAGGAGCGCATTTGCTTCCTCGCTTCCTCCCCTGCAGAGCTGAGGTTCCTGAAGGGGCAGAGACACGTGGGAGCTGCTGAGATGAACAGCTTACTCCTTAGCCACGGAGCCTTATCTTAACATCAGAGAGAACCGACGACAGGCAGCAACCGTGCAGATGCCGTGTGAGGAGGCATTTTAACATCGCGAGAACTCACAATAACTAGCTCCCTGTTGTCAACCCAAATAGAAAGGAGCAGGGGCATCTGAATTCTGTATCCCTCTGGTGACACCCTACTTTCTAACCTCCTAAAAAGTTGTTTTGGGGGCTATCCTCCTCAGTTTCCTCATATGTAAAAAGGGGAGAATATTGACCACCTCATAGGGTTGTGTGAGGAAGAGATGCTCCATATAAAGCAATTATTAAAGTGCCTGGTATGTCAGCTATGGTTGTTATTTCTAGACATGCTTTGCTTCCCTTGTTGGGCCACCAGATATGGCAGGCTCCTGTACCTATTATAATGTTTTGCATGTAGTAGGTGGTCATAAATGCTTCCTCAATGAACGAACAGAAGAAAGGTCACTTGTTGTATAGATATTCAAGTTAAATATGGACATTTGCTTATGCTACACTTTTTCTCATCTTTTCAAATATAAAAAACCCTGAAAATTGCTTTAGGTCTCATCCATATTGAAACTTTTTTTTAAAGATTTTATTTTTTCAAATAATCTCTACACCCAACGTGGGGCTTGAACTCACAACCCCAAGACCAAGAGTTGCATGCTCTACCGACTGAGCCAGCCGGGCAATCCATATTGAAAATTTTGATACCAGTTTGCCTTCATGAATTGATACCATATATTAAGGATCTATCTCGTTTTATGTGGTATTAGCAAAGGTTCTAGGATATGCTAAGATTTTGCAAAAACTTAGGCTAGATAAGGGGGTCTGGAATGATTTTTCTTTTCATCTTTGTTTTTCTGGGGCCAGAGAGACAATGTCATCTGTGGTCCCTACTCTGTTCTTATCTTGTGTCACTTCTCAGTAGCACTTAACAGCTGCCATCTTCTATTCCTTTATAAGCCCCTGGGACCTTTCACTTCTTTGGTTTTCCTCCCATCTTTCCTTCTTAGTCTTTTCAGCCAGGGGGACCCCCTGGAGTGCCCAGGACTACTTTGGTCCCTTCTTGATCTTTTTCCATTCTCATGGGTGGTCTCCCTCTGCCCCTTGGCTTTAATACAACCTGTGGATCCATGCATGACTCCCAAATGTCTATCGTTAGGCTGACCCCTCTTTAAAACTCTGGGCTCCTTTATCCAACTGCTTTCCTGATATTACCACGTGGATAGCTAAACAGACAACTCAAAATGGACATGGCCAAAGCTCTCAACTGCTCACCTCTCTACCCTTTCTTCTCCCTGTGTTGCCAATTTATCCAGCCAAAGATTGAGGTATTATCCTTATCTCCTCCCTTTTCCCACCCCTCTATTCAATCCATTAGCAAATTCTGTCAGCTCTCTCTCCAGAAAAATACCCCCTATCTCCTACCTCTCTCCAGCACCTGGTGTAGGCCACTGTCATCATCTGCCTGGATCTCTGCAATAGTCTTGGCCTCCAGTCTCTACTGTTGCCCTTGTTTAGTCTTCATGCTGAAGCCAGGATCTAGTCCCATCACTCCCATGATTAAAGCCCTTTGTCAGTTTCCCAAGGCACTTGGAATGAAGTGCAAAGTCCTTCCTCTGACTTCAAAAATCCTGCATAATCTATGGTACTACTCTGTGTCTTGCCCATTAAGCTCCAGCCGTAAGCCCATTCTTGCCCCAGAGCCTTCATACTACTTGTTCTCTTCACTTAAAATATGTGTCCGGACCCCACTCCACTCTCAGATGAGCAGCTCCTGGTGGTATTTCAATGTAGGCTTTAATTTCACCTCCTATGAGGGGCCACTCGACCATCAGAATCATCTCCCAATAAATCCTACATTACCATGGCATTCACTGTTATTTTCTTGATTGTTTTCCTCAATAGAATATGGTTCTGTTGAGCAGGGTCCTGTCTGTCTTATTCATCACTCATTTCACAGAGAGGGCATGCACCAAATGTTTATAGTCCTGAACCTGAGGGACCTGACTGGTATGTCCTGCCTCTGGGAAGCCCGGCAGGCTGGCTGAGGAGTGATCACATTCTCCCCAGATGCAGGGGCAGGGAGAGCATGAGGTGCTCCTTCCACAGATCATCAGTAGGGGATACAAACTGCCGTCTGATGCACACGTCTGATTTAGGGAGCTAGCCTGCTTCCCAGGATCCTGACTCTTGTCATCCACCCACAGCAAGGGGGTTGACAGTCACTTGTCACAACAGTGGAAGGCTTCAGAGCAGCAGTCTAGGCTCCCTCTCCATCTTTCAAGCTCTGTTATAGCCTTACATTGGATGCATGGTTTAAATGTTAGCGCTATGTGTCAGATACTTCACTAAGCACTTCATATGGAGCTGATTCTTCACAAGTGTGAGATGGTGTTATTTTCCCTATTCTAAAGATGAGGAAGCTGAAGCTCAGAGTGGGGCAGGAAGCCACTCTGCCCAAGGCTCCTGCTTCAACTTCCCAGAGCACTGTAAGCCTGGGACACTGGGTAGAAACTGAGCTGATGAGTGTTAATGGCAAATAATAAGCACTACTGTCCATAAAGCGGCCTTTATGAATTTCACATGCTAAAGATAATGACTTAAAATACTATTTGGGCTCATTTTCATTTATTTATAAAACTCAAACCCAATGATTATTTAAACCACACACCTTTTGCACCTTTTAAAAGCAGAAAGGTTTTAACCATCACATTTTGAATTTAAACAAAAACCAGGCTGTAAACACATTAGCAGTCAGGATGTGATAACCAGAAAAATGCTGTTAAAGTGGAAAACACAGGAATTTTGGCAGTAATTCCGGACTGAAAGGGCCCTTTTTACTAATCCACAGAAGGGTCATTTATCAGATAATGTCTTTCAGGCCGCTAGTCTGTGCTCATGGTGTTTAACTCACAGGATAAGAGTCCAGTGGTCATTTACCTACATGGTAAACGTTAATAAAATGAAGTAAATCCTCTTAAAATCAATTTAACCATAACACATGCTCTTTAATCAAAGAATTGGAAAGAAGAAATAAAGAACTTACCTCAGGCAACCTGTCGTATTACGCAGAACGAGTGACGTCTGAAATTTAATTTTATGATCATCATCAAAAGAAGAGTTATTCCATCCAGAATGTGGAACGATCACAGTGTTTGTTAAGGTCGAGAGAGCATCTCGAATGATTGTCATCTTTACAGCATCACATGAAGATAAATTCCAAAGAACTCCTTAAAAATGAGATTTAAAAAATCCAATTATCAATTAGAGATCCTGCAGGTTTAGGAATAAACAAATAAACATCAGATGTGAACTCGTTCTGTTCCAAATCTAATCTATGGCCTGAATTTGCAATCAGGCAGGGGTGGACCTCTACTAACTGCTGAGTGAACATATGTGAGCTCCTGGCAGCCCATCACAAAGCCGTAGCAGTCCATCTCTTAAGTTTTAGAGCCGACGTATTTATCAGACAAGATGACTGTGGCTTCTGCAGGGTAAATTAGAGCTACTCTTTGTGTGGAGGGGCACAATCCAATCAAGGGGCACAAACATACAAACATAACACATCTGTGGGTGTCGTAAAGCTGTCATTCACTGCATCATCCCTTACATTCAATGCTCTGTGTGGCAAAACCATTTTTAGACTTTGGTACATGGAAAAAAATTCTTTCTCAAAAGACTGACATGTTTCTCTACATCATGCTTCCTCTTCCTACTGGGAAGCTCAAGCTTTTTTTTTAATTCTTTTTTTTTTTTTTAATGTTTTTATTTTATTTTTGGGAGAGAGAGTGAGAGTGGGGGAGGAGCAGAGAGAGGGAGACACAGAATCCGAAGCAGGCTCCAGGCTCTGAGCTGTCGGCACAGAGCCTGACACGGGGCTCAAACTCATGAGCTGCAAGATCATGACCTGAGCCAAAGTCTGATGCCCAACTGACTGAGCCACCCAGGTGCCCCGAAGCTCAAGTTTAAATATGCTTGCAGTAACATATATAGAGAGCGGTTACATCTGTTTCACCTCCACAATCAGATAAGGTTTAAACATTTTTATTTCCATGTTAAGAGTTTTACTGCCATGTGCAAGTTACTGCCATTCCTTTTTTGGATCTAGGCGAGACTGACACTACATTACGTCACTCCTACTATAATTCATATCAGGACTGAACAACAGACTTAAATGCAGCTTATGAGAGTATTATTTAAATTGTAAGCCTATTAGAGTGTCTTTATTTCTGTATCAACTATGAGGTGGGTTATTGTTACAGTACATATATTTTCTAATAATTATTCTATAAGATATCAGAGCAAATTCAAGATTATACCTACTCTATGACCCTTTCACATCAGTGCATTTTCCTAAGTCAGAGAAATGTAGGTAGAGGGGAGGTGGGGCAGCTGGCACTGAGGTCCTGACATCCCTCAGAGCCCTGCACTCCTGAAGCATCGTTGACAAGATGCTCAAAAGCCCATACAACAGTGCTTTTAGAATTATCGACCAAAAAAAAAAAAAAAAAAAAAAAATTGCTTCAGGCCCTGTGAAGGGGAAGGAATTGGCAAAATCTGCCCATTTCCATGGGAGCATGTCAGGCTTGTGAACATGACTGATCAAGGGTGTTGGGAGAACCGCTGCCTCCAGTGCATGGTAACCACGGATTGTCTGCTCAGCCTTCTCAGGGCCTGGAGAAATGGTGGGGACCTTTATAAAAGAGGGAGGTGTGACAGTGCTGACAGGACCTTTTCCTTTTAGAAGATGGAGAAGTACACACAAAGGGCTTGGAGTGAAGATAGTAAACGGATATTCTGACTCTAAGCCGAGAGAGGACCACCCCTTCCCTGCAGGTCTGTCCTGAGCTACCCACACTGTTGAGGGAATGGTTGGTAATGGAGGCTGATGCTTGGGCTCTGGCTGGGAAAGCCGTCTGCTCTGCCCGGTGCCTGGTTCCTTTCCTCTTTCACTTGGCTTTGACTTCTGGACCTGGCTGGATGGGTTTCCTTTGTCCCCCAAGGACTTTTACCCTTTCTCTGTTTACTCTTTGGGGTGGGATGGCTCACCATTAGCAAAGGACTTCAGGCTCAGCAGTGGTTCATCTAGTTAGGCCCCAAATGGGAGGGGAATTTAGACAGTTTGGAATCAGGAAAATAAAGACATTGCTTTGTCTCTGAAAGCTTGTTGTGTCCACCATTACAGGCCTTTGCTTATATAATACATGACACACGATAGACATATTGTGCATATGGGTGCTTATGAAATGAACTTAAATTCATTAGGCAGAGTTATTTCTCCATGGATTCTGATAAAACTGGCCATGTTTCTATATAAAATGGCTTTAATCCAGGGATGTTTTAATCTTAGGGAGGTTGTGTTACCTGCTTTCTGGAGGTTTCACTGGACTGTCTCAGGGGCAGCCATGTGAGGTGTGGGGGGAGAATTGGCAGCGGGCTGCCAGATCCCCACCCTGATTCACCCAGAGTGGCTCCATATTTATCTGTCCTCAATATTGGGCTGCACTGTGTGTTTCTGTTTGAAAAAAGGGGTTCATGTCTAAAAGACATTTGAAAAGCACTGTTTGAGGGGAAAGGTATCAGAGGACTGATGACCATGGGTGGGACCGGGGAGCTAACAAGTAAAAATGAGTCCTTGGAGATAGCAGAAGGGAGACAAGATGGAAGAAAGAGAGGGTTGAAGCATAGAAGGGTGGGCGATAAAGGCTGCCACGAATGGGGCTTTAACATTTCCTGCTAATGAGGACAACCATACTCCACCCAGGATACTGCCGGGGCCTGCTGGGGCGTGAGCCAGCCGCAGGGCAGCATACGGCCCAGATACTGTTGGGTGGGAAGGGTCATTTCCTAACCTCCCCTGACAATTTTATAACATGTTTTCAAATTCCTCACTCCACAGAATTCAACCATGGGGGAGAGTGGCATCTTCTAATACGCTATGTTGTACTTCATGGAATACATGTATTCTAATAAAGTTAACTGTAAGGCAAGGCTTATGGAAAGGAAAGCTCGTTACATTATAGGCTATAGGTATAAAATTACATATATAACTACAGAAAACGAAACAGTGTGAGTCACAGACTCACATGTGAAAACATGACTAAGAGGGGTGGTTCTTTAGTATGATGGATCTAGGAGTTGATGCCTAGAATTTCTCTGATCACTAGCAGCAAATCTTGTTTTTCATGGTTCCTGCCTCCACTTCTGGCTCCTGCTAAGACCCACTTCTGTTAAGAGGCTATTTCCTAGATTTATGGATTTCCTTGATTTTCTGTGCAGGTAGAATTTTGTCCTGCTCTTTCTTTTATCAGGCATTTAGAATGATCAGTGGAGTTATATGTCATTCTACAGTTTACTACTAGCCCTTATCTACATGGGATTGAACAGCATAAATGTGCATAGGTCAATACAAACAATAGTAACATGACCATTTACTGTGATTTTACTCTGTGCCAGGCATTGTGTGCTTTACATATAGTAACTGAAAGAGTCAAGCTGCACAAAATGAATTAAATTCCCATTTAATTATTTTGTAGGACTGAAATTCTACATGTTGATTTTTTTAAAGGATGAGTATTTGTATTTCTAAATTTAATTTTAATTTCATCAGGCAAATACAAGAGGAACAAATACTCTACCATCATCCATTCTTTTACATGTCTTGTTACACATAAGCAGGGCACATAATGGGTGCTCAAAAATAGTTGTTAATGGATCCAGTTTAATAGCATGTATTTATTTTTGGATTTCCCTTTTATTTCCTGTCTGTCAGACTTAGTTCACAATTACCTCCCTTTCATGCCTTCTCTTAAGCTGAGTATTCAGGAGTGTCTTTAAGGTTTATAACTATGGGGAGAGGGTCAGAACAATGTTTTGTACCTGTAAGGGAATTTGCTAGTGTAGTTTTGTTTGCCTTTCATATGAAAACCAAAAGAGATGGCTGTTGAAACCATCTTAGCTCTGAGGATGGGAGAATCCCATTTCTGTTATACCTCTAGAAACAGAAGAGTTAAATTAACGTGCCAGAATCCCAACCCCTCAAAACTGCAAAATAGAAAAGCTCAGTGTTGCCCAATTATAAAATGTTAAAGTGTTTAAAAGTATGTAACCCTTCTGTCGACCAGGTGACAAGGCTATCTTTTGGTTAACTGAGATGACTTACTCATCATAAAACCAGTCTACTACAGGCTTTCTCGAACCTCAAAAAATGTCCAAAATTATTCTTGACCAGAAAAAAGGAAAGATTCTATTTTTCCTAAGTTTGTGGCCTTCAGAGAACCCACACCAAGGCAGCTTTATCATCCTGCACTGAATTACATTATCCCTCTAATCTTGCACCTCTCCAGGTAACACAAAGAGCTACAGCACTGGGTGTGGATTTAAACTAGCCACTTTGAATATCAAAGCAAGTCTCAAGACAGGGATTTTTTTCTTCCCCACCTTCAATTTCAAAAGTAAGGTTATGGAAAAACTAAACAATCAGTTCCAATCAACCAATATTGGATGAAGAAGGTTCAATTACACTTAAAAGCCTTAGCTATGGAATGATTAATTTGGCTTATCCAATCAAAGTAAAAAGCACCATTCTTGAGACCAGCTAATAATATCTGTGTGTACTCCACCTCACTAAAGTAGTAATAAAACAATGTTCTCCCCACTTAGTCTGTCTAAGGCTTCATTTAATGGGTCAGGCAGAATGCTGCTAGAGCAGTAAGTAATGAATAGAAAATACACCAACTCCCAGATGTAGCAAGACTGTTGAGAAAAGAGAGAGCTATAGGATTAGCATTCTCCATTAACATAATAAACCTCCAACTCCTGAGGTCCTAATGAGAAATTTGCTTCAAAAAAATTTAGCAGCATACTCCTGGTTTCTAAAGGGAAAGTTAAAAATAAACTATAATTTGGTTTAGGAAACTTGAGTTTTTTATTAATTTAAAGCAATTAGCTATTTGTTGTGAGAACTAAGAATATACACATACAAACTAATTTAGAAAATATTAGAGAATTTCATGCATACTGTTGTAGAAAAAGCTGCTTATTCTCTACCACAGGAAAAAGCACACACAATTATGAGTAACCAATAATTGCAAGGAAATACTGCCATGAGAGATGAAAGTTCATTTTCCCCACAAAGAATGAAGTAATTAAAATATTATTTCCCATAAATCCTATGCTGCAGAATTTTGAAAGAGCTCACACTTAAAACTAGCTTTATAGCTATTCAAACAACCAACTGATAATCTGATTTTACTGATTAATTAAAATAATGGCACTATTTGAAAAACGTATTTCTGAACTAGTGTTAAACACCAACCAAACAACGTCATTTCTCTGGCAGCATAAATATATAACAGCTTACACAATTGTTTTCCTTTCTGATTTGGAAGAAATCTAAAATCACTAATTTTTATATGGCATTCAGTTTTTTCAGTTTCCTAATTTATAAACCCCTCCCACAAATATTTGTGGATATTGCAAAAAGAAACATAAAGCAGCCCAAAGAACTAGCGCACTTCAAACAGTACCACTGGGCATGCTCCTGCATTTTCTTCCACAACCTAGCCTTATTCTTGGTGTCTGTTGTCGATGTCATGTCAGTCCTGCTCTTTCACAAGATGTCTTTCATAAGAGGTAAAAAGAACTGCCCAAGCCTTCGGGAGGCCGGGGGGGGGGGGGGGGGGGTAGTTTTATATGAGAGGACAGATGAGGCACTGTCGTACCCGCACAGAGAGGCATCATGACTGGTTTCTATGCTTCAGTTCTGATATTTGCCTTTGTTCGCCCCTAGCAATTCTGCGTCTGTGTGCTCTTTGGAATAGGCTGGTGTTGGGATACCCACCCTGCAAGCATTCTTGATAAGTGGGGATAGAAATATTAGGCTAATAGTGAAAATACAGAAAATCAAAGTTTCAGACTGCATACGAAGGTCAGAGTGTGTGTGCATCTCGCAAACTCAGTCTGTGGATAACAAGGCAGGAATGTGGGCTTCTTAATCTAGGGCCACTGCCTGCTCCTGCACATGCTTCCGTTATTATTCCCCTAGACAGTCTTTGGCTGATATACTCATGATCTAGCAAATACACCTCTCCACTTCTTCTCATCGCAGCTGCCCCCGAAGCTCTCCCCTAACACCTGTTAGGGTTTTTACAAAGCTCTAAGGCTTTCTCTTGGGAAGAGAGAAATGTTGTGACTATGGCTACATCTAGTCACACTATGGCCTCCTACGTCCCTGTCCATTAAAGCTATACAGCTCATGCCTTTCAGATGCATGTTACTTATACCCAAGCATGGTATAGATATGTGCTGTCCAACAGAGTAGCTATTGGCCATATGTGGCTGTTGAGCACTTGAAATGTGGCTAGTCCAAACTGAGATCTGCCAGAAGTATTAAGATATACAGTGGAGTATGAAAACTTGGCATGAAAAAAATGAATACAAAACACCTCAATTTTTATATTGCTTATAAATTGAAGTCATTATTTTATATTTTAAGTTTATTTATTTTGAGAGAGAGCGTGCAAACCAGGAAGTGGCAGAGAGAGAGGGAGAGAGAATCCAAAGCAGGCTCTGCACTAACAGTGCAGAGCCCAATATAAGACTCGAACCCATGAACCATGAGATCATGACCTGAGCCAAAATCAAGAGTCAGATGCTTAACCGACTGAGCCACCCAGGCACCCCTGAAATGATTATTTTAGAAGAACTGGGTTAAATAAACTGCCCTGTTTATTAACATAAATAACATAAATTAACATAAATAAGACCTGTTCCTGTATCCTATTTAATGTGTCTACTAGGAAGTTCAGAATTACATGTGTCCTACGTTATACGTGTATTGGAAAGTGCTGGTAGAGACACGTAGGCGAGTCCTCTGCTCTCAGAGGCCTTGCCACAAATGGTCACAGCACGAGGCAGCCATCACAAAGCATCCAAGAGTAGGAAGAGTGCCGAGCACAGCTCGCGTGTTGTCTGCACTATGCACTCCACATCCATCCTCATACAAACGCCAAGCAGCAGGTATTGTGTTTACACCGGGGAAGCTGGTGCCAGGTGAGGTGATTTGTCTGGGGCCACAGAGCTGGAAAGAAACAAGTGGATCTCACTCCAGAACCCAGTCACTCCTGACACCATGCTACTTCTCCCTGGATGTTTTTCTGTCTGGTAGGATTGAGGACCACGGCATCCAGGGTGGAGTATGAAGGGCAGAAGCCAGGGAGAAGCAGGCTGGGGCTGGGGAAACCCAGCTTGGGAGGAGCAGGAGTAGAAGAGCCTCGAGGCTTGGGCTGGCCTGGAAGGGGAGGGCAGGGGCTGCAGATGAAGACTTGCCAAGGGGGGGAAGTGTGGAAGGCAGGGACAGGTGTGATCCCAGGGATGAGGGGGAGGTTGATGGACCAGAAGGGGCACAGCCTATGTCCCAGGAAGCACTGTAGGGGGAATGTGATGAGGACCTGAAGGAGTGAGGAGACGGGAAGGCACAGAGGAAGGGCGGGTGCTCGTGATGAGAATCTGGAGCCTGATGCAAGGGGAGGGTAGCATCCAAGCTGAGCCCCGGTTCGGCATGTGTGTGAGGATCTGGAGGTGTAACAGGAATGAGGAAATCCAGGGGCAGTGGGAAGAGAGAAATACAGTGAAAAATGTCCACCATTTGTGGCTTCAGGCAAATCACTCAAGCTTTCCACCAGGACTGGAATGCTGTGAACAAATTATGAAACTGAAATGGAACTGAAATAATGGGAAAGCAATTATTATGAGTGGGACAGAAGTACTGTCTTTAATCCTAGAAAAGCCTTTTTCCTCCTTCTGGATAAATGCTGAGGAAACGACAGTCACAGTGGTTTATAGTCGCTCCCAGGATTCCTCAGAAGCTACTGCCTCAGCAGGGGTTGCTGAACCGTGTGCAGGGACTCCCAGAGCAGACGAATGCGCAGTCCTGGGCCAGACTGAAATGCATGGCTCATGGCTTCCTTCTTCCTACCCTGCCGCCAGCCTTGGGCCTGCTTGCTGCCCTCCTTGCTGGCTGGCACAGCTGGCTACTAAGGTGGTGGACCAGTCCAGCGGCCTGGAGGGCTGGGTCGCACAGGAGGCCTGGCCCGGCCAGCTGGGTGGGCCTTACTTTGCTCGCCTGGTTGTTCCCTGCGATTTCCTGCACACAGCTAACGCATACTCCATGTCAGACATTGAAGAGCTCCCTCACGCCCAGCTGTGGGCATGGTGGTCACCACCGCTGGTTTCAGCAGCAGTAGTGAGAGGGTGCTTAGGTGGTGTGGGAGAAGGAGACTTCCCTGGAGGGGCAGTGTGGAGTTGATGATGGCCTGGGCCAGCCGCCGAGGCTACATACTCAATTTGAAGAGGATTGCTCCTGCTGTTTAAATTCTTTCCCTGCTGAACGACACGAGTGATAGATCTTTAAAGTCTTTAAAGACCATAAGGGTTAGCCTGCGTTTCTGTGATTTTTCAGGTACAAAGGTGGTGGATCACAGCATCTTTGAAAAGATCTATCAATTTCTAGAGATCCGTTTACAGACTCACATTTACATTTCAACATATTCTTTATTTCAGGTAATTTTCCAACTTCATGGGTAGGCTGAGAGGATTAATTACATAATGTAGTCACAGAGTCCTCTGTACCCTGGAAAAGCATTTCCGCTGAAAATAAATCAGCTTAAAATTCAGAAATGCTGACTGAGAATTGCCCGTAAGGGACGTATAAGATGGTTCTTTTTGTCAGGGGGAGTTTGTAAAAGCGAACAGGTCGCACAAAGGAAAAATCCACCCGAGAGAATCACAGGGATGCAGAGGTGGCAGGGAGGGCAGTGATGTGGCCACCCTGGTTGTTCTTCAGGGTACTTCAGCCTCTGGCACAGAATTAGGTCACTTACACTATCCTAGAGATTTGCCTGAGAAAAAGTCACTGAAGTGATGTGTTCCACGTCTGGCTTTGATGGGTTCCAGGAACGTGCTTTTCCATGTGTACTAAATCTTCAACCTCGTCATCTGGTACCAGCAGAAGAAGCTTACAGACAAAAGTACCTCCAGTCCTCAGCCATGAGAAGTTCTATAGACTCAGAAACTGCAAGGTACTCAGGGGACCTGGGCTGGGTTCTCTTGGGCATTTTTTTTTAGATTTCTATCATATGCCCTCATCTTTCTCAAATATACTGGTTCCCCAATATACTGAACACATGTGTCACTATGGGGTCTCTTTTGTACTGAGAAATTCTACTCTAACAGTTGACCACCTGAGTTCTGTAGGGACCTCTGAGGCTCCCTGTTTGATTGCTTCATTTTGCTTGACATTTAAGAAGCCTACATATAAGGGGCACCTAGATGGCTCAACTGGCTAAGCATCCGACTTCAGCTCAGGTTATGATCTCACGGTTCATGGGTTTGAGCCCTGCATCCAGCTTTGTGCTGACAGCTCAGAGCCTGGAGTCTGCTTCGGATTCTGTACCTTTCTCTGTTCCTCCACAGCTCATGCTGTCTCTCTCTTGAAATAAAAACATTAAAAAAAAAAAAAAAAAGAAGAAGCCTACGCGTAAAAGAAGATCATATTCATCTTATTAGTTGAATCTTTTCATACTCGAACTATAAATCCTGAAATAGTTATAAGACAAAAATCACATTTCATGTTTTCTAAGCAACCTAACACTTTATGATTATACCTTATCGGTAGTTTGATGTGACTGTGCTAGTGGCCAAGTTCAAACATATTTCTCTGTACTCGCAGATAAAATTCAGAGAATAAATTCAGAGTTTTTTGTTTTTTTGTTTTTTGTTTTTCCTTTTTTGGTGGTAATTTGAAAGAGTAAGGGAAAATGGGCAGGTGCACCCCCAAGTTGTGCACCTGCTCAGCACTTTTCAGTGGCCTGGGGGAGGGGGCGGGGCAGAGGCAGAGGAGGAAGGAAGAGCTGCATGCCAGGAACACAACCAGGACTCAGTCTCTCTGGATCCCTGTTTCTCATCTACAATATGGGGGAAAGAATAGATTTCTTTAAGGCCCTTTCCAGTTCAAAGTTGTGACTTTGAATTAGGAGTTGTCCCATCTGTAATACACCGTTTTGTCTTGTTACCAATTAAACTTTTTTTAAAAAATTTTTAATGTTTATTTATTTTTGAGACAGAGAGAGACAGAGCATGAACAGGGGAGGGTCAGAGAGAGAGGGAGACACAGAATCGGAAGCAGTCTCCAGGCTCCGAGCTGTCGGCACAGAGCCCGATGTGGGGCTCGAACTCACAGACCGTGAGATCATGACCTGAGCCGAAGTCAGACGCCCAACCGACTGAGCCACCCAGGCGCCCCACCAATTAAACTTTTTTGTCATGTTATTTATTACCAATTTTTATGGTTTGAAATGTCCAGTGAATAAGAAAGCACACGATTCTGTTGCTCCTGTTTTATAAACTGGGCCAAGTGTAAGGATCCCACTGACTTTGGCTGAGAACTGGGAAGAGATGTTGCTAGATTTGTGGAAACTACCCATGCAGCTCCTGATGGCTCTAGCGGTCCACAAAAAGCAGGATAGAAAGTAATAGGCCAACTCCTCTCTGGACCAAAGAACAAACGACTGTTTTGAAGGCATAATAATTAGACCAAGGGGACATATTTAGTAAATTATTTCGTTCTGTAATGGCACTTAACATTCCAAATGGCTGAATGCATGTCCACTAAGCCTCAGCTCTTTATAGAACATCCTACTGTTTGCTAAACTTTAGTTTGGCCTATCCACCCTTCCTTAGTGCAGGACTATCATTTCCTTATTAATTTATTACCTAATTAGAAATATGGCGCTAATGATCAGTAAGGGAATAAACCTAATTTCTGCATAGTGTCTGAAATCCACTGCTAGCATCCAAAAATTTTTAAAATAAACAGTGTGGAAATATTGTACTTAGCCATATGGATGAATAATCACTTGCTAAATTGGAAAGAATGTGAATATAGCAGTCATTTAAACAAAGGCTATTATTATTCAAGAACAAGGGCTACTTTGTGGTATTTAACACCAGTGTTAACAGGGATAATAGAAATGTGGTAGTTTTAGGACATCTGGTACATTAAAAAAAAAAAAAAAGGGAGGCCTCCGAATTCTGTGAAATATCAATTTCTATAGTTTTTAAAAAATGATGCTTTCAGAATGCTCAATAACTCAAAACTCATATTTCCTGGCTTAGAAACACTATTTAATTATCTTGAGCAAATGAGTTCAACATATCTTTTCTAGTGACAAGATGTTCCCACTTTCCACCCATAGCATGTGGCCTAGAAGACATTCATTTTATTACCCAACCAGGAACAACCATATTTCATGCGGCTTTCAAGTTGAAGCACAATAAAGGCAAAAAGTATCTTTGTAATAAAAAAAACCTCACCCTGAGCACCAGATAGATCAGCAATTACTAAAAGAAAAACTCATTAGGTTTCAACCTGGAAAATATTCAACAAAATGAAGAAAACACAAGAATCCTGTTACATATTAGAGGACCATTTTAATTAACAATGACAGCCATACTGTCTTGAGAAAACACACCTGGCAAAAAGTAGTTTTCCCTTTTTTCCCTGCAAGTAAAGATGTGGCCCAAAATGCAGGTGCTGGGCAATTATTATATTCAAAGCAGAGGAGAGGCATCTTTTTAAAAGAAGAGCTAAAATTTCTTCATTTACGTACATTAAAATGCCAAACTGAAACAAAGGGGACTAGGAAAAAAAAAAAAGTCTTCGGATTAATAACTAGGTTGAATTACTTACATTAAGAATATCAAAATACTTAGTTTTCAAGGGGATAGTAATTTCTTCCAATAATACAATATTTTGAACACAGCAGTTCATTGTGCTTTGACATTTCATGATCTTAAGCCGATGATAATCTCCACTGAGGAGCTCTGACGCCATCCCTGCAAAGGGTAAGTACTGCACTAGGCTAGCCAGGGCCAGAGTACCTCGTGGAGACATTGGAAGAACACGGAAATTTAGAAGGATAATGTTCTGTTTTCAAAGAGGATTTTACAGGAGATGGGCAGCTCATAGGGAATGCTGAGTGATGTGGTCACATAGCACGCAGCTGCCCGTGTTTGGAGCAGACATGCCTTAATGAGAATGGTTCAGCCTGAGACACACTTTCCTGGTTAGGAGAGGTCCAGGAGGCTGGATTTAGGGGCGACTGGTCTTCTCCTATGGGGCTATTCTTAGGCCAAATGAACTCCCGAGGGCGTACCTTGCTTGCTTTCTCAAGCCATACTTAATGTTTTCTTGTTGCTCTCTGGATAACCCTGTGCTCAGTCTTAACCCCACAAAGCAGTGAGCTCCCCGTCCCTGTGGGTCCGAGTACATCAGGGGTGGCTATGTTGTGTGGAAACTGTACGGGGAATTCAGGCACTGGATAGCTGATGGGACAAAATTTATTTTGAGGTCTCCTCCAACCCTGTGATTGGTTTAAAGATGGTTTATGAGTATTGACTCAAGGAAGAGTTACTGAAGGAGCTCAAGGAAGTCTTGATATTGTCAGGCATTAAAACACACCAGGGATTAGTTATTCTTAAAAAGTTACTGAACATCATTTAGAGGTGGTACCACTAAATTCTGGAACCGAAAAATATGAACGTATAATTTTTCTTGTCTTCATAAATCTTGGTCTACAAATACGTGCATACATGCAACACACACACATAACTGTGCTAGATTTATATTATGACTTTGTAGTTTCAAATTAGCTGGATAATGGTTATATACAAATCAAACTCAGGTTGACATTCAGCATTCTGAAGCTGGAAATTCACTTTTGAAGTCCTCTGGTCTAACTCCTTTATAAATGTCAACTGGATGAAGTGTTCACACACTGACCACTCCCATTCCAAAGCAAAGACTACTTTTGAAGAGAACATTTCATAAGCAGTTGGTTCATAAATCAGTATAAATTATTGGGAGTAAAAATATAGAGTTATTAATTTTTCCTCCCCTACAAATGTGGACAAAAAATACTTCTTAAAGCCTAAAAGTTACTGGCAGTTGTCTAAAAAAAAAAAAAAAAAAAAAAGAGGTTGTTGCTGGTTTTACATTGGAAGCAATACGATCTACTGGAGAAACAGCCTTTTTGAATTAATAAACACTCATATCCTCCTTTCAAGGCTAGGACCCATGTCTTAAAACATCTTGCATTCTCAGCAACTAGTACTGCACTCACAAAGAGAGAGTGAAATATGGAGGGAAGCATCTAAATTAGCACTTACATCTGGAGTACGCACCAGGCAAATTAGTACATAAAAGCTCTTAGTGAAGTTTGGCTCTACTTCCAATAAATCGGATTTATTCTCAAATGAAAAAGAAATCGCCAAACTTTCATGTACTTGCTTCTTGTTTATCACTAAATCTTATACATTCCTTGAGCTCAGAAAAAGCACTGTAACCATTTCACCCAAGGATAAAACCTCAGAAACAAAAATCTACCAAACACCTATTCCTCCTGTGAGAAATTATGACAGAAGAGAAAAAACACCCTACACATCTATCATGACTAATCAAAAGAGAACCAAATTTGAGTAGAAGCTATGCTTTTAACATCAGGCTGTCCCCGGACTGCCATGATGTTGTAGGGAGCCCACACACATCAGTTTGCAGCCCTGTTGGCCACACAGGTATTACTGGGAGATGCTATTTGGACAATGACACAGGAAGTTCACAGTGATGGGAAAGAAACAGCAAATAAGAAAAGAAAGCACTCATGCTGCAAACACATGGTCTCCTCTGAGCCTCCCTTACAGAGAACTTAATGTAAGGGAGGGACTATATTGACTTCTAGAATGGATAGGTCTATATTCTTCCTTTTCTCTTAGTTCTATTTATCCTGTTCTAATTTTCATTTTATATACATATGCCATATGTATGTACGTGTAAATAATTTATTTTTTGGTGTGAGAGGGTTTGATGCCTCGAAAGCATTTGAGAAAGAGAACATAGTAATAAATCAATAGATAATTTAGATGTGTTAAAGCATTAATATTCAAACTATGTTAAGGCAGGGAGTCTAATCCAGAGTTTAAGATTATATATAAAGTGTATTCTACTTTTAGTATGTAAATTTCATACCTTATTTGGAGTATAGGGTACTATATTTTAAATTTTAGTATCTTATGAGAAAGCTGATTCCCCTCAAATATTAGATTCATGATGGTTTGCTACATTCCCCAGTGTTACTGAATTATATGTGACAGAACCTACAGCTCTAATTTCATCGTGAAAGCCAGTGGGGAATGGGGTTAATTTTTTAAAATGTTGTTAGAGATTTTTAAATTAAATATCTCAGGCATGAAAAATAGCATAGCAAATATAAGATACCCAGGTAACTACTATCTAACTTTGACATTTTGTCTTCTTTGTTTCAGATTTCTTTCTTTCTTTTCTTTTTTAAAGAAACAGAGCTGGATTAAATCTCCCAATCCCTTTTTCTCTACCTGCCCTCCTCCCCACCCCACAGGCAACCACTATCTTTAATCTATCTTCTGTCATTTCAATGAAAAATTTTAACTTTATTACATGTGTGTATATCAGAAAATAATTTATAGCCTCAACCTGCATATTATGAAACTTTATATCAATAGTATCATGCTGTGCTTGCCATCCCACCACTGCTTCTAGATATTTATCTATACATCTATAGATACACAGACATTACAGCTATCCAGAGACAGCTCTAATACATTTGTCTTAATTCTTATGTCTGGTTTCCCTGTGTGAATATACTGCCATTTATTTAACTATTTTCCTACCAGTCAATACTCAGTATTTCCCTCTAATTCTCTATTATAAATAATGCTGTCATTAATTCGCTCTGCTGCAGAACTGTTCTTTCACCTGGACTTCAAGCACCCTTAAACTCAGCTGACAGTGCTGCAACATCGTCTCCCAAGACAAAGCATCACTTGCTTCCTCCTGTTCTCTCACTCCCCACATTGGACCGCTGTGCCCTGACCATCAAGTGTGTTTCTCTCTATTCCCTCTTCTCGACCACCCACCCCTTCCTTCCTTTTTTTTTTTTTTTTTTTTTTTTAAAGTTTATTTAGTTATTTTGAGAGAGAGAGGGAGAGACAGAGAGTGCATGAACAGGGCGAGAAACAGAGAGAGAGGGGGAGAGAGAAAACCCCAAGCAGGCTACTGTCAGCACATGTCAGCCCGACATGGGGCTCAATCCCATGATCTGTGAGATCACGACCAGAGCTGAAATCAAGCATTGGACATTCCACCGACTGAGCCACCCAGGCACCCCAGCCACCCCTTCTTTCTATCATGGATGCGGCTCAAGCTATTACCTCAAGATTATAGGCCTCCCAGATGCCATGTTCATCTACTTCAAATCAGTCCCCCACCCTGATACCTGCTAGAAGAATGCATTTAAAAGCCCAAACTGGCCACACCACGCCCTATAATCACCCCACAGTGTACAGGACACAAGTTCCTCATAAAAGTTCCCCAAACCAGGCCTGTGTTTCTCTTTGGCCTTGTCTTCCTTCAGCATGCCTCTCTGGCTGGAAGCTCTGACCTCATATTCCATGCTGGCTTTGAGCTCTGCCTGTGAATGGAAGTATCTCCAGTCAACACCTCTACATCCTTCAGGGCAATTTTGGTTTCACACTGACCAGAGGACTTCCCTGCCCATCCTCTGTGCTCCTAGCTGCAGCCCCTACTGAGTCCTGACACTTGCAGCTTCTCGCTGACATTCTCAGAACCACTCCTGTTCCTCCTGAGTCGGAGTGCTACTTGAGGGCAGGGGGTGAGGTGTGTTCACGTGTGCATCTCCGGTAGCCAGGAAAGCATCTGACGTACTAACAGGGATCTGGAAACTGGCTGAACTCAAGTGGAAGGTAGTTAATCCATTAACTGTATTTTACTTTCATAATAAAGGAGAGCCAGTCTATTTAACACAAGTAGATTTACTATGGAATACATCATAAAAAAAGCTGTATTCAGTCCTTTACTCACAAGACATCTGTTAGCTGATACTTAACGCACTCAAGTACAATAACTGATACTAGTCAGGATGACCCTGTAGCAGTGTAAGTGCTTTCTGAATCATCGGATTAAATTAGATTCAGCCTTTGTCACAGTTGTGCACACTACATCATGATCTCCTACCTAGAACCTCCAACTTCTTCACTGTGCCACCACACAAGGACATCGGCTAGGTGGCTTTCAACATTTCCTTCAGGACAAGATCACATTGTTTACCCACCTGTAACAAGCTCCCTTACTTCTGCATCAATAGATTTTCTCAATAGTCGCAACAAAGCAGGAATCCCACCAACATTCTTCATTGCTATTTTATTTTCATCTGTAGACTTGCCAAAAACAAGGTTTCGGAGGGCACCACAAGCATTCTTCTGAACTTCCAAAACTCTGTGGTCCAAAAGGTCAACCAGATGCTTGATTCCCCCTAACCTACACACCTAGAATGAAAAATATGAGGTACCAGGCCTAAGTGACACATGACTAAAAAGTGATCAAATAAAAGTCTGTTATGGAAAGACCACAGGAAAAAAAAGGAAGGCAGTCGTAGGTGGATTAATGGCCAAGTGTAGGTAGCATAGTCCTACTCTACCCTCCTAAACACACAGAGGGGTTATGCTTATACTTCTGAGGGAAATGAGCAAATACACAAACACAATAAAGCTGTATGGATTGGAGGTAAGGATTTTTGACTGAAGTCATTTGGATTACAGAATTGTTTCTCTAGACTACTCTCCCTAATTTTCTCCCATTTGCCAATTAATTAGTACATTACATGAATATATCTGGGCTTTATTTCCTTCATCCACCTTTAGCTCAGCAGCTGGTATGTTGTTTTGCATATGAAGCTGAGGAAAAACAATGAAGTTCCATTTGCCATTGCCAAAGTGTTAAGAAAGAGTCTGTATGTCATAGGACACTAGTCAATAACCAATGATTCACTGTATTTCTATAAATGCCAAAAAAACTTTAAAATATGAAATAAAATACTCATTTATGTTCAGTATTAGTTAACAGTTAAAAATTCTCTGTAACTTGACTTAATTTCATGTCGGCACCAATCTTAACAGAATCACATAAAGTACGTGAGCTCACTAGTTTCATACATAATTTTTATCTAATAGGTTTTTGGAAAATACTCTAAAAACATAGGTTAAATTGAATTTCGCTTCATGTTTTATAAGTAAGCTAATGAGTAGACACGGGATTTGAAAATGCTAAAAGCATTCCAAGAAATATCCTCATCTTGGTTTCTCCTACAAAACACTGAAATGCACGGTTAAGAATGAAAGGGGTATCTGGTATCACACTATCCCTTTAAAATGGCCTGTGAATAAAAAAAAAAATAAATAAAAAAATAAATAAAATGGCCTGTGAATTGCAGCTAGTAATTTCTGAAGCACATAAGCACGTGATTGCTCCATGGAAGGCACCGCCCCCCCGGGGGCGTGCCAGGCGCTGGGAGCGTACCTCCATTTTCACTTTGTTGTCGCCAAAGCACAGGTGCTGCAGGTAGGCGGCCGCGTTCGCCTGCACGGACGGGAACTGGTGCTGCAGCATGTGAATGACTTCGGGCAACTCGGGGTCACGCCAGGCAAACTCCCTGTGAGAGAAAGACACGGCTTCAAAGCAGGAACGACCGTGTTTTAACAATACACTCGATGAAGAGTCTGTCATAAAAAAGACTTGGCTGAGACTAAAATTGGAAGTTACAAAATTCCTAAAATATATAAATGTAAAGAGCTCTTCCCCCGCCCGCCCCGATGAACATACGCAGAGACCGAGATGCTACTGAACTCAAAGAAATCATCAGGCACAGAAAGAGGTTCAAGAGAACAAAGGAAATTCTTAATATGAAAAACTTTTCCATTCTCATTTTCTTCTTCCATTCTAATTTTATGCCTTTCTACCTATGTCAGAAATTTGCAGGTGTGAGGCTCAGGTAAACAAATGCACTTTAGTCAGGTGAGAAGTCATGTCTGAGCAGAGAGAAAGAAAGCTGCTGGGAATAGGTAGAACTGGTGTCAGCTGGGAAATCGCAAGTAATGTGGGCCTGATGATTTTTAAAGAACTTAATATAATATTTATGGTTGCTCTCGATGATATAAGAAGTGTAGAAATTTATAAAAAAAATATTTTTTTTCGGTAATCCTATAACCAGAGAAAACCACTGCTTACATTTCCTGTTGGGTCTTTTTTTCCCTAATACATATATAAAAATGTGCACGTGTGCATACAGAATTTTTTCAAAGAAATGGATTATATTTAAATAGCACTTCGTATTTCATGAGTACTTATTCTGTGCCAGGCACTATTCTAGGCATTTTATATATATGAATTCATTTATTCTTTTTTTTTTTAATGGAACCACCATTTTTTAAATTTCAATTAAAAAAATTTTTTTTAAATTTGAGAGTGTGCATGTAAGCGAGCAGGGGAGGAGTACTGGGGGAGAGGTTGGGAGAAAGAGAGAGAGGAGAATCTTCAACAGGGTCCATGCTCAGTGCAGAGCCCAATGCAGGGCTTGATCCCACGACCCTGGGATCATCATATGACCTGAGCTGAAATCAGGAGTTGGACACTCAACAGACTGAGCCCCCCAGCCACCCCATTAATTCATTTATTCTTATTGCAACCACATAGATATTGAGGTTGAGACAGAGAGGCTAAGCATCTTGCCTAAACTCACTCAGCTAGTCAACAGAACACTCTGCTTTCAGAGACGGTATGCTATCCCACTTCTTGTAGAGTGAGTATACAGTCACACTAAGCACGTACACTTATACTCTGCTTTTTCAGATAACATCACATTGTTGGAATTTGGATGTCAACTGATTGGCTCACTGTTTAGGATCCTTTTTAAATGTGCATTCATGCTTATAACATATAGAGACCAACTTCTTAGAATTGGTTCACATGGGGCACCTGGGTGGCTCAGTAGGTTAAGCGTCCAAATTTGGCTCAGGTCATGACCTCACAGTTCATGGGTTTGAGCCCTGTGTCGGGCTCTGTGCTGACAGCTGAGAGCCAGAAGCTTGTTTCAGATTCTGGGTCTCCCTCTCTCTCTGCCCTTCCTCCAATCGTGCACCCCCATCTCTCTCTCAAAAATAAACATTAAAAACATTAGGAAAAAAAAGGAATGGTTCACAAAGCAACAAATTAGTGGACTTTGATTGCAGAATGAACTATTATACAAAATGAGTAAAATGAATGCTGTTTATAATAAACTCTAAAAAAAAATCTTTAAATTAACAACCCAGTGATCCTTCTATTGCCCAGTTATTAAGGCCTAGAGTCTCTCTTGGTCTGGGAGCGCTCTATGTATTAACTTGCTTGTCCACTACAAGGGGCAACCTAAACCTGCACACACATACACACCACCCGTTCAAATGAATAGTGCCATAGCAGGTATCAGAGAGATACAAGCACTGAATGAGACGTGGTTTGGTGTACAAGACTCTGTACATGCAACAATGTCTTATTCAATGAGTTTACCTGTGTCAGGCACTGTGTCAAGAGCTTTATATGCATTATCTCATTTACCTTGACTATTGCCATATGACATAGGCACTACTCAATAACATTTGATAGAGGTAAGGAACCTGAGATTAGTAATAAGTGATAGAGGTGGGTGAAACCCACTCAGGTAGTCTGTATGTTGCCTCCACACATAAGGAACAGAAAGCAGAGGTTGTGAAGCAGAAGAGTGAGAGAATGTAACATATATAAGGTCACATTTATAAAGAAGAAAACTCTGGTGGCCAAGTAGAGAACGTATTAGAATCAGAAAATATTAGTGGCAAGAAGACTATCCACACATTTGCTCAAAACAAAATAGAGCCATCCTTGACTTCTCTCTTTCCTGTATTCTTCTTGTCCAACCTATCAGCAAACTTTATTGACTATCTCTGAACTATTTCATATAAGCCCAACCCATCCATTCTCTTCGCCTTGCCTGGCCCATCTAATAGTCTCCTATGTGCTCTGTCTGTTTCAAATATCACTCCCTTACCCCATCTACTCTTTGCATAGCAGCCAGATGATTTTTTTTGAAAACTGAAGCCAAGGGTAAGAGGGAGATTCTGTCTTGGGGGACAGACTTAGTGACTTAATTCTTTGTTTTGTTTTGTTTTTTAACGTTTATTTATTTTTGAGACAGAGAGAGACAGAGCATGAACGGGGGAGGGGCAGAGAGAGGGAGGGAGACACAGAATCTGAAAACCGGACCAGGCTCTGAGCTGTCAGCACAGAGCCCAACGCGGGGCTCGAACTTGTGGACTGCAAGATCATGGGCCGAAGTCGGATGCCTAACTGACTGAGCCGCCCAGGTGCCCCAATGACTTAATTCTTAGTAGACATTAAGAATACCACCAATGCCAAAAGAGGCAGGAAAAAAAGCACACAATTTGGAGTTAGACTGCCTATGTTGAGGTGCTAGGTCCTTCATTTACTATGTGATTTTGAAAAGCACTTAGTTGTTTGGAGCACTACTACTTTGGAGCACTACATCTGTATAATAGGAACAAAACAACTATCAGTTGTACCTTCTTCTTAGGTTGGCTGTGATGATTAAATTGTGATGGTGTATATTAAAATATTTTCCTTTTAATTATGATATGGATGTTTTGTTAATATTCATCAGCCCTGAAAAAGGAACTAAACAGGGTCACTCTCTATAATAAATTCCCTTTTATATATTGAAGCTATGTTAACTATTTCTGGTCAAAATCTGTCCAAAGCCTGTTCTGTAAATCTGTGCTCTAATTAACAGAGTGCAAGGAGTGTGATTTAATTTTTCCTTGATGACTCACAATCATAACAAATACACATTTTTGTCCTCTTTAAGTGGCACAGATATGGTCAAGATTTTCTGGCATCACTGGGTACCATGAGGGCCAGACTCCAGCTGGAGATGGGCAGTTAGGCTTGGTTGGCATCAATTCCAACCCTGATTTTCAGCAGAAATTTACCCTGGAAACACTGCTATCAATTCATGGGCTGGTTGGATGGCATCAATGTCTGCCAGGATTTGCTTCATTACAATCTAAGCCCAGACTTCTGTTTTCAGCCATCATAGAATAACTGATCCTGGACTTGGCCTTTTCACAAAACACAACTATGAAATGTATGTATGAAGGAAGTGTTTTTAGGTCCTGGACAACACATAACACAAGAATGTAATCTTGGGGGACCGACTTAATGACTTAATTCTTAACAGACATTAAGAATACTACCAATGCCAAAACAGGCAGGGAAAAAAGCACACAATTTCGAGTTCCTGAGAGACAGGAACCATCATAGTAGCCCCATATTCCCTGGCTTTCTGCCTGAGGGCATTTTTTTGCATCGTGACATAGGAAGCTGGGCCCATGAAGTGGAGCAATGATGGACTTAGTGAGCTGAGGGAGAGAAGTGAGAATTGAAAATGGTTGGAATTTGAGGGGCAGGGAACTGGGAACTATGTAGAAGAGATTCTACAAGTCTATAGGAGGATTACTCACAAGTCTTTAACTGAATGCTGGACCGTACATGTCCATGACACATGCGTAGGTCGGATGGGGTAGTTGTTGCAGGACAGAGCTGAGCATAGGCCAGTGACTATGAACTTCCAGCCCAGTCAGACTGTAAACCTTCCTGATTACCTCAGCATTTAATTTCCACAAAGAACTACACCAAAGAGTGGAAGCACATGCTAGGACTAAAACAAATCTGAACAGACCCTTCTCAGAAGAACAGAACCAATCTTGACAGGATCAAAAGCATCTGTCAGTAATTTAGTTATCTGCCACAACAAAACTCAGAATCCTAACAGGTCATAACATAATACAGAGTTCCTACAATGTATCATCCACAAAAGTTAGCATATGATTTAAAACTGCTAGGTATAAGAAGAAACAGAAATGTGACCTATGAAGATGTAAACAAAACAAAACCAACCAACCTCAATAATAGACCCAGAGCAAACCCAGATGTTGGAATTATCAGAGGACTCTAAAAGGTCATTATAGATGTGCTCAAAGATGGAAAGGAAAAGATGTATACAGGGAGTGAATAGATGAAGAAATGTGTTTAGAGACATGGAAACTATTAAAAAAACCCTACCAAATTCAAGTATCTGAAATAATTCACTGGATGGGCTTACCAACAGATTGTGGAGACTACAGAAGAAAAGGCAGTAAATATGAAGATAGATCAACAAAAAATATCCAGTGTGAAGAATACAGAGAAAAACTATTTTAAGATATACACAGAGCTTTAATAAGAGTACGAGCATGTAGTACAATAATGTCAAGTTACTCCAGAAGGAGAGGAGAATGAGTTTGGGGCAGAAAAAAAATATTTAAAGCAATTATGGTTAAAAATGTCCTAGTTTTGATAAAAATCACCAGCCAATATTCAAAGAATCTCAATGAATCCCAAGCAGGTTAAATGTAAAAAAAAAAAACAAAAAAAAACCAAAAAACAAAAAAACCAAAAAACCATAGGTAGGCCTGTCAGAATAAAACTGCTGAAAGTCAAAGATAAAGAGAAAAACCTGAGAGGCAGCCAAGAGAGAAGATACATTACATAAAGAGAAGAACGATACGAATAACGTCTGATTTCTCATCAGAAACAATCGCGGCTGAAGACAATGAATGACATCTTTTTAAAGTACTGAAAGGAAAAACCCATACCTGTCAATCCTGAATTTTATACCTAGCAAAAATATCCTTTAAAAATGAATGAAATAGTTGTATGGAAACCAATTTGACAGTAAGTTATAATAAAAAAAAAAAAAAGAAATAATGGAAACTCAGGTGATTCATTCTACAACCCAAAAATACTCATATAAAAATGATAATACTGTAATATTTTATAAAATAATAAAGGTAAATAAAAATAAACAAAAAAATGAATGAAATAATAACATTTTCAGATAAATTAAAACTGGCAGAATATGCTGCTAGCAGACACGCAACACAAGAAAGGCTAAAGGAAGTGCTTAGAATGAAGGGAAATGGGTCGAGATGGAAACTGGAATTTGTAGGAAGAATACATAGGATGAGAACTATATTTGGTAAACATACAGTAAATATAAAGACATTTGTTCCCTTAATTTCTTTAAAACACAATTGACTATTTACAGTAGAAATAATACTATATTATGGGTTTTATTATGTGTGTAGAAGTAAAATATTTGACAACATAAAGGTCAAAGGGATTGTACATGGTATTATTCTGCTGAACAGCACAGATTAAGTCCTGCTTAAAAGGAACACCATGAATGCTATTATTGTTTATGTTGCTATCGCTTTCCATAGGAAGAATTATTGTTACTACTTCTAGATGTGTCACTTATATTACTAATAAATTTTGCTTCCACACTCAACAACTATTAAAAAACCCCACAGATTTCCATTTATATGGAAAATATTAATAACTTCTCCAGTCCTATAAGAAAGTTTTCAGGCTAATTATAATACAGCATTAATGGTAAAGAATGTGGGCTTACAAGTGAATAGAAATCACTTCAAGTTTGCTACTTTCAAACCTAAAAATTAAAAGCTGTCATGAGCTTTGTACTTTGGTTTGAATATTTAAACTTCAAATTCACCTGGATTCCAGTTTCATCGAGAATATATGCATTTATTATAAAATAATCATTTATTCATCTTACGAAATGCATTATCAGTTAAGTTTCACATAATCAAAGCTAGCCGTAACAGTTTTATGCATTAGACTACAAAATTATCATACTATGAATAGCTGAAGTGTATTATCATACATGAAATCCTTATTTATCATGAATCAACTCGTAGCAGAGGTCAAAACTGAAATCTTCAGGGACACCTATTAAGCTCAAAGCTCTAATCACACTTCACTGTCTTTCTGGATAACTGTTCTTTTTCTCTGCAGGTTCAGCCGAGGTAAGGTCTAAATCGCGTACAGTTCAAAACCCTTTTGGGAAATTCCACATCTATTAGGGTGTCTTAGTATTTTGGCATTTTGAGGATTTAAAAAAATGGAATCGTGTGAAAAAATTTGTGAGTCAATTATATTGAAGGTACTGTAAGACAAGTTATTTTAAAACCCTTAAAATGACAAGGACATGGACTAGTAGAACCAAACACATGTGTGAACTAAAGAATTTTAGGCAAAAGAGTCAGAGTGGAGTGGTTTTAGTGAAGCAGTGGGCTCCCATCAACTCAAGAGTACCTTTAGTTATTTTGTTTAAATGACCAAAATCTCATTCACATTTTTAATTCACGTTCACTAGAATAAGTTGGTAGGTTGCTAAAAATGAATTGATAATTATAACAATTTTCCAGTGAAACAACAATTTGTGGGCGAAGAGTGAATGAAATCTTGCTAATTAATATATACCTTAATATAACACTCAAGCTGCTTAAAATTTAGTGATAATTCCATTCTTTTAGAAATTAAAATTCTTTCAGTTTCTAAATAATCTTTTTTATTTCCTAAATATTTTAAGTGGCTTTCATTAAAGATGAGACTACTTTTCAAAATCAATCAAGTAGTAAATGAGTCATACTTATCTTAATAAAACATTCTTTCTACATGGCCAAATAAAATGAAAAGGAAGAAACATGTATTACTGGCCAAATATTTTTTGCTTATGTGATATGAGAATGTCTTGTAAACTACTTTCTCCTAAATGGCAGAAAGCTTTTCAAAGGACCTAGTCAACAAAAGCACAACACAGCACTGACCAGTAGGATTCAAAATGTACACAACACTGGTCTTTTCTAGTTTAAAACACCATACATTTTTTTTCAGAAGCCCTTATCTAAAAAGTCAGTCAGGATTAAGGAAATTGGGTAAAATGATCCTTTAAAATCATGCGTATATATAATTCAGACAAAGAGGCTAACCCAGGGAGTGTTCCTGGTGAAGCACTTCAGTGATGAGTGCCGCAGATAGTGTGTGCATTCTCTAACTTGTTAAGGCATCAAAAGAAGGAATCGATCTTTAAGATGAAATTAACTTCAGTGACCTACAGTGCTAAAATACAACTGGAAATACTAGAGATTAGGAGTTAACTGATAGTATCATAGACTTGGCAACTTGAAAAAAAGTCAGACTGAAGGAACCACTGATGCCTGTGATACTGTAGCATCCTGGAGATTCATAACCAGTACTTGCCTGGGGTCTTTCTGAATGCTGTCTATCGACGGGGATCTTGTGGTGCCATCATCAGCTGGCGCTGCGTGCTGAAGCCTGTTATAATTGCACTCTTGCACTCGGTATTGTATTGGCCTGTAGGGCTCCGCGTAGGTAGCTGTTGTGTTCAGAGCATAATTATTTCTTTGGTATGTAAGGGTGCTTCGCTGGCTGGATGTCCTTTGCAGATTTCCAACACCTACTAGAAAGTCAACATTTTTCAAAAGATTAGTATACTTTCCACAAGGTGGTACTTTTCCAAGGAAAACTATTTTTAAGAAAGATTATAGTCTTTAACAATTATGTAAATTGCTTTATAGATTTTTACTAGTATTTCCAATGTAGATTTTAGGTTTTACCAATCTAGCTTATCAAGGCTAAAGAAGGCACTTAGATTTTTAATATACACAAACTATGTCAATTTTATTAACAGAAAAGAGCAAAAATAAAACTATAAATCTGCCTACATGATTGATCTTACTATGTTTAATAAGATTTTGTAACAAAAATGCAAGCAAGGGGTGGCGCCTGGGTGGCTCAGTTGGTTGAGTATCCAACTTAATTTCGGCTCAGGTCACGATTGCATAGTTCGTGGGATGGAGCCCTACATGCGGCTCTGTGCTGACAGCACGAAGCCTGCTTGGGATTCTCTCCCTCCCTCTGTCTCTCAAAATACTAAACTTAAAAAAAAAAAGTGCAAGAGAGATATAGGAAAAGAATTAAACTATTCCAAGAAATAAATGGCAAAATGCCATAATTTTACTTAGCAATAAAAAGCAATTATTCAAACCTGTAGATAATTGAGATGGTCAAACTGAACACTTAGTGTACACAGGTTACTTATTTTGATACACATTTTATTTGTAGAACTTTGGATTTTGATAATATTGGAAAATTTATTTTGTAAGAAGGCTGATACATCAAATTCTTCTCTAGGTACCCTCTTAAATTTTTGCATGAGGCTATATATAGAGGTATTGTACACTGCATATAACATTTCTTTCTTAATTATTACAGAAGCTATTTCTCCAATAATTGCAGACATGTTCTTCTCCCAATTAAAAGATTTTAATAACATTGTTTGTTTCTTAATGCTATGAAAGAAATTCCTCGGGAGGAGTTCCCCTCTATTTCTAGACAGGAGGCTGAATCACTAATCATTTAAAAAAGCCAATTAGAACTTTAAAAAAATTCCTTAATTTAGACAACATAACAAGTGAAATATTTCTTGACTGATATCTATTAAAAATCGGTACATTCTATTAGAAGAAAAATCCTGCAGTAAACCAAACTGTCAGTTTTTGGCAAAGAACCAATTCAAATATAGTCTTCTCCCTCTTTGTATTCTGGGAGGCATGCAGCCTAGAATGGTGCCTTGATGTGTTATCATTGTGGGCATGTTCATTTGTGGGCATGTTCATAGATGCACTATCTCTTAAAAAAAAAAAAAAAAAAAAAAAAGAGAAGAAAAGGCCTCTTGGGATTCCATGAACCAGGCCGGCAGCACAATCTGGCAGCTCACTTGGCCATGGGCCATAGCTTCTGCTCTGTCAGCCAATATGGGATGGCATAAATGTGAGAGTGGGGGTGCAAGGGTGTGATGCACTCATCCCTGTTTTTATAAATGCAGCTACTGTATTCTGCCTCAGACTGAGTCCATCATGAGGACTCGGTCTACATGTTCACATTCCACATGTAGACATTCAGAGGAAATCTAGTATCTGAAGAGGAGTAATACCAAATACACTTGGGATACATACATGCTGAAATAAAGATAGCCAAATAACTCATAAAGGAATCTTCTGTAAATACATATTCCAGGCAACAAAAACCACAAAGAAATATTCCAATTCAGGTTTTCCTTTCTGTATCTAACATGTTTCTAATGCAAGGAGAGTCATACGTGTAGCTCTACAAACTTATTTGTGAATTAACAAACTAATCACTGCATTCATTGATTAGACTAAGGTGAAAATATATCACCTCTAAATAGGTACAACATGAACTTGTGTTGTACTGTTTATTGATCTACTGTGATAGCTGCTTATCTGACAACTGAATGGGCAACATGATTTCATTCTAACAGGGTACCAATCTCAATAAAATCCGTCTGCTCTTGGGCATTGCATTTGGGAAAACCAGCTAAACAGCACTAAGACCCACCTGAGCCTGTGCGATACAATGCTGTCTGTGATCCTTGGAGCTCCACGGTCCCGTGGTTTGGGCTGCGGTACACGGGGCTGTAGTAGGTCCTCCCCTCATATATAGGAGTGATGTGCAAGTCAGGAGACACAGCTGAACGAAGGTCTTGCCCAAGCTGGCTGTGCTGACTAGCGTAGGAACTCCGTAAGCCTAGAGGCAGGAAAATTACATCATTAAGAAATTGAGAAAATTGTGGAGAGGTTAAAAGACTTAATTAATAGGATCTAACCAATAGGACCCGATGTTAAGACTAAACACTAGACCTGGTGAACTTTACAAGAGAAGGATGCCAGCTATGAAAGGGATGTTATATACATTTTTTTGAGTTAAACTTTCTCTTGGCAGCAAAATAAAGGTAAATTTTGTAAGAAAAAATTATTGTGTGGTTTGATACTCTGAAATTCATTCCCCAACTGTAAGCTATTTTATGGTGGTGACCAAAGAGAGAATGCCCTCTTCTGTGGTTACATGATTTTCACAGTTAAAACATAAAAACAATGGTTCATGTCATTCTCTTTTCCTGCTCTGCAGAACTGGACAACCATCTCTTTGGGGGCAGGGCCCACCATGTCCCACGCCTCTTTAAACCTCAACATCTAAGACAATGCCTATGTAATAGTGCTTAGTGAAGGCTGAGATTCAAGAACACTTCTGAAATATATCTCTCAATTCACCCATGATTTTTCAGTAAAACATGAAATTTTATGTTACAAAATTTGGAATATTATCAATGAAGCAATAACATTTATTTAGTATTATGAGGTATTATTTTACTATTTGTTATCACTGTATTTTTCCTTTTTAAAAAAAACAAACATAGCTGTTTTTGCAGGAACCCACATACCAGATTCTTGTTTACCTTCTTTCTAGTGCAAAGCAAAAATACAAAGTTAGTACATTAACATTAGATCATTTGAAATATTCTTTCATTCAAATTGCTAATAACCAAAGTTTACACATGGGATTTGTGATAAAAAAAAGTACAGTTCAAACTCAAACATTTTATTTGCTTAAAGAAAGTGAATTAGTACATTCTATATTAGGATGCTCAGAAGTTTGTGATCTGTCATCACTAGTAAGGAAAATCTGTCACTTGGTAAGAATAGTAACTAAGGTTACATTCCAAATATGAGTAAGAGAAAGCACAAACATATCTGAAGTCAGCACTTACTTCCTTTTAAAAAGATTGCAAATAATTAACACAGTAACTAATTACAAAAAGATAGGTTCATTCATATCCTATTAGCTCAGTTAATCATATCACAACAAAAAGCAAATGGGCCTGAGTATGAGTGATAATGTTGCTTAGTGAGGAGTGGCAAGAAAGTTTAATACGTAGAGCTCCTGAAATGAATGATTATTACCTACCCTGGACAGCAAGGTGACATGGTAAGAAACTAAATGAACCAATGTGGGCATTAGCTACTGCTCTCCACTTGCCAAAATGAAGATCAGAGGCTTAAACAATTATGTAATTGGGAGATTCTCCAGCCAAACTTCATTTCAAAACCAAGGAAACTGAGAGCCCAAAAGGAAATGTGATTCATCCCCATCAGAAAACTACCTCCTGGTAGGGCTGAGAGGAACCCAACACTGGACACAGTGAACCCTCCGGGTTCAATAAGACGTGGTGCGAGAGATCTGGAACTCGATAGAGCCCTCTGCGTTCACACAGAATTAAAGGGCAAGTTTAGCCCACCAGGGGTCCATGGAAGCCAATGTAACTCTAAAGATGATACCATGATTGTTATCGTAAAGTTCTCATTTGGAGATTTCAGCTTTTCATTCACTGGCAGATTTCTCATTCTTCTTAGCAGAGGATAAGCTCCATTTCTTTATGGGATGCATTTTGAATGAAAGTGCAGGCATTGCATTTGTTAATGGTGATATAAAGTGGGCAGGTAAATGTACCTGGTCCTTGGTAATCTTTTCAATACAAGGTGCTATTTTAACACTCAATAAAGCCACAAATACTTGTGATTTGCTGTGATACTCTGTAGATCACTCAACACTTGGGCACAAACAAGCTGAGCAATGAATGCTCATGAAGTTGGCTGAACAGCCATGCCCTCAAACAAAGCATTTTGCACATAATCAGAATGTTATATTCTCACTATGCAAGAATCTGGCTGGATTCTTCACTGGAAACCATGCTATATGATATGATTTATAAATATTTGCAAGTATTTACTATAATTTCATGGGAAAGGAAACCAAATGAGCTTGTTGAGAACCATAAAAAGTATCCAGCAACTATTCACTTGTTATAAGATTATTAGTGAGATGAAATTGCTATATGTGACAGACTGAAATGGGAAATAAAAGCCTTAGAATTATAGTGAAATGAACATTTCATTTATAAATGTTCATTTCACTATAATTCTAAGGCTTTTATTTCGTGAGTAACATAATCTTTGTGAGTAACGTAACAGTGATGGCTACTAATTTTGTTCACCTGCTCATGCATGCAAACAAAACACACAGTCTTACAGATTTACATTTAAAAAATTATAAAATTACATAGCCTCCATAGATTAAGTAAAATGATTAAGTGTAGAAAGTCCACTGTAACTTAGTGTCTTTTAAACTGCAAGATAAGTAAATATGTTCCATAACTGTTATTAGAAATAACTTTTCCAGAAGCATTTATGCAAATTTTTTATAACCTTATCTCCCCCTCCAAATAATGGAAAATGCTGATCTACAAAATTATTTATCTAACCAATAGTTTCTATTTGCAATTCCACAAATACACATTAGTTTACCTATTACAATGACATATTCCCTTTGATTTAAAATCTTTATATTTAAGACATTGCAAATAAACATAAATTTATCTCCCAAATAGTATTCTTTATATTCTCAAAATTTTTCTTGACATGCTATGATTTTGCTGAAATGAGTATTTTAGGGCAGAGATATTTTTCTGTTGTAGGAAGTAATTTATACACATATTGTATCATCACTTAAATTATGATCACCAAATATCCAAGTGTCTGAATCTACTAGAAAATATTGCTTCAGGCTTATCAATTAACAGGTTATTAATCCTTTGAGATCAAGAACCATAATAAATATCATGATAAGCACATGGCTTTTGGAAGTAAGAATGAAAGAAAGGAATTCACAAATTAGGATCCACATTCAGAATAAGCAGGCAGGAGACAATGGGAAGGCAGAGCTTTCCTAGAACCTTTATAAGGACACCCTTTGCTTCTTTTCAAGACTGTAGTAGATTAGGGCAAAAAATCTGTGATAGGCTAGCTCTAAACATAAAGTCTAATTTCACCTGTGATGGCAGAAGACAGGCTTTGTAGACCAAAGAAGATCATCCCTCTCAGGGTTAAACATAGAGACAGTAATTGATGTGCTCACTTCCTTCCTGGGTTTCCACTTCACTTTACGGCAAACATAGATTTCTGCATAGCTATTCTATACGTACACTGGGGGGAATACAGAAATCCTCAGAACTATTTATCTTTTAAGGTTTCCTTGGGAGACAGAATTTCATAAATGATTCCTACCTCACTTTGCTGCATACTTTCAGAGGCATGCCAGAAAATATCTAAGTCAAGTACACTCCTCTGATGACTGAATGAAAAAGAGGTGGTTTCTCCACTAGGAATTTCTTTTGAGCTCAAAATCTAGTTCAATATGAATTCTTCATGCAAAATTATTCAACTAGAAAATACCTTTCCCAGAAGCCATAAGGAAATGATATTAATTTTGCTATACAAAATATTAAAAACTTCTATAAATAAAAAATACCAAAAACAAAGTCAAAAGACAAGTTACAAAATAGAAAAAATACCCGAGAAGTATATTACTAGAAGCTAATTTACTTCAAGTATAAAAAGCTTTCATAAGTTAAAAATAGACAAAAAACCTAAACTTGTGGTTTGGAGAAAAGAAATAAAAAGGCTGATAAACATGTAAAATCTTCAACATCAGTCATAACTCGATAAAGGGCACTTAAAACAATGAGGTACAGCTTTTAATCTACGACATTGGCAAAGATGAGGCACTCTGACAATATGCAGTGCTAGTGAAGGTTTAGGAGAACAGATATGCTTAAACCTATTGGTGGAAACAGAAATCTGTGCAACTTCCCTGGAAGGCACGAGGTAGGATAGTATTTCTTTAAGAACAAATAAGCACCTAGTTTGATCTAGCAATTCTACTTCAAGAAATGGATCCCACAGTTATCTTAGTATCTATGTGCAAATATGCAAGACCAATACAGAACTAGCTACATACACGTTACATTGTTGTCTCTAATGCCTAAATATGAAAAAACCTAAATGTTAATAAGGAAGAGATAAAATAAATTATAATACATCTATAAAAATAGGGTCCTAGGCATCTATTGGCAGAATGGAGCTCTCAGACATATTAAAAAAGAAGATATACATATATATTATACATATTTACATGGTATAAGATATATACAATATATAAATATATAATAGAATCCCATCAGTATAAAACACAGTGAGTGCACATCTGTAATACATACATATGTAAACACACATTCTTTAATTTTTTTTTTTTACCATTGTGTACATGTTAAAAATGTATTTTAAAACATTAACTAAGGATAAATTTCATTTTGATAAAAAGAACAATGCCTATACATTAGGTGGGAAACCCTCCATGAAAATACCCTGGAGGAAATGGCTATAATATCAGGCACCTTGCTGGTGTCTTTCTGACTTAATCCGAATGGCATTTGAAGGTAATCATAAGAGCTTTGTGCATTTCCCACTGGGATGCTAAAATCAAGGCAGTAGGTGAGAAAAATCCATATTCTGTATCATTAAAGCATTTCTTTTAAAAAAGCTAAATATTTCAAGAGATATTCTGATACCATTTTTTAACATAACTTAGAGGTTTGGATATAGGTAGGCCTACCTGGTGAACAATTTTTCATTAAAAAAAAAAAAAACAAGCAACCCCCCACAAACCCCAACAAACAGCTTAGAATTCCAATCAATGTTTCTAAAATGCAAAAAAAGTACTTTTTATATCCTAATATTGGGAGGGGGAAAATGCATTCATTGCAAAAGATTTCTGGTTGATATAAATGTATATATAGTTTCATGCATTAAGAATTATAGAGCCTGAAAGACAAGTCAGCCTGAAGTCAGCAGTATAAATTTTGAGATAAAACTATAAGCTTTTTCCACTTTATCATGCTCTGTTTCGGTGACGACTGCACAGAAGATTTCCTCACCGGGCTTTATGTAGTGCTGTCACCTTGAACTCACCTGTCAGGCTGTCTGGCCGAGGTGGAACCATCCTTTCGTAAATTTCATACTGCTGCTGTCCAAATTGTTCCATGTCGTGAACAGTCCTTTGCAGTGAAGGTCCCAGATGTTGTGGTACGGCAGTCATCCCTGAGCGTTTGGGGGACGACGACCCCACCTGGCCTTGGGATGGGGAAGCTACTCGAGTCTGTGCATCCATCAGGGTCAACGGGGACCCTACTCTGGTGGTGGTTTGGTACTGAGGGGTTGGTCCGTTGGGATTGGAGGTCTGCCGGGAGGTGATTGACCCAATCCGACGTACAGCTGTTGGGGACGCAGGTCTCTGTGCAGAGTATGGAGATGCTGCCCGCTGAGCAGGTAATGTGGTTGAGGAATATGCACTGGGGTTCAGTGGTCGGGAGTCTGTCACTGATGGAGAGCCAAATCCACTACCCAGAGAAGTTCTCAGTGACCCCCTTGAAGGAGACACGCCTGTGCTGATAACATAAGAAGGAGACTGTGCTCTAGATGGAACTGAACTAACTCTTCTCATGGCCCGATTGGCTACTGATGGCTGATGAAAGGGGGGGAAAAAAGAGAACGGGTTTATCCAGGGTTTTGTGTCCACTGTCATTACAGAACAAAATGCACATAGCTCACTACAGAACATGAATTCACTGCTCATTTTAGGCGTCTAAGTTTCTTTCCTTTTTATGCTTTAGAGCTGGATATTAATTTGTCCTTATTGTGCTTCTCTTGGTCTACTGTTTTTTTTTTGGTAGTTTAACCTCTAACTTTTTCCCCCTCAGAATCAGTTAATAACGAGAGATCTGAAGATACTTAATATTCCTTTTTCCTTTGTCTTTATATTTTTTACCCTCTTGCCTATGCATTTTCACAACAGATAAATGTTACATTGCCATTTACAACAACATGGATGGACCTAGAGGGTATAATGCTAAGTGGAGTAAGTTAGAGAAAGACAAATACCATATGATTTCACTCACATGTGGAATTTAAGAAAGAAAACAAACGAAGAAACAAAGAAAAAAGAAACAGAGGAATAAAAAACCAGATCCTTAAATACAGAGAACAAACTGGGAGTTGCCAGAGGGGAGGTGGATGGGGGGATGGATGAAATAGATAAAGGGAATTAGGGAAACACTTATAATGATGAGCACAGAGTAATATACAGAATTGTTGAATCAGTACACTCTACACAATTAAAAAAATGCTGTATTGCAAGTGTAAAGCGTCACTGGATCAATGTATTTATTTTGTTCCCTGTGAGTCAATGTTTTTGGCCATGGTAAGGCATTTGTGTAAAACAAAACAAAATTTGAATGTACCAATCTAAATGTAGCTAGAGGAGTGTCTATAATTTTTTTGTCCTTATGGGTTGGCCCCATTAATGAAAGGAATGTGATCAAATGTGGAATAAATGAATGTCTGGATAGGGCCTGGGGTCCAAAGCACTCCTCTGTGTATCTATTCTCAAGGGACAGCTCAGTTGCACAGGTTGCCCCCTTGCAACCTAACTCTTCAGCTCTAGGAACAAAATCAACTTACCTTAAGTTAAAAAAAAAAGAAAAGAAAAGAAAAAAGAGGTAACATGACCACTTCTAGGGAGATGAACAAATGTCTGTAGTTAAGATAATTATTATTCAAAAGTGTGACTTCAAACCAGCTGACATAAAAATTCACCTAAGCCGATTAACTCCTGTAAACAGTCTAAAGCTTCTCACACTTTCCCATCAAAGCATCCCTCATGCACTAGGAATATGATGATTGGAGAAGAAAAAAATAACATGCACTCTATTTTCGTTTGTTTTAATATAGAGATGTTTCTCAATACTTAAAAATTTCTTCTAAACTATTGAGCCAAAGTGCCTAAGTCCTCTCCTGTTTCTCCTTTGGCACTGGGAAGCCTGGCCCATGGTAGTGTTACCTTCAGGGCTTCCTCTACAACATTATGAGAGGATTAGTGTCTGCCTAACTTCTTGATCATCTTGGCATTTTTCAGTTCCAGAGAAATCACTGGGTACTTCGACAGACTGTTATCCCCGCTGGTTACTACCACTCAGGATCCTACTGCTTCCATGAATTTTGGTACATGCTGGTGGATCGAAGTCCGTGAAGTGGCAGTGAATACGGGAGCCAAGGAGGTTTTACAAGTACATACACAGGCAATCTTTTTTTGACAAACAAGTGAGAAAACCCTAACTTAACAGAATGCCTACACTTCTAAACAACTTTCTATAGGCAAGAGTATCTATATTCTAGCAAATAAATGTGATTTCAGGGAACAATCCCAAAGATGAAGGCAAAGCATTTTGATTACAACAGGCCAGTGCCATTTTATTCAGGTGTGGGAATAGCGTTCTACCCTCTAGGACTCTTTAGAACATATTGTAGCTCTAGTATTTTTAGAAACGCATAATACCTAAGGCACTGCAACATTCTACCTAGTTTTCTAATACTCCCCCCACCCCACCAATATTCTTCCTGTCATGCCAAACTTGCTTCCTCTAGAAGAATTACTCTCCTGTATCTGGAATTTATTAGAATTTACTGATACAAGCTAATAATTCCTAAATGTTCTTTTTACTATCACAGACTCTAATAACGTTAAATTGATTTCGCTACTTTGTCCATTCTATAAAATCAATCCAGAAAGAATACTTATGACAGATATTCAATTAGGGGGGTTATTTCGTCACTAGGATCTTGATGTTCTTGGCTTACCTGAACCAGTGTTTGTCCTTCAGCTCTTGAATTCCTCACCAAATGGTTATTAGTTGATCCTAGAAATGAATGCTGTGGTCTATTATCTGCTTTACTCAAATTCTGGCTGTTATGGAAACTCCCTGCTTCCTGGTATCCACTGTCAGAATAAGAATTCATTTGTGTTGAACTTCTTGAGTTACCCAATGATCCTGCAGGAATGAAACCAGCAGGAAACACCTTTACTTTACACTTCGGATGCCCATTTTCAAAAAGCGTATATGAAAACCAAATCAAATACTTAAAAGATAATACAACAGACCCTCACTTTCATGGAGAGATGTCTGCTCTGGTGAGTAGAGGGTCCCTTGTTCTGGCTCTGTCCTGATGAGATAGTTGTTGGGATGGACAGCGTCAGAAACTCTAGGTTTGTTTACACCAGTATTTGGCACATCTGTAAGAAGAGAAGTTTAAACAGCGAAATCTAATGACAGTATTACATAAAAACTTGCTAAAAAAAGGTTCAGATATTCGTACCTTCTTATAATCTATATGTTAATAAAAGACTATTTTCATTGTAAACTGCACAATGATTTACTCTTTTCTATATGGAAGTGTTCCATATACCCGTTTTATTAATATGTTTTCCTAAATTTCATGAAAGTTGTTCATCCTGATTACCACCCCAAGTGAACTTACAAACTATGTTAAATTAAAATCTGAAAACTGACCTTGTTCCTCGTTCCTCCTTGGAAAACTCACCACTCAGGTGACATCCTCCAAGAGGACTAACAAACTCAGAACAGTAGCCAAGTGTTTAATAAAAGGTCCTCCATACCTCCAAACTTTTGAAATAAAAACTTGCATGGTGTTTACATTACTGAGTTTGGTAATGAAACCTCTGAAGGTAGAACTAGGCTTTTCTGTCATATTTCATGTTATCTAAAATCAGTGGAACGCAGTACGGAGTTTTCAGATTTACAAATGATGGAAACTTTAATTTTTTATCCATTTGCTTATCTTACTTGTAGTCTCTTTCCAAACGAATACAGACAAATCTAACCTGATCCTTGTTTTCTCTAGCCAAATCAGTCTCTTCCATGATCTTATTTTCCTTCCAACTGTACCATTGTGCCATCTTGAACTTAAAAACAAAACTATTTACCTCCTTCCCTATTCCTGCTTTTTTTTGTATGCTACAGCATACAAATCGAGGTGGTATAATTACACTGCCTGTCCCCATTTCCATTCATATATGACCTCTTTTCTCCATTACCTTCAAAATATATTAGCCCATGTTATGATTATCTTCACAACTCTGTCTTTCCTCAAATTTAACTCTCAGGTTGCTAGTAAACATTTTTTTCAGGAATGCCGGCTTCACTATCTCTTCAAAGATTTATATGAAGTCTGTATCACACTCCGAGTCCAACACAGAGTCCTAAGGATTTCAATGTCTTCATTTGTTTTTCCTTTCTGACTTTCTTCCTTTAGCTATTTTTTAAGGCCCTAACTATGCAGCTATGTGAAAAGACAGGTGTGTGTGTAAGAGAGAAAGAGAGGGAGTGCCTGGGGAAAAGTAGCTTCAGAAAAATTTCCTTAAGGAAGTAATATCTTACCACAGGAGGCCAGCTTGCCCCTTCTTTACTACACTTATACCTCCCTCCCCTAGAACATAAGCTCAGCATGATCAGGGACCCTCGTCTGGTATGTTTACTGTTACTTCCTCAGTGTCTAGGATGGTACATTCCACTCAGTAGGTGCCCAGTAAATATGTGTGGAACAAACAAATTCCTAGTAAGAAGAACAACTTCTCTTTACTGAATGCTGATTCATGCCTGGCATAGTGCTGCAGCTTTAAAATGTTCAATAAAGTTTATCTATGTAAAGCGAAGTGAAACTTTTAGGAACTGCTGATCAAGCTAGTTTGGAAAGCAAATACAAGGTTTATAGGAGAGCCGGGAGCCCCATTGCATTCTAAACCTTTAGCTCGACGCTGAATTCAATCCAAGGTTTTGTTTCTTAGCCTCCAGAAAGATTCACTGACATTCTTAATATAGGCTTTTAACGACCTGTCTCCTGATTTATTATTTGACAGGACATTTCTAGGTGGTAGAGTTCTGTGACGGTTCTGAATTCTTAAGCTTGGAATTTCAATAAAGATTACAGATTGTGTATGGTTTCCCTGGTACACACTGAAACATGATCTGAGTCTCCGGCAGGCTGATGATCCTGAAGAGTGATCTGCTTCATTTGTAAGTCTTGCGTTACAAGTTCCAGGGTTCCACATGCTCTTATATAGCACTTCTTGACGGAATTTTACGCAGGACTGAGTAAAATATGTAGTTTGCTAGGCTACTAGAGTTTTCTGTAGAACTGGAGTGCCTGGGAATAGCAATGCAAGGGTCGGCCTGAAGGCAGGGCTGTGCTGCAGTCCACCGGGGCTTTGTTCGTCCAAATGAAGCCCAGAGACATTGAATACGAAACGGCAGCAGACATGGAAGCACCCCTGCGGTAGCTCCAAGACTTCTCATACATGGAAAGGGTACCGTTTTTCAAAAGGAAGAGAGGTTTAGATAGTTCTCAGCTTCAGGTTTAGCAGGAGATAAAACGTGGGACGCCAATACATCAAAGCTTTTGGCTTGGAAACACTAGGTGGCATGCAGTGTCAGGATCGGAGAACTTATCACCATGGAAACCGAAACCCATTAGAGTTCCATGTATGCCTCTTCATTTTTAAAAAAACTATTAGGAGCTATTATTTAAATAGGAAAAGAGAAAGAGGCACCCTACAAATCTGTACCTCAGCAATTGTGTCTCCTCACCCAGAACATTTTCTCACAAACCATGTGGCAAACAATTGGGCTCATTTAAACTCTTTAAGAGAAGCTATTTAAAATAATCTTGGGGCACTTGGACAGCTCAGTAGGTTGAGCGTCTCTTGATTTCAACTCAGATCATGATCCCAGGGTTGTGGGATCTGGCCCCACGTCAGGCTCTGAGCTGAGCATGGGGCCTGCTTGGGATTTTATCTCTCTCTCTCCCTGCCCCTCATCCCCACTTTCTCTAAAAATAAGATAAGTTAAGATAAAATAAATCTTAAATAGAACAAGCACAAATTGTGAGATACAGGATTCTATACTGGTCACCCTAATAAATAAAACTTAACAGAACTAGTATCTTAAAAAAATACAAAAACAAACAAAATAAACAAAATTACCCTGAAAGTAGTATAACCATGTACCCTCTCAATGTTAGTACCTATTTCTTATACTTTGAAATGCAATGCCTCAAACAATATAATATAGAAAAGGACTTTGAGATGGTTAACTAGAGTACTAAAATACTAAATTCCCGTGTCCCCCAAATCCAATTTGAAGATCTAAATAATTAGGTTTAGAGAACAGGATATAAACTTCATTTTAAAGATTTCATTTTTAAGTAATCTATACACCTAACTTGGGGCTTGAACCCACAACCTTGAGATCAAGAGCTGCATACTCCACCAACTGAGACAGCCAAGCACCCCTATTTTTTATGTTTAAGTAAGTTTTAAGAAGTTGATAGATAAATGAGATTAATCTAATATGAAGTACAAAACAACCAAATTTTAAACTACGAATGAGGTCTTCAGTTATTTCTCTATTTCTGTAATGAAGCCCAATGTAATCTACATATGCAAAGACAAAAAGATACTGACATCTTAATCATTAGAAGTTAAATAATTTTCAAAGTTTTACTATTATTTACTATTTTGTTGAAAACTTATAATTCACAAATTATATGCACATATATAAATGTATGTATGCATAGATGTTATACCTAAGGTAAGAAGACCCACTTCCTAATTACTGAATAAAGTATTCGTATTGTAGTATGGTAAAGTTCGAAATTATTATATTTTTAAGTTTATTAATTTTGAGAGAGAGAGCGAGGGAGCGAGCTCACGCATGTGCGGGGGAGGGGTAGAGAGGAGAGAGAGAATTCCAAGCAGGCTCCATGCTGTCAGCGCAGAGCCTGATCTCACAAACCCAGAGATCATGACCTGAGCTGAAATCAAGAGTCAGAGGCTTAACCAACTGAACCACGGAGGCACCCAGGTAAGGCTTGAAATTATTAATTATGCACTATTTGTGCAATCTTACTCTAAAATAAATGTCTTTTTAAAAGTTTATTTATTTGGGGGGGGAGGGGAAGTGGGGGAGGGGCAGAGAGACAGACAACAGAATCCCAAGCAGGTTCTGCATTGTCATTGTGGAGCCTGATGCTGGGCTCAAATTCATGAACCGGGAGATCATGACTTGAGCTGAAGCCAGATGCTTACCCGAAGGAGCCACCCAGGTGTGCCTAAAATGAATGTCTTTTAAAAACACATGCTAGGGGCGCCTGGGTGGCGCAGTCGGTTAAGCGTCCGACTTCAGCCAGGTCACGATCTCGCGGTCTGTGAGTTCGAGCCCCGCGTCAGGCTCTGGGCTGATGGCTCGGAGCCTGGAGCCTGTTTCCGATTCTGTGTCTCCCTCTCTCTCTGCCCCTCCCCCGTTCATGCTCTGTCTCTCTCTGTCCCAAAAATAAATAAAAAACGTTGAAAAAAAAATTAAAAAAAAAAAAAAAAAAAACACATGCTAGTGGAATAAAAGAAGACACTAGTCAAATTTACCAGATAAACCACAGAGCCTCACAGGATGGGATCACTTCATGCTCACTGCTATAAACTAAAATTAAATAGTTGGCATGGTGTGATTTAGCACAGTCAGAACATGCAACTGAGACATTTTTATGAGCAAAAATGACAAACGGAATGTCAATGCTATTTCTTTAATCTGTGTACTGAAGAACATGTGTTACTTTTTCACAAACATGCTTTGTGGGACATCAGAAATACATTATGGGGCATTTTCAAACCTGAAATTATCATTTTCCATGAAAATACATGTTTAAAAATGTAGAATTTGAACAAGCTTCAAGGTAGAATGAGATAATCTCCCATTTGTGTTTACGACTAGGAGATTATTGGAAACATGGCCCTTCTTGCCTATTACATTTCTTCTGAGTGCTCCAATATCACTAAAAAAAAAAAAAAAAAAAAAGGCAATTAACTAGAAAAAGTAGAAGGTTGCAGCTAGGAAAAATATTAGTGGGTAAGGGATAATAATGCTGTAGGGCTATGTAAATCTCATGTATTATCCACCCCATTAAGCTTACAGTGAAAGAGAAAATACAAAGTGTATTATCTTTTCTGTGATGTATGTCCAAAATATACACCAAGTATGCATAAAAATATGCTCAGGAAACAGGGTAAGGTCTCCCTAAAGAACTTAAATTACTGAAATTCCTCTGCTTTGTTAATCTATGTGTCTTACTGTTTAGAGTATATGAAACAGAGGTCTATGCTAGGTGCAAAATTACCATGGAAACAGGAACCCAGAGATCAGTAAGGAGATTTTTAGTATATACACCCCTGTAACTAGTCTTTCTTAGTCCAGCATACTGTAACTTTGTGCTAGAATCTCCTTGTTTGTACCTGCTCTGAGTTGCTATGGTGTCTAGAGGTTTGCCCTTGCATAAAAGATAGTGTAATATGAGTTTTTGCAGGACTCCTGTGATGGTTAATAGAATGAATGCAGATGATTTTTTGACGGCTAAGGGAATGGAGTATCTCACTTTTTTTTCTAACTCTGGACTGTGAATTGAAGTTAGCCTTCATATTCAGAGTGGCAACACTTTATGAAAAATATGAATAGAAAATTTTGTCTTATGGGGACTCAACTTCCTACTTGGCCATGGTACTGTGGCTTCCTGTAGGGCTACAGGCTCAGAAAGGAGTCTATCCACAGAGCTGTAGAAATAGTCCAGTGCCTTCTATGGCTAAGAAGTAAAGCTCTAGGCCAAATTCTGGAAGAGAACACCGATGATGGCCTTGAATAGACTTCTCTTCAGTAACTTCTTTGATGTACATGAGTCACTTCTACAGCAGGTAACCCAATTATTGGGGGAAATGACATCATTGGGGAATACTGTTGCACAGTAAAAATGTAAATAGGGCAATGGAAACATGAATCATAAAAACATTCTTTGGTCTATAGAAGACATAGATAGATGTTGACTGATATTTTAAGAATATTACAGATACCCAGAGTTTGTTGACTCAAATATAAATTACTGTGTGTGTGTGTGTACCTGTACCCACATATGATATCCTTTAAAAGCTGGGCTTTAATGGAAGTAAAAAACTTATGAGAACGGGCAGAAGATCATGTTTACAGAAACTATTTCTAGTCTGGTTCTTGAGTGTATCTAGGTTTCTGGGTCTTATACATGCTTATATTATCTTTTAAACATTAAGACAAAGACTCCAAAAATTTACTCATCTAGAAAATGTTGAGTAAAAAGTCTTGGAAAGCAGAAACCATTAATGAAGTATCTTCTAGTTCACTTTACACTTTGCTCTAAACATCAATTAATCTGTCTTGAAAGCCACTGTAAAAGCTCATCTGTCTAGATTCAATTTCATGGTTTAAGCAAACTTTGTATCTACATAAGCTGGTATAAAGCACGTTCTTCAATTTCTATAATGACACATCTGTAAAGTATTTTATAGTTTTATATGTCACCAGAGAGATCTTTTGTTCATAATATTGTAAAATTCCTGAATTCCGTTCAGGAATACAAAATGATTAAAAGTATTTTTTAGAAAAAAAAAAAAAGGAATTTTTGCAAATAGTCATATTAAAATGAGTATTTATCAAGTATTTTTTTGTTTAGGCATGAATTAAAATACAGGTGTCATACTTACCATAAATAATTTATATCTGTAAGAGGAAAACTAGAAAAACAAGGAGTTTAGAAATGTAAGAATGAAAAGAAATAGATCATACATGTCAAATTTCCAACACTGAGTTTACAGGTAGGTACTCATGAAAGGCCCTGGGCCTCTTGCTTCCTATAGAGAAAGCTGAAAAAAGAAAAGGATTTGCGGTAATGTCTATGAAACATAAGTGTTCAAAATCATTCAAATATTTTTCCAAGGACACACTTTATTCCTTAGGGAAAAAGTGTTACCAAATATAAAAGTGGATATATTTGATAGCCGGAGATATAAGATAGATTCCCTCTGTTAAAAAAAAAAAATTCTTTAAAAAGACCCAGACAAATCTGTAAAGGAGGATATTCACTACCATAAGAAATGAATGGGTCTTCTGAAACTAGGTTTTTCTATAATTTTCTATTGGGTTATCTTTTTTGGTAAAGATTATCAAGATAAACCTAAATGAAGACTAACTTTCTGCCATAAGAATGAAATGTGGAGTTACAGATGATAGCCTGCCTCCTTGATATTTCCCAAAGCAATGACTGTTCACTGAGGAAGTATGGCTCTGTGTGTTGCAGAGATGGTAAAAGAAAAGAAGGAGCTTTTAAACTTGATAATTTGTTTTATTTTAGGTAGTTAACAGAATATTTCTTCACATATCACTAAGAGCATGAGAACACTTAAATACTTATTTAATACATTTATATTAAACATGAAAGGTTAGAGGCTAGAACTGGATACGAGATTTTGATACAGTCATAAATCACTGTATTTAAGTCTTTGAGGGATGTATGTAATCCATCCCCATATATTATGTGTAAATGGTGTAGGAATGGTCAGATACATTATTTGCTAAAGTAAAATGCAAATACTCTTATTTGCTGGTTGCCACACATCCATGAACCATGTCCAATACTTTTACTGTAAGTATCTTTCCTGCAGATCACTTTACCATAAGCATTTTCAACAGAAACATTTTCGCTGTTTAATTGGCCATAAGGCAATCTTGCCATAAAAGATAAAAAAATAAAATAAAAATAACTGGCTGACAATTTGGTTTCTTTTCTCCAGTGATGCACTACTCCTATTTTTATATTACGTAAATCGTGGCCCTCATAATGGTTTGTACCGTGGCGCAGAGGTTTGCACCCACATTTCCCACAGAACTTTGGAACATCTATCAAAAGACATGTGACAATATGCTAAGAACAAACAAGGCTTATCACAGCACAACACAAAATTCAGTTTCAAATAGACATCCTAGCATTTGAAATCTGATGCCTCTCTTAATAAAGAAATTTTAGTGAAAAAAGAAAAAGTGTGATGCCAAACGAGGAGACACATCAACAAGCAAAAAAAAAAAAAAAGTGTTTAATACTATCAACAAAATACTTTGAAGACAAATGCTTAGGTACAACCCACAAAATAAAGTCAGTATTGCCATGATTCTACCTTCCACATTTTGAATGTATTCAAATATTTTGTGTTTTGTAGTAGTCTTTTACATTTTGCTATTCATTTTTCATGTTTCATTATGTCCTTTGAGTGAATGTCCCTCTTTTGTTTTTCGTGATTTTATCTTTACAGTGCAACTGCCTTATGGCTAGTTACGCTGTGAAAGCGTCTGTGGCTGAGATATGTACAATGAAATTACTTACAATCCACACAAACACAGTGATAAATGTAGAGTTCTAAACTAGCAGAAAGGCTGATGTCCAGCATTTACAGAAAATTTTGCTTAAATTAGGACTCATTTAACAAAATCCCAACTATGTGGAAATACATGTTAAATAGCATCCACTGGCCGAGAAACTCTCTCATCTACCTCAGAGTGGTTTCATTTGTGTCACAGCTAACCTTGGGAGTATGACCAACAGTTGGCTGGCTTTAACATGTGCCACTTTGATGTACTACTTTAACCCACAGTATGCTGAACCCTTTGTTTAAAGAATTTGTATTCAAGTATTCTAAAATTTAAGTTTTCAAACTTTCATAAAAGTAGAGAGATCAACAAACCACCTCCCCAATTTAAGTTACAACATTATGCCATATTTTTTATGCTCCATTTATCTTTCTTTTCTACTATTATAGAATTTTAAAACAGATCCCTCACATCAGATCATTTCAACTCTAAATACTTCCATATGTAGCTCTGTAAAATAAGGACTTCGCAAAACTACATTTATTCCACCATATAATGAGTTCACAGTCAAATTTTCCTGATGTCTCAAAAATTTCTTTCTTCAGTTGGCTTGTACTAGTCAGGCTGAAATAAGATTTACTGATGGCATTGGACTATGATTGCTACTTAAGTACCTTAAATCTAAAAAGAGGCTCTCATACCCTCATTTTCATGTTCTTGGCTTACTGAGGGAACCATAGCAACAAACTCATAGGATGCTCCACATTCCGAGCTTGTGTGCAGGTTTCTCATGGTGGCATTAAAACATCCTCTAACCTCAGTATGTCTTATAAACAGAAAGTTAGAGCTAGCAGCTTTCAGGTCAAACTCTTGTGGTTAGAATACTTTATGGATGGTGCTGTATACTTTACATCTTGTCATACTGTAACGCTTAGAGTTGCTAAGATCAGTCAGCCAATTCAAGTGATGGCAGCCCCATCTTTCCATATTTTCAAGTTCATCATCAACCTGTCTCCTAGTGCAATGGTTTCCAATGTTGGCTGCACACTGCAATCACCTGGGATGGGGTAGGTGCAGAGTTTAGAAACTATCACTGACTGAGTCCCATGCCCAGAGATTCCAATTCAAGCTGTGGTCTGAATATTAGAGATTTAAAATATTAAATATTTAAGATATTAGGAATTTAAAAACTCCCAAGATGATTCTAATGTGCAGCCAGGATCAAAATACAGTGGTTTTTGCATACACTGACAATCTTTGCTTGAACCATTTCATTAGAGCATGCAAATTGGTGATTTTTCTAATTTTATTGTTCTTTCTACATTTATCAGCAGGAATTCCTTTGGCGTATTTAGATACCTTAAGATAGCTATTAATGGCCAGGATTATTTGGTTATCCTAAAAATAATCTGTACAGGATAGTAGGATAAACTTTTAATTCTTCTCTTTAATTACCAGTAATTAAATTAATTTACTTTTGAGTAAGGCAGTGATTTTCACACTGCACTGTGTGATCATCAGGGCATATTCAAAAAGTTGATGCCTGCTTCGGGCCCCAGACTTCAACAGTTCCGCAGGCAATTTTAATGTACAACAAAGTTGGGAACCTCTGGAGGTGCTAGTACCCGAATTACCTCCAATGGTGATAAACAAAAGTTTGTTGTTTGCTTGTTCCAGTAGTGGTTGTTGCATTTCTGTTGACAGAAAAATGTATGTGATCGTTTTGACCCAGATATGAAAAGAAAAGAAAGAAGAGCTGACAGGAAACATGACAATTTTATTAAATTCCAAGATCAGGTTGATCTCCAACTTCCATAAGAACTAATCAAATGATAGAAAGGTCAGTAGTTTGCTGGTCTCCACACAATGTTCTGATTTAATGAATATTTAAGAATTATTTAAGTGATTTTACTGTTAAATCTGTCTATAAAGCTTATGATATAGGGCATTTGGAAACAAATGGCTTTTTAAAGCCTAATAACTCACTAACATTTTATATATTCATGAAAATTTACACTCCTAGACTCTGGCAACATAGCAAGCATGGATAGGCATAGCAGTTGGTATAGGTAGGAATATTTGTAGGGACCCCCTCAGACTCTGACAGTCAGCACGAAGGTTGTTTTGAAGTAAAGACATTTGAAATTCAACAAATGTAGAAACAAGCCTTCTTGGAGCATCCCTTATTTCACTAAAAGCAGAAACTTCTGGGGGTGAGGCTGCCATGGGTCCCTTCTGTGGGAGATTCATGGCATGAAAAAAAAGTGGGAGGACCACTTGTACCTGCATAAACAAACATTATTGCAAAATTTCTTAGATCCCCATTGTTCCCCTAGGAACCTATTTGTTTTTCCCCCAGAAACCCTTTCTGCCCACTTCCTCTCCCCCATTAAGCTAGGTAGATAACCCCTAGTGTAGTCATTTAGGTAAACTACTTTCATGAGCTCCTATGTGTATCTGAATACTTTGGGATTATTTTTCTATTAATTTAACTATTGTCAGTTAAATTCACTGGCTTCCTCAGTCACTTAACCTAAGAAGGCAGAGGAAAAGCCTCACTCTTCCCACATATTGTTAAGCATTTTTGGTGGGCAGTTTGACAATATGTGCCCCTAAAGCCCCCGTATACACAGTTGCCCAGGCAGTTCCACTTAAAAAAATGTAAGTGACAAAGATACTCAGATGTGCAGAGAAACCGTTTACCATTGTTCGTCAAAGTAAAAAACTGGAAAAAAAAATTTACTAATAAGGGATTGCTTACATAAATTTTCTAAACCATGGGTATTTAACCATTAAAAAAGAGGTGGGTCTTTATATACTGATAACAGAAACACATGCTTGGTTTTCACTATGCCGTTAAGGAAAAAACCTACATTATAGAACACTGTATAATATATCCTCACTGAATTAAAAACAAAACAAAGCCAAAGGTGTGTTTGTGTGTGCGCGCGCGTGTGAGTAGGTATCTACAGAGGTGTGTGGGGCAATGGCCATTGTATAGAAAGACGTGGGAATGAAGGAAATTTTACCTTTACTCCAAGTTCTTCAAGACTTACTTTTTGTAAAATATAGAAGGCCTTTTGTAATAAAACATTAACAAGTTAAGAGAACCTTTTTGTGGTGATCAGGAAGCTATAGTGTTGTAGCTGTGGTAAGAAGAATATCATGACTATGTAGCTAAAAAGGCCTGAAAAAATAAGGGAGGAAAAACTTGGCTGGTTTTAACAGAAAGTCGTATTCCTCCTGTTATTTAGAAGAGAAACAGGAAGGAATGAATATATGATGAAATTTTGTCATTTAGCCATAATAAATCATAACATCCAAAATCCTCAATCGTCCTTTATACATGATTGCTAATCTAATATTCTATTTATGAACATGTATAATATAACTTCCTATTCTATCTCCTTTATAAATCCGGCACATTTCTACTGAGGCATAAAGTGTTCCCATTTAAGTTTGTGTCCTATCTCATGATGTGCTGATGCTTTTTTGTATTGTAAATTACTTGCTCCAGATGGAGGAAAAAAAGAAATAAATTGACTTAGGGCTAGTCTCACATTTATCTTTTACCTTCAGTATTTATGTTTTGTTTTTTTTTTTTTTTAACCCACTGCAGTGGGAAGAAAGTCGTATCTATACATTTTAGGAACAAAATTTAAATATGTAAACAAAACACAAAACCCAACCCCTATAAAGTCTTAAAATTAGTAGTATACATTAACTATTAATGTCAGTATGTACCACACAATAATGATTTAATGGACAGTATGTTAAAATTATGGCACTTAAATACATACTCCACAATAAATGGATGTGGCACTGTGAAGTTAAATTACCCTATCAGTTTAAAATTTCTGTTTTACCACCATCTTTTTCATTCCCTTTCACATTTTATTGTCAAATATCCACTATTTCAACTGAATGAAATCATTAATATTTTCTCTCTTACTCATTACTTATTACAATAGGCCCACCCAAGGCTCTCTACCCCTTAATGCCTTCTGGGTCAACCAGAAATTTCCCTTACTTTTATTCTCCTGTGTCCTTTGCTAACTCGTTGCTTTAGGAAAAACTCTAATCTTGTGGCTTCTTTATTTTCTTAGAAGTAGTAATTCCCAATCAGTTATTTAACATTCATTAATATCTGCTCTTGACACTATTTCTTGAGCACTTTCTTCTAGTGAAAGGGAGCCAGATTCCTTGGCCTGTGGGCACAGACAGGTGCACTCAGGTTCAGAAGGGGGCCCCTTCTCATCTGCAGGGAAGGGGAGGGTGGGGGGCTGCCGGAAGAAGGCTAGGATTCTCAGGCTGATGCCATGCTGCTCCCCTCCCCTCATTTTACACATAAGTACTAAAACTGGAAACTGCCTAGACTCTAGTATTTTTTTCCTGGAACAGAAAAACTGTGAAATTGTGACTTGTGGCACAATTCACTTTACAGGATGTGGCTGGAGGATTTAAGTAAGAGCCAATGAACACTTTGACAAAAGGACTCAATTTATGGCTTCAACAGCTTCTTTCTGGTGGGCAACACAAACTATGTATCTTTTGTGTGTGTGTGTGTGTGTGTGAGTGTGTGTGTGTGAGAGAGAGAGAGAGAGAGAGAGAGAGAGAGAGAGAGAGAGAAAGAGAAAGAGTGTGTGTGTGTGTGTGTGTGTGAATTGGTGTGCTTTTTCTTAAAAGAGAAGCCCAAGGGTTCCACCAAGGGTTCCACCTCCTTTCTTTTCTTTAAGGACTATTTTGCATAATATTTTCCATCAAGAAGAATTATAATCACATGTGCATATATTTGTATTCTCACTTTCCTCCGGCTTTTATCTATTATTCTATTATATATGTTTATGACTATGGTGTTTATTTTCTATCTTATTGTGTGTGGTCTTAAAAGCTACCTCAAATTTTGGCAGAACGTAAGAGACTGTACAAATGCATCAAATTTTAAGAGAGGTGAAGATGTGAACAATGGAAAAATGGAACACTAATAAAAGAGAAAACAGAAAGGAACATTAAGACAACATTCCCTCCTCACTGCTCTTTAGTGGAACATACATAAAAAAAACAAAAAACACAAGGTTATAAGAAATGCAAGGCTATAAGGAAAAGACAGAGCCAAAACAAAACGATAAACTCTCTTCATAAAAGACAAAAGGATGCGCATTTTATGTTTATAGAGAGTAGATATGTAACACTGCTAAGCTAGAAAATACGGAATAATGAAGAGAGGGGAACAGAAAAGCAAGATAACAATAAAGCATAAATACTTCAAAACAACTTTATTACTTTCGGGGAAGCTTCTCCTTAAGACTCCTTCCCAACCAGCCTGAGAAAACTGTAGAGGGGATGGTTCTTCCTTGTGTTTTGGGAAGTAATCTCTTTGAGCCCCAAACTTAAAAAGCTTTGGCTTTTTACTTTCATACAGCCTACTATCCCTCATACAAAAATCAACCAAACGACTGTCAGACCAAAGGACCAACCAACCCGAGCAAACAAACAGAGGGATTCTGCTGAACTGAATCATAAAGAAATGGAAATCTTTTCAGCCTAGGGCATCCTGAGCTCTTCCTTAGAAAATGACTCTGCAGTAAGTCAGCTATTTAAAAACAAAATTCAGCAGCTGGTCTCAGGTTCTGGCATTTCAACAGAATGTGTAACATCCTGAAAACACCAGAGTAGGCAGGGATCTCTCCCAGGTAGTGATCAAACCATTGCCCTGTTAACAATTCACCTTATTGCTAAAAGGCTTTTTAAGTTCCAAGATTTTCAACTCAAGTTTGTAATATGTATATAAAGGTAGAGCAATTGTCTGCAACAAAATGTTCAAAATATTGAAGAAAAATGAGGAACAATAAGAGACTTAATCCTAAATCTTTTCATGTAATCCTTTCTTATTTAGGAAACCAAGAAAATTGAACAAAGATGTTACTTTTGTCAAGATCTAGTCAAAGACAAAGACAAAGACTACCTCTATCTATCTATCTATCTATCTATCTATCTATCTATCTATCTATCTATCTATTAAATTTTAAGCCACCCCTGCCCTTATTCTGGTCAGGACTACCAAATTCTAAAAATGAGAGGATTTTTATACTACATTTAGTATTTCTGCATGCAATGTGGTAAAGAGAAGATAAGAGTTAAACTTAACAGAAAAAGCAGCAAAACTGACATTTTATGCTATTATTTACTTGCAATCAAACTTCTAAAGATATCTATCACTACTTAGAAAAAGAAACATGAAACAAATCAGATTTTACTCCTTTATGCATACAATCAAATTTCAGTTTTCTACCCTTATCTTTGTAGCTTATTGCCATGGTTACAATTTAAATGTCATAACTGTGGCTGAAACGTAGGCAAATTTAAGAAAGCACACAAGTAACGTTATTATAGTTAAAATAATAGAAAGTGGAGTAAATAGCAGTTGTGATTGTAGTGTGTGAAGATTAATACACTCCTTCTCCCCCCAAAAGCAAAAAACAAGGTCAGTAAATGTAACTAACACCTGCCAGATCTGAATAGGAGTTTGGTATGAGTATACTCTGACAAAAGTAAGGGAGGAAGCATAGTTATTAGGTGTGAATTACAAATGTAGCTGTGGTGAAGACAGATGAATTATTGGAGTTGTATTTCCCTAACGTTAAAGTATTTGGGGAGGAACTCAGACAATACACACACACACACACTTATCTATATTTAACTCATTAGTAAATCGTGAAGATGCTGGTCGAACGATGCTGAGTAAATGTACTAGAGGGGAGGGAGGTAGAAAGGACAGCAAGGCCCCAAATATTTCATTCTGTTATGTGTCTTCCTAATCAAAGCTCATTCTCTATATATGTAAATCAACACAGTTGTACACTGCCTGGCTGGCTTTTGGTAGTTAGAAACCACCGAACTGCCTTTTCTGGCTCAGCTCATCCAGGGCAGAATGGTGTGTGTCAGGAGCGGAACTGTACTAAGAAGATCCAGGATGTTCTCCGGCTCTGCTCTAGGCAGCATTTCTGGCTTGGCTTTATCTCCTTCCTGGTTCCAGCTAATGCTGGAAATCTCCCCCTGCCCTACTTCTCACCACTGCTCCAGTTTGGAAACAAAACCACCTAATCCATTGCCCCCTCAGTCCTAGAAACAGTGGCAGCTTTGGTTATGATCAGTCTCATGGGCGTTTGAGTATGCTGTTTAATTTTCCCAAAACTTCCAATGCGCCCTTGAACTATAAACCTCCCTGAATCAAATCCCTCATATGGAACTAGCTGCCATGAGCTTGGTTTTCCTGACTTGACTCTGACTAATATAGTTATCATCCTTGGTCTACAAAAAGCTCGTGCCTATCAAACACTTGCACTGCAACAAAAAAGGGCAATATATAAGAGATTTTTAATAAAACGATGATGCCAATGAGGAAGTATGAGAGGATCAACCTCACATTCCTAAAGGGAGGGAAAAATAATATAATCTTTTCAGGCAAACAACTTGGTTACACATATCAAGAGGCTTAAAAATGTTCATATACTCTAATATTTTTTCTTTAAAAGTCTAGCCTATGATAAATCAAAAGTACAGATATAATTTTATGTACAGGGATGTTTCCCACAATGTTATATATAATTGTAAAAAAAATTAGAAACAACCTTAATGTCCAGAAATAGAGATATCAGTAAATATGGCATATATCTGTCGTTCCCCTTTATAGCCCCCCCTCCTCCGATTTCAAGTGGATAGCATTATATACCTCCACTAGACCTGAAGCACTTAAGAGGACAAGGATATTTGTTTTAAAGATTGACAGCTATGTGCTAGACAACTGTTTTAAGGCTCTCAAGAAATATTTCTGGAATAAATTAATGATGTACTGTTAAAGATAAACTTACAGAAGAATTTTATATGAAATGGCAAATTTTTGCCACAAACAAGTACGAAACGCACTACTGTGTGCTTAGTATTTTTCTTTACATTTTTCAAATCACTTTTTAATAGTTTATAGAGCTGCTATTTCTCCTGAAGAATATTTAAATCAGGCAACTTTTTTGCTCAAAGCATTTTCAGTGACTCTCCATGACCTGTGGGAGAGTTAAAAGTCACCAGTATTTACAAATCTCTCTATTTTGACCCAATGTGGCTATCTAGACTTTGCACACTTTGCCATCTCTCAAACCAGTTTTAAATGTTCATATGCGACATTTGTTGTCTCTTTTGCTGCCTAGTGACAAAGCGCTCTCTGCAGTAGGCAGAGACATTTACAACAATGTCTCCCACACAATATACATTTGGCATCTAACCACATACTATTTCATGGTATGATTTTCCTTATATTAAGCTACTGTTTGTGAGTCTTATTGTTAAGTAGCTTTTCATATGTCTTTGCCTAATCTATGGCTTGAGTAAACAATTCATGGGAATTGGGAATAGCTTTCTTATAAAACAGTGGAGTGCCTTGTACGCACTATAAATAACCCTGGAATCCTAATACCAGGTTTTGGTAAACTCAGATATCAGACATTTAGTGATCTGAGTTTTATTCAAGATCAAAATCTGTCTAAAAATTGTCAAAGTATTTAGATAACAAGGCCTATTCTAGTATTTATATATTGATAACATTGTCCTTTATGTTATAAGTTCCAAGGAAGATGCAGAAACATGTACGTGTTGCACCAAATCACTGTGTGACCAGCAATGTGTATAGGACTGGGTCCGTGATGTAGATGCTCAACATTTAATGAATGAACACTGAATATGAAGTCATCAAATATTTATGAAGATGGCAGATACTCTCCTTAATGTAATTCATCCTTTCTACGAAGTGAATTTGGAGTGAAAAGAAAGATAAGGAAATTATATTAGAAGCTTCTGGATTCTATTAGAAGTTACCATATAGTCTGCATCTGGATACATAAAGGATATGAATGTTTCAGGCAACTCTTGAGTGCGGGAAACACTACGAAAGGAAAAATCTTGATTTATATAAATGATCAGTCAACTTTCCCAGATTATGCAGGAACTTTTGTGAGGGCATCCTTGTACTTTCTTATGATAGAAAAGAAAATATTCAGATGATATGTGCCGATATTAAAAATGTCCAGTGGTGATAACATTGACATGCTGATGTCCAGTGCTTTAACTTTCTTTATTGCTGATATCTTTAAGTCTACTCAACAATGTTCAAACGAATCAAGCAAAGTAAGAACTATTTGAAAGTGAAGGAGCTCAGGAGTGTCACTACAAGAGGCAGTAAACTGAGAAAGCAAGCTATATGAATGCTCTTTTTGTGTGTGCAAAACATAAGAAATATTTTTTGTATGATAAAAACTCATACCTGTTGATCTCCAAGGAAATGACTTCTCAGTTGAGCTAGAGAAAAAAGGGAAAAAATGAAATATTTACTTCCTTTGTCATAACATTTAACTGTGGACCTATTTTGCACATAAACATCTAATTTTCACATTTCATTACATAAAAGTATAAAAGTCTCAAACAAAATTTAAAGCCACTCTTTTAACTAAGTTAATTTTAGACATATTTAAGCTTCCATATCAATTTGGGACGAAACTAGTTCTACTTGGAAATTAAGGCAAATTATAAAGTGATATAAGATTCTTCTTGGATAAGACAAATAAAATAGCACAACTATGCATGATATTCATGGTACTTATGTATTATGTTGCTTTTTGTGATATGAAAACTACATATACGTTAAAAAGAACATATACGTTATATACATAGAAGTTATTATACATGTATACATTGACTACAACACATTAAAAAGGACCCAAAAGGCTGTTAAAAACTTCATTCTAATTCCTGTTAAAAGCCCCGGAAACTAAAAATAAATACACACACACATGCACACATACAAACATAAATGTCTAGAAACTATAATCGGCACAAAATTTATTGGTTAGTTTGAGCTGGATGTTAACCTTATATAAGGTTTTAGGGGCACCTGAGTGGCTCAGTGAGTTATGCCTCTGACTTCGGTTCAGGTCATGATCTCATGGTTCCTGGGTTCGAGCCCCATGTTGGGCTCTGTGCTGACAGCTCGGAGCATAGAGCCTGTTTTGGATGCTTGTCTCTAACCCTGCCCCTCTCCTGCTTGTGCCCTCTGTCTCTCTCTCTCTCAAAACTAAACATTAAAAAAATTTTAAAAAATATATAGGGTTTTAAAAATCAGAATATTTTAGCTATACATGTCTCTTAGTTTATAGAGTACCAATTTAATACATTTCTTCATAAAAACATATCTGTGCTTCCCCACCCCCCCCCCCCCCCCCCACTTGCCAAATACAGCAAAGCATGGTGCTAAGGGGACAGTGAAGTAGAACACAGGAACAAGAGGCTGGATTATGAAGCATTTATTAAACTCTTGATGAAGCACTTTACATATATTATCTCCTTTTTATTGTCCACAACAACCTTCTGAAAAGATACATCATCATTCTTATTTTACAGGTAAAGAAACTGGTCAAAATCTTATGCTAGTAACCAGAATTGGCTGGGATTCAAACCCAGGATGGCCTGATTCCAAAGTCAGGGCTTTTCACTAGTGTATATGGCAGAACGGCTTGCGATCTCATTTTTCCATTAACCATGTAAACACACACACACACACACACACACACACACAATATGCCTAGAAAGAAAGAAGTCTGGAAAAATAAAAACCCAAGTGTTAGCAGTTATTTCTGTGGGGTACAATTAAAATGTCTTTTTTTTCTCCTTCTTAAACATTTTACTTTTTTGAAATCAGGAAAAATGCACATATTGACTTATTTTTAGGGTGTTTATTAAATTTAAGGAAAAGGTGTGTGACTCCGGACTTAAGGAAACACTATAAAATACAGGACATGGAACAGAAGAAGGGAGCAGTGTTTTTAGTGCTATAGTTCTCAGATTTAAAGTTCTTGTTAACCCCCTGTTATTTCCCCAATTGATAAAGTGGTTAATGAAACTCTAGATTTAATAAGAACTCCCTGAACTTCAACTTTGTGTGTGATTTGTCTTTACTTTGGTCAGAGCCCTAGCAGTTTACATTCTGGGACCTTGAACTAGCAGCAAGCAGGGGAGGGGCATGCCCCCAGTGAATGCGTATCTCTATTACTCTGTTGATGTTCCTTTATCTGCTGCACTCCTACCTGATTTCAGAAGGGACTGATGGGACAGGAAAAGGTGAACATTTGGTCAGATACGAGTTAGGGCACATTTGTCTTCTTGCTCCTGAGGGAAGGTTATTACATTCTGTGACTCCAAAAGTGGTTCCCTACACTGAATTTCAACTTCTCTTAAATCTGTTTTTATTTCACTCTATCATCTAAATTAGTTTTCTAAATACTGAGGTTGATATTACCTAACTGTGTTCCTTTCAAAATGTTCATACTTTTGCCAATATTAAAATATGTGATAAATTAAAAACTGCCATCTAGAATTGTTTAATGTACCTCAAGTTTCTTGGGAATAATATCATGAAAATTATTATCTTCTGAGTATGAAACTTACATAAACTTTAATGAAATACTTTCACAAGATTTTTTATTCTTATAATTATAGATAACAGAATATAATTCAGGTTGATTTCTCAAATTGGGCAAGGGTTGTGGCTATTTTGCTCATCTTTTTAATGTCAAGTGCCTGTCATACTATCTCACACATAGCAGATGCTTAATATATGTTGTTGTTACAACAGATTGGGTAGAATATCAAGTTCTTAACTGTCCTGACTGATCAGGTATATATAAGTGATCAAGCAGGCAACTTATTCTCGTCCATTCTAGGTAGAAAATTGCAGTAGCCTCGGTTAGGCAAACAGCTTTTTTACTGCTGAAAAGGCCTTTGATCATCAAAATGCAATAAGCCATTCCTAGGTGAGGTGAAGGCAACAGGAAGTCTCGGTTAATATTTTTCTCTATTTTAGGTAAAAGATAAAAATCATTAGGAAAATAAACTAATATTAGGATCAAAAACAAGCAAAAATTTCCATGGTATTTTTTTTTGAAGACCTGTGTGTTCAGCCAAATTACTTCACACTAATCTTACAATTCTGTTATAACTGGTCACTGCATGTTATTCAGAATGGTCAATTTTCTCTTGAATCATTCACTTTAAATGATTCTCAAATCGTTCAATACTCTGGGATTCGGGGATCAGACAATAAATATGTGCAATTTTGAAATGCTATTTTAAGTCACTGAACATAACCTGCTTTTCTCAGAACAATTAGAGGTGGCCCCCATGTTAGACATGTAGGCTTCTTCTCCCTTCTTCCCTTCCTCTCTCCAACCATCTAATCCTAGAAACACTTGCCCAACTTGTACTGTCTACAACGTGTCTATAGGCACTGTGCCCACAAATGATTCCATCCTATTCCCTTTCTTATCCGAAGATTCCAAGTGACTCGTGTCCTAGGAGCTTCTGCTGGAATGTAAAACACATTTTAAAATACAAGAACTGAATCATCCAGGTTAACTTTGTTTCAGTGGAAAGATGCATTCACAATTTCTAATAGCTTAATTATCAACAACCTTCTAGAATGAAATTCTTAAGTCTGAGACTGTGGAGTCACACAGTGAACAATTAGAAGTTCATTAGCAAATTAGTAAATCAAGGCTGTTCGTTTTAATGTGGACAATATTAGTTTTATTTTAAAGAAGACACCATGCTTTCCTCGTAATGTTATAAAAATATATGTAGTAAATCATTGTAAAATTAAATGTTTTATTTTTCATTTCGCAGACATAAACGGATGCAAAAATATCTTTGCTAGGTGTGTATGGTTGCACAATGTCTTAAAAACCCCTAATCATTACCACCTAGTCGCTCAAAGTGAAGAGCATGGAATCATTTTATTGTTTTCCACCCACTAGTGTGCAATCTCCATGAGGGCAGGAAAGTCTGCCTTATTCACAGATGTACTTCCAGAAACTAAGATAGTCCCGGGCACACAGCAGCCACTTAAAACATACACCTTTTGAATTCATCCCTACTACCACAGACACAGTTCGGGCCTTCATCCTCTCAGTGTGTTGTGGCTGGATCATCCTTCCAGGCTCTCCTCCACACTGCCGCTGCAGTGATTTTTCAAACCCTCGGATATCTGACATCACTCTCGTGATGCTAACGCATAACAGACCCACAGAGGAAACAGCTCAAACATCTTGGTATGCCCCAGACGGCCCTCCACCACCCAGGTCCTTCTAGTCTGCCCTTTTCCACACAAACCTACATTCCAGGCACTTCTAATTACTTGCAGTTCCCCCACATACCGCGCTGCTTCATGCTTCCAGCGCAATTTTGGGGATAGAATGTGCGGAAACACAGTCTGGAAGCTCTTTCAGAATTACACAAATTCTAGAGTGGCCAATGCAGGTAACCTGTTACAACATATATGTCATACACCCATGAAATTGAATATGCTGATAAACTTTACTCCATATCACTTAATAACAGAAATTTTTTTGAAAAATAGTATACTTAAGTCTGCACCCAATTTCCTTCCAATTCTATTTCTGATGTGGGCTAGCCTGCGTTAATGGACACTAGTAGGTAAACAGTAGTGGAGGGGGCAGTAGAGAATTTGATGGAGCCACATAGAGTAATGTTAGCATGTCATTTCTCTCTCTCTCTCTCCTAGGTCTAGATGGGGTTCTTTCCATTAGTAGTAGTGCAGGCTACTATCATTACTCTCCTACAAGACACACTGGATTGAATAGAACCCCAGAGTCATTTTTCTGTTGAAAAGAAAGTCAGGCCTCAGCCTGAGACTAGAACGTGGTCAAACTGCAAAACTTACTGCTTTGTTTTATGGAAAACAAATTCTCTGTATTAACAGTGAAGGCAACCAACAATAAGACAAAAAGGTAACTTCCTGAATGGAAGGAGAGGTCTGCAAATGATGTATCTGATAAGGGATTAATATGCAAAATAAAGAGAAGACTTACACAACTCAACAGTAAAAAAAAAAACCCCAAAAACCCCATATAAGCTGATTAAAATGGGCACAGAACTCAAATAGACATTTTTCCAAAGAAGACATCCAGATGGCCAACAGATATGTGAAAAGATGTTCAACATCACCATCAAAATAAAACCTTATATCTGCCAGAATGGCTAGAATGAAAAGAAAAAAAAAAGACAAATAACAAGTGTTAGGGAAGATGTGGAGAAGAAGTAACCCTCATGCACTACTGGTAGGAATGTAAATTGGTACAGCCATTATGAAAAACAGGATGGAGGTTCCTCAAAAAATTAACAGAACCACTATGTGACTCGGTAATTCCTCTCCTGGGTATTTAACCCAAAGAAAATAAAAACACTAATTTGAAAACATATATATTCCCCTATGTTTATTGCAGCATTATTTACAGTAGTTAATCATGGAAGCAGCCCAAATGACCATCAAGAGATAAAGAAAATATGGAGTATAAATACACAAAGGAATATTATTCAGCTATATAAAAAAAAAAAGAGAGCTTGCCATGTGTGACAACATGGATGAACCTAGAAGTATTATGCTAAGTGAGGAGAGTCTGAGAAAGACAAATACCATATGATTTCACTTATATATGGAATCTAAAAAAACAAAACAAAGAAACAAAGAGCAGAAACAGACTATAAATATGGAAAACAAACTGATGGTTGCCAGAGGGGAGGAGGGTGGAGGATGGGCAAAGTGGGAGAAGGGGAATAGAAAAAAAATCACCTTAAGAAATTTTACACACACACACACACGTACATATGTGTATATACAGAACCCTCATTAATAGTTTAAAATTTGAGTATAGTCAATACGAAGGTAAATTTCACTTGTATTAATGGAGAGGAATCACTGTAATGAATTATTTGAGACTTTTGCTTATAAGAGTATGGGTGTGTGCCACTGTCTAGACTATGTACTCTTTACAGCATTCTCCCTGATGATCACCAATTATCCTTGAAGAATTAATAATAACAAAAAGAATTCAATGAAATTTGATCACATCCTCCTTTAAGTGAACAATGTGCCCAGTAACCTATCTCAATTTTAGGTCTTTTTGTATGATTTTAATTGTAGTAGTTGTTTACCTGCTTCAACTACCAAACTATGACCATCTTCTTGAGGGTAAAGTTTGTGTTTTAATTCTGTCTGTATCAACTAGCTAGCATTGAGTAGATAGCTGATCTTAATCTTAGCTCTTTGGATTCTTTTTTTCAAGGCTCATTCTATGTGATTTTAGAAATTCTTTTATTAATTTTTTAAATGTTTATTTTTGAGAGAGAGAGAGACAGAGACAGAGAGAGAGAAGCAGAGAGGGAGGCACAGAATCCAAAGTAGGCTCCAGGCTCTGAGCTGTCAGCCTGATGTGGGGTTTTAACTCATGAACCATGAGATCATGACCTGAGCCAAAGTCGGATCCTTAATCGACTGAGTCACCCAGGTGCCCCAGAAATTATTTCAATTATTCTATGAAGGGATCAGAATTCCCTCACCTTGATTTGGCTCTATTATAGTAAAGATGTTTATTGTATACATAACATGAATCCAATTAATAAATATCTGATTATCTACTTGAGTGCCAGACATCATTAGAAGCTTCATTTGCAAAGTCCTTGTCTTCCAATGCTGGACTGTCTTATAATTACTCATTATGGTACTTTTGTGACACCTCCAGTGGATCACATGCCCAAAGGCAAGAAGGTGTCAAGAGACTTTGGAAAGGCTGTTCTTAAAGACAGAAACCTTTAAGAGAGGACTCTGATGGGCCCCGTAGTGTTTGAAGGAAGAAGCATTCACCTATCTATAACAACCCAAAGTGTGAAACATTTGTCTTTTACAACAAAAAAACACAAGATCTAGCTCTCCTTCTACTCACCTAGCAAGAGAAGGTAAATTAGTATTGGGACCACTCAGGTGGAAACCGGAACATGAAGGCTCCAGTGGGAGAGAGATATAGCAATATGAAATGTATTACCAAATTCTAGAGTTCACTTCAATTCCCATGGATCAAAAATTGTAAAGGGCTAGTAATCAGCCAGTTTGGGAGACCACCAACATAATATTCTACATGTCCAAATAAAACATTTCTCCCTTTTGTATTATGACACTGTCTTCAAATGGTTATTTAAATCATCCCAATTTGGTAGCATTATATCATCTATTTATTTCACTATTACAACATATTCTTCCACAATGTTTTTAAAATGATTCTTAGGTGATCTTCCTTTACTGAACAGAGGTAATTAACAGACGAACACACAATAATCATATGTTCATTGACTATTTTTACTATTAGTTTTACTACTTTGAGTTCTGAGTATAAGTTCTGAGTCTCATACAAAAGTTCTGTATTTCTTCTGTACATGTAAACTCCTGAATTCAAAAATTATCACTACAGATGACATCTCAGTTGCTTAAATAAATTCCAAACTGAGTATCTTTCTCTAACAATTCATTATTGTCTTATTTTCAATTTATGATGCGTTTATTTTAAAAATCAACTTCCAACTTTTCACTTGTTATTGGTGAATATCCCAATATTATATTGGGTTATATATCCCAAACTGGCTTTATTATTCTACTAATTGGTGTTATTCTATTAGCAAGTATGTAGGTCTCCTGGATTCTAAATCCATTGTGAAAACTTCTGGTGACTCTCTATTAGTTTGTTATAATTTCCTTTATAATCCGTTGCTCTAATATTTATGTCTAATGTTAATTGATTCCGAGGTCCATTTCTGGATTAAAAAGAAAACAGCGGAGGGGTGGAGGGCACCTAGGTGGCCCAGCCGGTTGGGTGACCAACTCTTGATTTTGGCTCAGGTCATGATCTCAGGGCTTGTGAATTCAAGCCCTGCATTAAGCTTGCTGCTGTCAGCATAGAACCCACTCAGATCTTCTGTCCCCTCCTCTGTGTCCCTTAATGCTTGTGCTCGCTTTCAAAAATAAGTAAATCTCTAAAAAAAAACAAAAGAAAAGAAAAGAAAAGAAAAAAGAGGGGTGCCTGCATGGCTCAGTTGATTGAGTGTCCGACTCTTGTTTCAGCTCAGATCACAATCCCAGGGTCGTGGGATCAGGCCCCATGTCAGGCCTGTGGAGCCTGCTTAAGATTCTCTCTCTTTCTCCCTCTCTCCCTTGGCCCCTGTCCTCCACTTGCTCTCCTCTAAAAATAAAAATAAAATAAAAAGGAAAGTGGTTTATTTGGGTTTTTATTTTCTGGCAATGAATTCATATTGCAATTACTTAGCACCTTGTTATCTTTTAGGCATTACAAATTGCTTTTTAACGAAATGCATCATAATCTTCTTAGATATGGACTCTGGGCTCCACAGTTCCCAGGTTACTTCGTATTTCCTAATATGTACCTAGGATTTTCTACCCCAGAAATCTGGCAAAATAACTACTAATGATTCTTAAGTTTTAGTCTCTACTTGGGAGTATTACAAGATAAATTTAAAACAAACTTCCTTAACTGAGTAACCGTTCTGGTAAACGTAACTTTCTGTATCTTCATTAATTATAATAGTCAATTATGATATGGAGATAATACCATAACATACTTTAAGGTTTTTTTTAAATTTCTATTTAGTATTGCTTTGACTTCCCTTTTAATTTAGTACATTTAAAATTTAGCCGTGTTTCTCTTAACACATTTATAAAGTCTACTAGTTCCTTGTGAGTTCTTAGCTAGGTAGATAGCTTATTCTGTCCTTTAGCTTAATCTCGAGTGCTCTTGAATGCTTGAGAATGCTACTTCTTAAATATAATGTCTGTGGAAGTCCCAAGTCTTAAAAACAGTTACCATGTAAGCAGGTCAAATTTCTCTTCACCCTCAGCAAGAATACCCTTGAGCTTATTTTATGCTCATAATTAGCAGGGGGGGAAGGGGGGTCTAGAAAATGGAGATGGAATCAAGACCTCTCTGATGCTATAAGCCAGCTTCTGGTGTTCCAAGAACTCATACCACCTACCAACAGGTATATACCTGTTCCACCTTCCACCAGGCTATATCAAGAAGTCAAAGATAGGAAGGCCAATATGTAGAACAGACAATGAAGGTGAATGCTTTACCTGGCTGAAGCAGAGGTGGGGAGCTGGAAGGCAAATAGCTAGCCCTATCAACGACACTGTTTTTAAGGGGCTCTGAGGACCCTAGTTTGAAAAGTCACTAGCCCATACACAATAAGGTTATCTTAGCAATAACACCCAGAAAGCAATCCTTCTTAGCATCTAACTACATTTTTAAGAGCCTCGTCCAAATTTTTTGTCTATTCATAATCAATCTCAACAAAAACAAAAACTCTTCCTCTAAATTTATGATTTTTCCAGGACTCAGGTTCCTTTCTGTGTTTTTATCGTGGTATCAGACCCTGCACAATTCTCTATTGGATGGAGACCGATTTCCTTCTTCCTAAGAAAGGACCACATGATCAGCAGCCAGGAAAAAGGAAACCATGATAACATGCTCATTATGGTAGTTTATTAATGTTTTTGTGTCTTATGGCTCTGAGTTGACCCTGAAATGGTATATGCTTATAATCTGGGCTAAGCAAGGCATAACATATGAGAAAGAGCAAAGGATCTCTTTTCATAATTGTTTATATGATCTGAGGCTGATATTGAGGTTAGAGAAAGGAAAGAGCACTTGCATGAAAAATGATGTCCTTCTTGTAGGATGCAGTTGTTCCTGACCCATCTTGTAGGATGCAGTTGTTCCTTGTGTACCAGGACACAAGCCCTGAGTCACCTTTCACTAGTGTGGATGGATTTGGGCTGATCCATCTGCAATCTACACCAAGTCACCTGGAGAGCCAACAGAAGGTGCAAACAGGAAGGCTGTAGAAGAGAAGGACTGATACTTCAAGGAATCTGGGAAAGATCTAAGACTTACAGTCTGAACCATATATTTCCTCTCAGTGACACTTTACCTGAAAAAACTGGTCATGCTCTCAAAATGTGCTTTACAAGTTTAGTCTTTAAAAAATCATGAGTAATAGGGACAACAAAGTCTTGGTTTTCATTGGCTGTTAGCAAGTTTAAAGTAAAATGTATACCCAGCCACTGTGGTGAACATTTGTGGTCTCATTACTGGCTCTATTAGTGTTCACCCTTGTTTTAATTCTTCATTCCACTTCTCCCCATGCTACTCTACAATAGCAATAGTTTTAGACTCCTATAACGGCTATATAAAATGAATTCTAGGAAGACGTAAGATATAAATAAGTAACACTCTGACCAGTCTCCTAAGGAGAAAATTATGTATTTAATGCAGAGCAAAAACAGTAAAGGAACAGATAATACTAGTCCTTTTAACAATTCAAGTAACTTTCATAGGGACTGGAGGTAAACACATTTTAGAAGATGTTAAATATTCTTTGACAAAAGCATTTTGTGTTAGTGCTTTGAATCTATGAATAAAAGATCCAAAAGACCATATGGGAAGGGGAAGATCAAAAAGGATGTAGTACTAGACAAAAATGAGACAAACAGTTCCCTCTGGTATCCCCATAAATTATATAGGAAACATGATTTCTGGTTAAGTCCATCCCACAACAGGTGTTCCAACCAGTAAAAGTAGAAATCAGAATAGAAGGGTTTTCTAACATTTCAGTTGACCTTTGAAAGAATGAAAACAACTGAAAATAGTAAAATGGGTAAACACAATACCAGACTCTCTTTCCTAAGTATTGTGCCATGACTTAGGGTGCTATTTAGGCAAAGGTTTAGCCTTAGAATAGATGGGCTACTGCAAATTTTTTGTGTCCATGGTCTAAAAACTGCTATTGTCTCCCTCACTTCTGTTCTTTCCAAAACCTTCCAAAGGTGAAAAAAACAGAAATGAGAAACAGTTTTAAAGATGGAAAATAAAAAAGAAAGAACACACAAAAACACACTCTTTTTAGAAATGTATAAAACAATTTAAATCTTATATTTGAAAAAAAAGCTACACTGGTAGGGAGCAGGAGAAGGGTCCTGTTTGTCTACTTGCTCTGCATGAGATTGAGCAGCGTTAACACAGAAAGAACTAAGCTGTGGAGATGTGTAGTAAGATATACTGGCTGGCATCCAAATTCCGTAAAACTCATCATTATAAATAGCTTTGTTTATGATGCATACAATTTCATTTTTTACTTTAGGCTTTAAAATGTTTTGAAAAGCCAATATAAAAGTTTACTTAAAAGGAATTTTAAATTATAAAAACCTAAATGTTTTATTAAGCATGTACTCCCCTGATTATTTATCCCATTTAGACATTCAAAAGCAAATGATTTATTCACATACAATTCTTTATACTCATATAAAGACACTATCAAATTTGGCATATGTCTAAAGAACGATATTCACTTTCTTTCCATTGATCAGCCAAAGGATTGATTTTTTTAATTTTTATAAACAGTAAAGTTTCTTTAACTTCTGAAAAAAACTTTTATTTTCACTATAAGTGTTAAAAGAAAGAACATGATATATTAAATTTCTCCTTTGCTTTTTGAAAAAAATTATGTTTCTCACTGTAACAGCATTTTCAGTTCTTAATTCACGGACAAGCACCATAAATAGCTGTTTTAGTGCTGAAGGAGGAATGAATTCACACGTGGGATAGACCCAGGATCATCAATAACTGTTCTGAAAAAAGAATGGACACAAGGATACAGTCAACATTTGGCATAGTATATGCTATGTTTCTATGTAAGACCTATGGAACTTAGGAAAGTGGTTCCAGAATGCTTAAAAGTCTTCTGAAAGCCCTCATAGATCCCTAATTTGTCACACATCCCCTCTGTTTATCTCTTCTCTGTTTATCCCCCACATGTAAGTGTTTCCAAACTACCAAACAGGAATGAAAAAGAAAAAAGCCTATTAGAACAAATGAGAAAGAGGGGTGCCTGGGTGGCTTAGTCAGTTGATTATTCAGACTTCGGCTCAGGTCATGATCTCACAGTTCGTGGGTTCAAGCCCTGCATTGGGCTCTGTGTGGACATGTCAGAGCCTGGAGTCTGCCGTAGATTCTGTGTCTGCCTCTCTCTCTGCTCTTCCCCCACTTGCACTCTGTCTCTCAAAAAATAAACTTTAAAAAATTAACAAAAAAAAAGAACAAATGAGAAGGAATGACAACAATGATAATGGAGGGTCAGGATAAAGTCTCTTAAAATAGCATTTTGGATACAGAAAGGGTGATCCATAAACACTGTTCAGTGGTTGAACAGGCAATCTATGGCAAATAGACAAGGCAAGCATTTGGGCAAGACTGTATTAAATTCCTAGCTTTCATGTCCAGCATTATTCTTTTGAGAGATATGAATGAAAAGGACAATGGTTTGCAATATGACAGAAGAAGTGATTGATCAGCTTTATCTTTCCTTCTCCCTTTCAGTGCCCTCCCATTCATTGCCATAATAAGCCAACATTATTGATGGAAAAGGCAGCAAGAAATGTGTGGTGCACTCTGTGAAGATTCATAATCTATTCAATTTAAATAGTCTTTATTTGAACTATTAAAGAGAACATCCACCACTCAAATGTTAAGAAATAGAACCATCTCAATTTTGTAAAAATGAAACAGATAAATTTTAACCGTAATTTCAGTCAGAAAATAAAGAGCTCAATCACTTAACATTAAAAAAAACTTTTGTTATGCAATATTTAAAACACACACACATGTGTATAAAGAAGAAAACAGATTATAATAAATCCCTTATATATTCATTACCCAGCTTTACCTACTATTTTCTTTACATTACTAGATTATTCTGAAGTGAAGTCTCTCAGACATCTTATCACTTCTGTAATAAATACTTTAGATGTACCTCTAGATACTTTAAAGAGATCATAACCACAATAACATTATCACACCTAAAATATTAATAGTAAAATTCTTAGTATCAACAAATATCTAGTCATATTCAAATTCCGTGTTTCAATTTTTTTTTTTTTAATTTTTATTTTAGAGACAGAGCAGGCAAGCAGGGGAGAGGAGCAGGGGGTGGGGAGGGAGAGAGAGAGGGAGAATCTTAAACAGGCTCCATGCTGAGTACGGACGTGGGGCTCGATCACACGACCCTGGAATTATGACCTGAGCCAAAATCAGGAGTCAGATGCTTAACTGACTGAGCCACCCAGGAGTCCCTCAATTTTTTAACACAGTTGGTTTGTTTGAATCTAATCAAAACAAGGTCAACACATTATATTTGGATGCTGGTCTCTAAAATACATCTCTCTTAAGGTCTGGTTTCATCTTCCCTCTCTCTTAATTCTTTCTTTCCTGTTTGAAATTAATTTCATCTGCCCAACAGAAAGATCTGGCTGATGCATCAGCACATTGTCATTCAACATGTTCCCTCAGCTCCATATTTCCTATGACTCGGTATTTATATTTAGATGACTGAGAAATTCTTGGGCAAGAATGTATCACAAGTGACGTTATGTTCTTCCAATTGCATCACATCAGGAGGTCATAATTTCTGACTATCTCCTGGTTTGCAATATTAACATAAGAATAGATTGATGGGTTCAGATGCTGTCAGCCTGATCCATTCAGTGTAAAGTTTCCCATCATCTTTTTAGCTAATGATTTTAACTGCTGTTCATGATCACTGATCTAGATATATTATTTTGTCAGTGGTTGCGAAGTTCACCCAAGTTTTTAACTTCTGGACATATTCTTAATGTACTACTTTTCTCAATAATTACTTTCTACCTTTATATTTACATTCATAGAGATACAATACTGTTTCACTCACTATTTACCAGTAAGTCTTACTAAAAAGTATTTTGCTAATACCACTGAGAAAACAGATATAGATCACGTGTTGTCCTTCCTAAGCAACTAAATTCTTGAATCACGGTTGATAATTTTACTTGAATTTTCTCTGTGCCTCAAGTATCCCTGTATAGATAATGTAACTGAAGCTGGGGTTAGATCAACCTTTAATTGACATGTTCTGAAGCAGAGATGACAAGTCGTAGGATCCTCGAGTAACTGGCTATTATTTGTTCTTTTTCAATAAAAACAAAGCTAAAAGAAATAAGCACACACATATACCCTAAAGTCATTCCTCCTTGGATTATGGGAGTCTATTAATGCAAACCAAATGTTGTATCTAAACTATGTGACAGTGGCTAAAATGTGTAATTATTTAATATAAATTTTTTTAGCTGTGAAAATCTGTAGCGTACAGGCTTTTGTTCCTCTTCAGTTTCAAAAGTGTTTTCCCCCCTATTTAATAGTAGAGTAACACAACTGGAGAATAGAAAAACCCATGCAACAAGCGGATTAGACTGATTTATTAGTCTATTTATTAGTTATTAAATAGACTGTGAAGCCTCAGGGAGGACAGCCCTAATGACAATTCAGTCACTACAAAGTCTGGCAAACTTGTAGGTTGTCTCCCTCCTTCCCCTGGGGGGCAGACAAGCCATATTCATTTTTAGGGCAAGCTGATCAACTGCTGAAAATGCACTAATGGATGGCACTCACTTTTAGGTAGATAATCACATTCTCTATTTCCTTTTCCATACATCATTGGGTTAGAGCTGTATATAGTAGTAATTCTCTGAAGGGTTAAAGGAACATCTCATTACTTATATCAGTCTTTCTGCTCCATGTCCTTAACCTGCCAAATGGTAATGAGAATGTGAACTTAACACTAAACTTCCTTTATTTCATCACAGAGATTAAAATGATTAGATGAAGAAATAGCAAACTTTTCCCCCTTAAACAACGAACTCCAGAAAGTACATTAGGGGGAATATGTTGTTCAAGAATGTTTCCTAGAATCTTTAATATCTACATGACTTCTTTTAACATGTTTGTGATGGACCAAACTATAAATGGTAACCACTGCAATTGCCATAAGAGACAAAACAGTGGCAGTGGAGATGGGGCTAAGGGCACCATTTGATATAGGCTGTAACTATTGGGAGTGGTACAGTGGATGTAAGTGGGATGCTTAAGTCTTCTCACACCACTTATTGACACCCCGGGGGAAAAACCAAAAGAACAATGCTATCTGTGGGGGAAAATATCATCCTAATGATAAATTCAGGTATATAGTAATAATTAAAACCAAAGCAAACTAAAACACAAAACACCAAAAAGGAAACACTGCTGAACAGTTAAGATAGTGGGTGTGTCTCTGGGGTGCCTGGGTGGCACAGTTGGTTAAGCTTCCAACTTCGGCTCAGGTTATGATCTGTGGTCTGTAAGTTTGAGCCCCATGTTGGGCTCTGTGCTGATAGCTCAGAGTCTGGAACGTGCTTTGGATTCTGTGTCTCCCTTTCTCTCTGCCCCTCCCCTGCTTGTGCTTTGTCTCTCTTGCTCTCAAAAATAAATAAAACATAAAAAAAATTAAAAGGAAAGAAAAAAAGAAGATAATGAGTGTGTCTGTTATGCAATAGGTGCCCAACGACTATTGTTCTCTTCCTTATAATATAAAGAAGTACTTTAACCTAATAATATAAGAATCAAAGACACCAAATAAAAGCCTTCTGGGATAGAGACAGGACAGAGAATGTAATCTGATCATCACGGAGCTCTTTACAAAATTAAAAATAATAAAATATAAACCTATATTTTATGCTGCTACTAAGGTGCTTTGTCATATTGCTAGTTATGCACAATGGTCCCTTCTACAGGCTGGGAATTTCCAGACTTTTAGATCTTTATATCTCTACAGTAAAGCAAAGGTATACATATTTACTCAGTGAGTTTAGAGGAAAAAAAAAAAAAAAGAATCATGAAAGGAAATCTGGAAATAGAAAGCAATGTTCGTATCATCTGTTTGGGCTTTCACCTACCCTAAACTGCAAATTTGGACAATTAGGTATCTATTATTTCATCTTTATGTATTTATATTATTAATACATATTTAATGTTTACATTACTACATATCAATTATTACATATCCTATATAGAATATGTAACTTCTACATACCTAGTAATGATACTAAGGGACTTGTATCCTAAAAACAGATTAGTATAGTAAACTTTTAGTGTTGTAATGTACTAAGACCTGTATTATTTTAACATGTACATTTCAGAGTTATTTCAGTGCAAAAAAAATAATGATAGAACCAAAGAGAATAAGCCAAATTACTCATTAGAAAAATGGGCAAAGAATATGAATGGATCATAATACTCAAATGGATCATAAAGATACGAAAATACTCAATCCCATTAGTCATCAAGAAAATGCTAAGTAAAATAAGATAATGTTAGATTGGTACAATTTAAAGACCCTGCCTATTATTAAATGTTGGCCAAAGAAAGAAGCAAACAGAAAAACAGAGAACACACACCCTGGAACTTTTCCGCATATTGCTTGAGAGGTTATAGTTGTTGTGCTACTTTAGAAAGCAATTCAGGAAGATCTAGAAAAATTGAAAAATGTACATTATAACCCTAATATTCTACTTATAATGCTATATTTTCCAGAACTCTATATGTGTAAACTAAGAGATATCACTGTTTCATTATTTAAAGTATTGGTAAGTGGAAGCTAAATGTTCTTCAATAAAGAAATGGCCGGTTTATTATTCTAAGAAATATATATACACAACAATAGTTAAAAACATAAACTAGACCTACACATACCAACATGGATAGATCTTAAATACTGAGTAGAAAAATATTGAGTGCACAATGATATACACACTATACCATTTTGTGTAGGTTAAAAAAGCAACACACAATACTGGTCAAGGACGTATAGGACATAAAAGTATGCAAAGTAAACTGGAAGACTATATACTAGTGGTCAGCTATTGGGAAGAGAGAATGGGCAAAGAGGGCTTGAATTTAAAAATAATTTTAAATAAAAAAGGCCAATGTGATGAATTATCAATAATTTTCAATTCCGGGATGTGAGTAGTTGAGTTTTTGTTATTCTCTGTACTTCTTAGTACTTCTAACATTTCTCAAGATCAAGATTAAAAGATGCAGATAAAACCCAAAATGATAGTAAAAAGAAGATATATGATTAAAGTAATTATTAATTCCTATGAAGCAGTAAAGGTCAATTTTTTTTTTCAGGAAGTATCTTGAAATATACTCTGTATGGCCTATTTAAATTACTTTATAATTTACCAGTATACATACATAGTTAAAAAAAAATGACAGAGTGGGGACTGGTAATATAATTAATGTATTGATTGAATAATTAATCACTGTTATATATTTTGAGAATAGTAATTACAGAATGTGAACTATGAAAAATTAAAGAAAATGAAATAATGTTATTTTAATTAAAATGGTGTTTTAAAAGACAATTAAATCATGGCATGATACATATATTTTAGAAGCATGGGCCCCTGACTTTTAAAAAGTATTTTCCTCTTCATTAATTAGGAAAATTGATACATTTGGGCTGCCTCCATATTTAATCAAATATAGTGAAAGAATCAAGATAATCTGAAACCTTGGGGTGCCTGGGTGGCTCAGTCAGTTAAGTGCCTGATTTTGGCTCAGGTCATGATCTCATGGTTTGCAGGTTTGAGCCCCATGTTGGGCTCTGTGCTGTTAACGTGGAGCCTGCTTGGGATTCTCGCTCTCACCTCTCTCTCTGCCACTCCCCCACTTGCCCTTTCTTTCTCTCAAAATAAATAAATTAAAAAAAATAAAAGATAATCTCAAACTGTGATGCTAACTATAAACTTGATCTCTTTTCATGGTTCCTTCTAGCTGTATCACCCACCTAACATTTTTAAATGCTCAGTCTAAGAAATAGGTAGTTCATTTTGAAATATTTTTTTACTATGATTAAAACATTTTGTTGTATAATGTCCATAAAGACACTCTTATAAAAACTACTTGGCTTAAAATCCACATTCTACATGGTCACGTTCTTAGGTTAAAATAGGTTAGCTTAACAGAATACTGGTTGAATTACCTTGGGCTCACATGCCCTGCAGAAGACCTAGTTTATACAAGTTTAATTCAAATCAGTAGAGATAGTTGTCACTTGGATTTGTAAGTCCCAGATGAAATTGGCTTGTGACTGGAATGGCAATGAGAAGTAATAATTAAAATGCCTTCCGGAGGAAATGTGCTTAAGTAAACTGCTCCAGATAAATGACTTCTGTAGAGCTGCAGGTCAGCCACAGACTCATTTATATCTTTCAGATGTGGTACTCTTTACTGTTTATAGTAGCAGTTGCATCATAAAAGTTCAGTGTTACTAAATCTACTCATAAGAGCATCCATTTCATAAATATTCACTGCAGAGATCCCCAAGAGAGTTTCTAATAATTACATTCCAATATCAAATAGTTTATTCTTCATCTGGTCTGAATTAGAAGTGAAATCAGAGATCTTTTATTTGTTTGACCATTAAGAGAGAGTGACCATTAAAAGACAACATTTAGGAATGGAATTGGGTGAATTATATTCTGGTGAGTATCACAGGATTCCCAAATAGCTTTTCTTACTACACACTTAAAGTAAGTCAACACAGAGAACTAGCGCAGCAGTATACAAGGATTTACCATAAGAGAAAGCAGAGGAGAAAGGACAGAAGGCGAGTTCTCATGAGAGAGTAGGAGGATGGGTGGAGAGGCTAAGGAAAACTTCTGCCACTCCCTGACCCCCAAACTAAGAATGCCTACAGCAATACCCTTGGGATCTTCCCCTCTTAACACCCAAGACAATAGTAGCATTATTTACAATAGTCAAAAAGTAGAAACAACCCAGATGTCTATTAACTGGTGAATGAATAAACAAAATGGGGTATATCTATCTATACAATGGAACATGATTTGGAAATAAAAAGGGGTTGAGTACTATACATGCTTACAACATGGATGAACCTTGAAAACAGCATGCTTGGTGAAAGAAGCCAAGTCACAAAAGGCCGTATATTGCATGATACTGTATATAGGAAATGTCCAGTGGGCAAATCCACAGACACAGAAAACGGAGGAGTAGTTCCCAGGGGCTGTGGGGAAGGGAGAATGGGAACGGGGTGCTAATGGGTAGAGGGCTTATTTTTGGGGTGATGAAAATGTTCTAAAATGGAACAGTGGTAATGGGTGAACAACTGTGAAAATTGTACCCTTGAAAATATGAATTTTAGGCTCTAAAAATATATCTCAATAAAACTATTGTTTAAAAAACTCAGGTTTTGACTGGTGAGAGCTCTGAAGGTCAAAGGGACAGAACTTTATCAGGCATCTTCTTGAAGAGGTACATTTAACATGTAATAAACTGTCAAGGCACAAACATTCAATCTTTTCAAAGACCCTTCATTTTTTAAAGAATGTATCATTTGAGGAGGTTTAGCTCACAATGACTTGAAAATATTCGCTGAAGACAAGACATGAACCATGAAAAGGCCCTTTTTGCTACTGTCAGCCTAAAACATTTTTAGAATTTTTAATAGTATCAATGGAAGCCTGATGGGCACTCACAGATGACCCTATAAAGTGTGGGAAAAAAAATCTGAATGGCTGTGCGGAATCAAATCTTTTCATTAAAAAATAACACAGTTCTTTTCTTAAGTGGCGATAAGAAGACTATTTGTCAAGACTGTATGACCTTTTTGAAACCATAAAGAATTCTATTTTAGCAGGGCTTTAAACTAACTGAAAGGGAGAGATAATCTTGGGAAGAGTGTGAAGTTATTTAATTTCAATATCGCTACCCATTCCCCCCCACCCCCATTCAGTTGGTATGGACAGGATTTTTCCAAGTCTAGAATAACTTCCTGACACCAGCAGTAGCCAGTTAAAGGATAATGTGAAAGAACCAAACGCTTCCAAATAGGGTCATCAAAGTTTAAGACAATGTATAAAAATCAAAATGAAAACTGAGAAACTGTATTTTGATTCCAAAAGTTGCTATTAATGTTTCTTACAATTAAAGGTCCATTTTTTAAGAATCTCTTTTTGACTTCAATGCAAAGGAAAAGTTAGTGTTTCGTCTTGATAAATGGACAAACTATGATGTATAAGATAAAATACATGGAACCAATTTATGTGTCCTAAAGAAACAACCTTTTTCTTTCATTATCTACAACTTGTCTAGAAGTAACTTAGTTTTGGGAAATGAATGGGAAGATCCCAAGTCTGCACTCAGGTATAGTTTTGAAATTCTGTACAACAAAATCTCAGAAATAGCCTGTTGAAGTCGAAAATGATATTTTCATTTATCGACTTTTCAATTCCAATTACATTTTCTTCTCCTTGCACAGTTTTGTTACACAAGTTGAACGACTTGTGTAATTCCTCTGCTTGCATGAAATGTGAAACATGAAATGTGTCTGTACACTTGAAAGCTGAATCTGCCTTGTAGTATTTGCCCTGACCAAGCCTTCCACCCACACCGTGCCCCTTGCCCCTGTTAGGCTGTAATGATCTCTAACCACTGCTGAATTAACATCCCTAGGTCACTGGTTCAGCCTCAAGCTATCAGGCAGAGAGGGCCATTAAAAATGAGGCCTGGAATATCGAAGTGCGACTTTAGAAACAAGACAAAACCAAAAGTTAGGGGAATTACCTCAACCTTAAATTAAAAAGATAAAAAAAATTTTTCTCAAAAGAATGAAATGTAGCAAACATTTAAAAGTGGTTGTTTCTTTTTGGCGTTAGTGGAGATGTTCTATATGGTGATGGTTACAAAACTACAAGCCAAAACGCTAAAAAATCATAAAGCTGCATGTTACAAACGGTGAATTTCACTGTAAGTAAATTATACTTCAATAAACATAACTTAAAAGCAAAGTGGTGAGGCGCCTGGTTGGCTCAGTTGGTTGTCTCAGACTCTTGGTTTCAGCTCAGGTCATGATCTCGCGGTTTTGTGAGTTTGAGCCCCAAGTAGGGCTCTGCACTGCCTGAGCAGAGGGATTCTCTCTCCCCCGCTCTCTCTGCTTCTCCCCCATCTGCACGGTCTCTGTCTCTCTCAAAATAAATAAATAAACTTTAAAAAAGAAAATAAAATGGTTATCTGAATGGCAGAATTATGGATTTTTCTCTTTATTAATTTCCTGAATTTCACAAATTGTCTAAAATGAGCATATTTAGCTCCACAGTCAGTAAAAACCAAACCAAAACCAAAACCCAAACCCAAAAGCAGAGTGAGAATAATACTTTGGCCACCCCTGCCCTTTCTATCCATTGGGAGTATAGGTGGGCAGGGGAAATCTGAGGGTGAGGAGCTGGGCCTCTCACTGAGGGCCACTGGGACCTTCTACTGTCACTCTATTCAGTGAAATCTAAGCTAGACTAGAGTTAGAATGAAACCCCATTGATGATGGGGATGCAAGGGGAAATATAATAAAATTCCATGCTCATCAAAATTTGGATTTGAAGTTTATTGCTTAGTCCATGGGAGGCAAGAGGTTTAAAGGGCAATTTTCCCTGAGGTACCCGTGCTGAGATTCTCCTACAATGAGCCGTACACACTTCAGCATCCCATGAGGGTCATGCCCCTTTTTAAGGCACTCACACCATGTACCTGCACAGTGATCTTTAACGTAGGATATCTCACATCTCAGCACCCATTGTCACCCATGACTGTAAAAGGCGTGGCAGACAGTCTTCATGGCATGCTGCCTGCTTGGAGGACCTGAAATTAACCCTTCCATCTATACATGCTAAATTCAGCTTTGAGTCTAACTAGTGTCAGAATTGGCCTCCTAGAGAATTACTTCCAGGTAAGGCGCTATTCTATCCATTTATACTCCCATTTAACAATGGAAGAAAGAGACCTAGCAGTCTGATTTTGTAATTCAGAGAGAGACTACCGAGGACACTATTTGCCACATCATATAGTGGCCCCTCAATGTTGACTCACAGGAGAAACCACTCAAGTCCCGGCCTCAGGAATGGCAGATTTTCCTGAGCAACCTGGTTTATTTTTATACTAGAGACACTTGAATCATACAATTCATTAGTGTTTCTCTCTTTAGGATGGGTACTAGGTCACTCAGAGCCAAAGTGGTTCCCTACTTTTAGCGAATGCGTGGAATGTTAACAACATACATTTCTTATACTATTTTAACCTTGATTTCATCTTGTTTTTCTAATCATTATCTTGCATTTGCTCTAATTTCCTCTCTCCATCTTTGGTTTTTGTATTTTTAAAAAAAATTTTTTTTTCTTAACGTTTTATTTATTTTTGAGACAGGGAGAGACAGAGCATGAACAGGGGAGGGTCAGAGAGAGGGAGACACAGAATCTGAAACAGTCTCCAGGCTCTGAGCTGTCAGCACAGAGCGCGACGTGGGGCTCGAACTCACGGACCGCGAGATCACGACCTGAGCCGAAGTTGGCCGCTCAACCGACTGAGCCACCCAGTCGCCCCTGGTTTTTGTATTTTTAAAAGATGTTTCAAATGCTTTTGGAATGAGGGAAAATATTAAATACATAGATAACTATGGTGTACTCAAAACAAATGAAAAAAAAGTGAGACCTTCTTTATTATCTGATTCCATAGCCCACTTTAAATGAAGTGAATATTAAATATATAAACAACTATACTATACTCAGTATATATGAAAAAAAGTTCTAACTTCCTTATGAAGTATTTCCACAGCCTGCCCTCAGTGAGGTGAAATACTAAATACACAGGTAATGGTAAACGCACAAGTAACTGTAGTGTACTTGGGCACAAAGCAGTGAGGCCGTAACTTCTCTATTAACTAATCTCATAAGTCACTGTAGGCTTTTCAAAGTCACAATGATTATTTTTGGTTTCACATATCATCTTAGGATATAAGCACCATCAATTCCAGATGAAGAATCATTCTATGTTGCTACTGCTTGGGTTATTAGGGCTTTTTTGTAGTAAATAAAGCAAATGAGAAATCCTATCAGAAATGGGGTTTTTATTAACCTTGTTTAGAACCAGATTTCCAAAGGGGCCTTAATAGAAAAACTAAGCAATTACTTTAATCATTAAGATTTTAAAATGATTTTTAATGAGTTTTGTTTTTAAGTTCTCAAAAAGGCATATTACAAGTAAACTGCCAATGGCAATTGTTCACTTTTTTAGGACACTTCCTAAATAAAAACAAGCACAGGCTCAGTTTCTCCACCTATGAAATGAGAATATCTCACGGCATGGGTTAAAAAGTTATCTTTGGTACTGCAAGTGTAAGGAAACCAAACTGCTCGTTTGGAGGGCCATTCCTCTGGGAGAGGACTCCATAGTGTACTATTTGGCACAACAGGACAACCATTTATTAAATACGACCTCATGCCACCGCCTCCATCTTATTCACAGGGTGAGGCCAATAATGGCAAATGCTTCGAACAGAAAAAGTAAATAAAAATATGCTTTTCGTTTCCCTCTGAGTTATTAAGATGTCATCTTCGGACCAGGAAACATAAGAAAATCTTACGGTCACCTTACCAACTCTGACACAGGATCTAAATAAAATGATATGAAAGACAGATGGTTGTCAAATCCCCCATGTTGCTTACTTGACTTGATTCATGTAAGAATGTCCTGAATCTACTTTGTGAACATAAGCAGTGGTCCCACTTTTAATTTCCTTTGAGCAAATCAGAAATGGCTGACAGGAAAGAGGGTTTGGGTCTGAGAGCTAATTTCTGTGTTTCTTTAGAATCTTGCTCTGAGATGAACAGCTGGTGGGGACTGGAAGACACAGGGGGATCTCTCAAGTGACCAAAACCTATGCTCTCCTCACTAACATTGTTTTCTAATGGGCTCCTTGCTTGTGTGTAAACCTGGTGGTCACAGAGCAAAGTAATTATGTCAACAGGCTTCTCAAGGTCCACTGAAAAGCACACTGAAAAAGGGCAGAGAGAAACCCAAAGATGCCAACTAGATGCCCTCATGATAAAGCATCCTTAACTTGATGAGCTTAAAACACATTGGGCTTCATTAAGTTTCATTATTCATTCAATGAGCATTTGTCTGAGTGCCTGCCCGCTGAGCACCAGGTACTGTGCCAGGGTTGTGGGGACAGGGTGGTACTTACCACCTCACAGGAAAGCTAACAAAGGCACAGTTAAGAGTTCAGATGAAGAGAGGTGACTTTCCTGGAGAAAGTTGGGAAAGGTTGTAGGGAAGGGTTAGCATTACACGGGAGGCATCAGGAATACATGAAAATCCAGCGTGAGATTGGAGTAGGGCAATCAAAATGGATCACTTATGATTCTTAGCAATCTCACTGAGTGCCAAAACCAGGCTTACTCATAACCCTAAAATTCCATAACAGATTCCTGTCCTGTTGTCTGGTCTCTCTTCATTCTGAACTATGTAGGCCCTACATTGCCAGGACACTTACCTCCAAAAACAACTTTCCACAGGTCTCCTTTATAGACCTAATGAAGGTTAAGATTCTCATCACCCTCTTTCCTTGTTCGCCACGATCAAATGCCAGCTTTACCCTCCCAACTTCATAAGCCATCAGGTCTTTTTAGGACACATCCTAGACACGGGAGCCTCTTGGCGCTCTAGTATAACCACAGTGTGGAATCCTATATACCTCTGTGCACGTTTTCCCCCTTCCTCTGGTCAAACCAGCTTCCCTTTCTGCAGGATCCATTCACTTACCCCAAAGTCACTGACCGAACCCAGTGACATGCCACACACCACACTAGGAACTGAGATCTAGACACAAAGCACCAAAATCACAGAGAGTAAATATTATAAAATGTATTTTTACTAACAGATTAGCTAAGTAATTAGGAATAAGCTAATTCAACTATATAATCTTAAAATTATTTAATACTTTAAAAATTGAAGTGCAGAAAACGATCTAATAGCCATGAACATATCCACCCCCTTATTTAACATGTTAATATTATGTCATTTTGCTGTAGATGGCAATTTATTTTATTTTTTTAATGTTCATTTATTTTTGAAGGAAAGAGAGACATAGTGAGAGCAGGGGAGGGGCAGACAGAGAGGGAGACAGAGAAGCTGAAGCAGGCTCCGGGCTCTGAGCTGTCAGCACAGAGCCCGATGCAGGGTTTGAACTCATGAACTGCAAGATCATGACCTGAGCCGAAGGCAGATGCTTAACTGACTGAGCCACCCAGGCGCCCCTATAGATGGCAATTTTAAATAACATGTTACAGATTTGGCTAAAGCCTAATTTCTGATAGCTTCTTCCTCCCTTCTTTCTGAGAAATACCACTATCTTAAATTGGTGTCATTCCAAAATACTTTTTATACTTCTACTACACATGCATACATCCATAAACAATATCAAATACTGTTTAAATATTTCATAGTACTGCTGCATATATTTTTTTAAATGTTCATAATGATATACTCTTACATCTATTCTTTTGCAATTTGTGGTTTTCACTCAGGAGTCTGTTTTACAAAGATGTCCATGTTGATACATGCAAACCAATTATTTTATTTTAACTGTTCTGGCATTTACTCATCCACAGTTTATTTTCCATTTCCATCCTGATGGATAATTATATTCTTTCTCATATTTCACTTTTGCAAACAATGCTGTAATGCACATCCTTATACCTGTTGTCCTATGCACACTATCAAACTCTCTCCAATGATAGCATATTCTTCAAGTTGTAAATCGTACTCTTCTGCCAGTTGATTCTCACTCACTGTTGAGGTTTTTTTTTGACTCAAGTTTTATAATATCTGGCTGTGAGCTCATCTTTAGTGATGTCAATTTCTCGGCTGGGGATTCCTGAACAATGTGAAGAATTACACTTGGACTCCAAACCCACACGTGGTACAAGCTTGGAGTCTGCGATGGGAAATGGTCATAGGTTGCTTAATGCAGCTATCTTAAGGTCACATGTACCACCTTCAAATTATACCAGGCCTCGTTATTGGGTCCCTGCATGGGTATTAAATCCAAGACTCTAGTGCTTTTACATGGAAGTGGGGTGGGTTTTGACTGTCCCTAGGTCTCCTGTACAGACAGGTCAACTGCTTCTGGCTCTGGCTTTCAGTTTATTTCTAGGACCTGGGGATTTTCCTTTCTATTTTGCCATTTCCTCTAGGTATTGACTTGCTTATTGATGTATCAAATATTTCTAGGGGTTTATCAAGAGAAATTCTATGTTAGTTTAATTAGCTACATTGCCAGAATAAAAGCCCTAAATGAATTCATTAAATGTTGAATTAAATTTTGTTAGTATCAAATTATATATTTTAAAATCTGTTGGCCTGTACATTTTGGAAACATACAATACTGTATTACTGAGGCTGTGAATTGCTCTTTTTGGTGCTAAAGATACAGATGGCTTTTTAAAAATACTGAATAGAGTCAAAATTAATTTTTCACAATTTTAACTTCTTTGATAAATTATTTCATTGAGTACCACAAAGCCAGAGTTAGAAATATTTGATTTACATTTTTATACCTTGCTTATAATTTCGCTTCCTATAAAAATAACTGTCTGGATAACTAAAATATGAACACATAATTTTATATTTGTATTTAAAAATTTTTATTAATCTTATTTGTATGCTTTATGTCTTACTAAACATACCAATATACACAAACGTTAAGGGTCAGAGATGAAAAGATTCACAAGCACACAATTTATCAGCCTAATATTTTTTAAATCCATAGCAACAATTAGCCTGAAAGGAGAAACAACAGGCAGTACTCTTTCACCAAGAAGGATTTCTTGGCCATGAGTAATAGAAGATACTGAAAAGTAGAACAATGATGATGTTAGAAATAACTTAAGAGACAAGTTACTGTGGGTACATTCCTATGCAAGAGTAAACAAAGCAAGCTTAAAAATGTAAGTAATAGAAGTTATGTTATGGTAGGCTGTACTAGAATATGTAATTAACAAGAAGGAAATCCACAAATAGGATAAGTAGTGATTTCACCACTTCATTCTTATAGCAATAATTTTATAGTAATGATGTTTTTACATAGCTCAAGAGGCTATTTAAACAGAAAACAGTAATTCTGATTAAACATGCTTTTTTTCCAGCAATATACTGGTTTTGAATTTATTATGTGAATACACTAAATTATTTCATATGGTAATTATTCTTTATAGCAGTTTTACAGAGTTGTAGAAAACCTCAAGGTCAACTGGAGACATTTTTAAAAGCTACTTAAATGTTATCCTTTAGAAATATTTCTTATTTGAAAAAATCAATGCCAGGCTTTCAAAGCCAATTAGCTTTACCAAGTAATTAGTAATTAACTGTGCAAACATGCATTAACTGTATCTACATATGAGAACTCAAATTTCTAAAGGCAGCATACTAGCTTTTGCTACAGAAACTTACCAATGCCACATAAAACATTTCAAGCACAGGACTGAAGGATAATCAATATTGCAAGAGGCTTCTCAAATTAGAATAAATTGACATTTTTGGTGTCAAATTCAGAAAGGCAAGTTAACAGTGACAACACTAACAGAATCATTTGCTGCATCCAGGACAACTTAATAAGGCATGTAACTTGAAGGCATGTAAAACGATAGAGCCATCAGCCCTGTACCTGGTGCTGGCGATACTCGGGGATTCTGCTCCAAGCCTACATCTTTCTAGCTGACTGGCAACGATCTGCCTTTCCACTTCCAGTTCTCGGGTGAGTCGTTGAAACTGAAGCTCCTGTGATTCAAGGAAATAAAAGGTATATAAGGTGCCAAGACAGATATGTGAATTAATGTGTGTCACAGGAAACATAGGAACATACCCATAACAGAGCACTGTATACAGTGTGGCTTTGTGAAATTAAGAGTTTTGGATGGAATTGTGGGCCTAGATAACATACTGATTTGTACCTGTTTCAAATTTAAAGGCACTAGAATGTTAGCCTTTGTTAGGAATGGGAAACATGTGGATATTTATCTGCTTTTTTGTTCTTTTTGTTGTTGTTAACAGTTTTAAAGGTTTATTTTGAGAGACAGCAATGGGGGAGGGGAAGAGAGACACAACCCCAAGCAGGCTCAGTGCTGTTAGCACAGAGCCCGACTCAGAACTTGAAATCACGAACCGTGAGATCATGACCTGAGCGGATATCCAGAGTCGGACACTTACCGACCATAGCCACCCAGACACCCCTGGTTTGTGTGTTCTTCTAATTGAGGTTTGCAAACAGTATTTCTGTTACAGTACTATATTAAATGTAAGGTCTGCAGAGTCCATACTTGATGTATCTACATCAGGTGCCCACCTACCAACGTAAGCTCTTCAGCCTCAAGAGCAATTTTTATATCCTTCATTCTATATTGAAAAAATGTAAATTCCCATAGGAGAATCACTTTTTCATGTTTGATACAGAGCCTTTTAATTGTTAGGGAAAAAAATCATTCCAATCCCACAGAAAAAAATCTTGCTATATTTATCTGCAATATAAGCAAGAAAAATTTTCTATTGTTACAAACGAATTCATGTGTCACTGTGTGAAGGGCAGAAAAAAAATGAAGCCTGAAACATAATACGGAATTTAAAACTGTATTTAGAAGTTTGGAAAGACTGTCTACAGATATTATATTATTCATTCTATGCTGCATTATGAAGGCAAGGAAGTTCTATCATAGAAGATGCTTTAATTTCATTTGTGCTTATCTCACTGTTACCTTGACAAGATTTTAATAAACAGGAAGCATGCCATGCTATAAAACATCTATAGATCAAATCAAGTATACTCCAAAGGCTTTAAGCCACAAATAACATCTCCAATAACACCTCAAGCTCCCCTGTGCCATATTATCTCCTTATAAGTCTACTCAAAGCAAATGCTGAACTCAAAATAGTTTAATTGGGCAATGACTGCTAGTTCAAAATACCAGGTATATGAAGCCTAAGCCTAGAAACTAATCAGAAATAAAGCCACCTTAAATATTATTTATGAAAATATGTACATATCTGTTTGCCATGCAAAAATTTAAAACAATTTAACTGAAAAATGTTAGCGCCCCGTGGATTCAGGCAATCATGCTATTACTTGACAGCCCTGGCTTTGTAAATTCTACAAACTACTCTTACTGCAATTTTTTAAAATACAGTCCCTGAACTCTTTACTGCTTTGTGATATGGAGAATACTTTTCTAATGAGCCTAGTTGGTGTGGGTATATAAGGCAGGGCCTGAATGAATAATAATAGTTGGCTCAATAATGCTATAGAACATGATCAAAGTGGGAAGATACCTATCTCTGCTCAACATTTCCTAGACCTCTGTCAGCTTAGCAACAAAAGACCTGATAGATAACAACATTCAGTATCAAGCTAAGATAACTGATTTTAAGGACAAATAGTATTATACTTATCTCACACTTGGTTTTTCTTTGCCCTTAAATAACAGCACATTTCTTGTGACACACTTGCAATCTTTTAACTATTTTACTCAGTTGTTTATTATACCTCTTATCCCAGAAGATTGGTTGCTTGTATCAAGCTGGGCCAGCAAGGACCATCTGTGAATCCAAAAAATATTCCCAGAGCCATCACATTAACTTTGTGTTCTGAGTTCAGTGGCTACTAGGGATGGAGGGCTGTAGTGTTTTCTTCATTTTGGGATGGCCAAAAGTTACCAGGGTAGAATTGAAGTATGTTTCACATTACAACATTAAAAAAAAAATCTTCATTCATACAAGAAAATTCCAATTCAGTGGATTTTTATCATGTTTGAGGTTGCCTATGACCTTTTGAGCATTCTTTCAAGGAAATGGTTGGGATATTTCCCACTTCAAGGCAGAAAGTTGGAAGTTACTGTCCCATCATTCCTTCCCTCAGAAGCAGAGAGGGTGACTTTGGCTCTGCCAAGAAGATGTTACACTGTGACTCAGATGCCGAAACTAAGACTTTTACTTATTTTTTAAAATTTTTTATTTATTTTTGACAGAGAGAGAGAGAGGGAGAGGGAGAAGGAGAGGGAGAGGAGAAGAATCCCAAGCAGGCTCTATGCTGTCAGCATGGAGCCTGATGCAGGGCTCGATCTCACGAACCATGAGATCATGACCTGAGCCAAAATCAAGAGTGGACACTCAACCGAGCGACCCAAGCGCCCCTGAAACGAAGACTTTGACATCAGAAAACACAAAGCTTATTTTCTCTCTCTTTCACTTTCTTGCTGCAACCTCTGCGACAGGTGTCAAGGTCAAGCTCCCAATACAGAAATGACCTCCCCCAAAACTGCTATGTTTATGCCAGGTGGCAATGTCAGTGGTTTTTTTTTTTTTTTAAACCAATTTGTGGTACAGATCGAGACACTGTTTCTGGAAGTTAAATCTCAAGGCTTGTTCTCCAGCCCTTGCAACAAATATGGGAATTCACAAATACACGCTTAATTTAAATGCCTTTTTCTGCATAATCAGCCTTGTCAGTCTGTTTTTTGCAACTAGAAATCTTGACTGAAGCACCTACAGAAACCATTTACAGTAGTCGAGTTGCTAGCTAAACCTATGTACCCATGAAGTAGCTACATTCTTCATTTAAAAGTTGGGTAATTCCTTCAACCTTCATACAGACTGAGTAATGTCCACATTATATCCCTAGTGGCCATGGACCTATAATATTGAACATCACCAGCTGCCTTTATCAAAACCATTCTGCCCAGTATTTGCTCACACTTCTTATTAGGAGGATGTCATTAAAGCCCTGAAAACAGATTATCAGGAAGCTATAAAACATGAAATTTGTAGAGGTTACCTAATACCTGTGAATATTTACAAGCAAAAATATATGCCTTGTTGCAAAAGTATTCATATTACCCCTACAGAATATAAATCAAACACCCATAAGGGACTGCCACCAAGATGGGTGAGCAGGATATAAATATTTGACAGTTCTGTCTCTACCAACTTCTTAGACTGCCTGATGAGGAAGTTATTATTACAGTCATATAAAAATACATTTGATCATTTCTAAAATAACACTCATTAATATGATTACACAGAGATACCACCTACAAATTAAAAATTTTGTATTTTATCCTATAAACTGACATTGTGGAGGGTAACACTTAAATCAGTATCCAAAACTGGGCATCTGAATTATAAGGGGACCCTATATTTGTTCTCCTTTGAGAAGACAAGGAAAGCAATGTTAAAAGCATTTGCCAATGATTTAGCATACGACAGTTTCCTCTTAAATTCTGGCAAACAAGACCATAAACAAACCCAGAAAGTCAAGGCTACTAATCTGCTATAAAATGGAGTCTACATGTGTTTGAAACCTTTTCTTTATGTTTACCTCCTCTCTCTCAGGTAAATACACCAATAAATATTCTCTGAGAGTGAGCCAAGGGAATAGAAGAAAAACTTCATTTTCATGCTTTATATGGTGGACAGAGCTGGGCAGGAAGCCTGAGGAAGGACTTGTTGCGGGGCTGTCAGCCACTTCAGGGGTGCCTCAGTGGCAGAGAACGTCCTTGCCCAAGGGCACGCCCTTCTGGGTGGTTGCAGCCAACCACTGATTGAGGTGGGAGTATAAAGGTGGAGCCCAGATTTGCTTCAGGGCTCCCCAGGGGCTGGGCCAGCCTGCTGAGTATTTGAACTTCCCCTCTGCCCCCAAGTGTTGATCTGTAATAGATACTCTGTGCCCCAAACTCCATCTCCGTGAGAACCCGACCTGAGACAGTATTGTTTTTTGGCCTCCTTTTATATAAAGATAGAAATTTTCTCTCACTCTTAATTTTTAAATTCTGTGAGACACTTTGTACAGAAAAAGTATAAACAATAACAGTGAAATCTGGAGAACCCGACCCAGCTGTAGCAAATCTTAATGTTTTACTACATTTCCTTCAGGTTTTTTGATAAATAAAATATTACAGATACATTGAAATCCTGGTTTCTTTCTCATGGATCCTATTTCTCTCCCTCCTTTCCTCCCTCTTCAGAAGAAACCATTCACCTGAATTTGGTGTTTAATAATCACGTGACCAATTTATATTCCAGTCAGCAGTGTATGAGTTTCTACACATTCTCTCTCCCGGGCATCAGTTTGCATTTGGGGGCTTAAATCCCCCCTCCCTTTTTGATAATCAGATAAATATGGGCAGCTACTTTGCATGTGTTTTAATTTGTATTTCCCCCGATAACCAACATCTTTTCATATGTTTATTGGCCATTCAGATTTGGAAAACCATAGGCATCATGAATTCTCAGGGGGGAGAATTTTCCCTACTTCCAATACCCACGCTCGTCCTCTTGTGTGGGACAGGTGTCTTATTACCCGCCTACTAAGGTAGTTTGGTCAAGTTTTGGCTTTGGGCAAGGGACTTCCCATTTGACTCCCCACCTTAAGGATCCCTCATTTGACAAGTAGCTTGTAGCTGTCAAGTGACATGCTGAAGATCATCTAGGTTTGGCAAGTACCTTCAAGGTGAAAGCCAGTTTTACTTACTACTTACTTAGCTTAAGATTCCCACTTTCATTTTAGTTTTGGTTTCTGTGGATTCTTTACTTCCCTTCCAGCTTAGTCCTGCTTTTACAAAAAACAATGTGAATATTTTACTCAGCTTATCTTAGTTTCCTTCAGGGAAAAGACTGGTTAGGGTAAGCCAGGAATGAAGAGTCTTAACAGATTTTTCATATTTTCTCTTAATTTCTCTCAGTTATATTCAGGGGAAATTTCTTAGTATTACTTTCAATTCGCTATTTCTCTATGTGCCCTGTTAAGGGTTTATCTCATCTATTTTAATGACAATATTTTCCATTGCTGAAACTTCTACTTGGTTCTTTATCACACCCACCTGTTCCTGCTGCTCACTGAGAGTGAAATCTTTCTCCCTTCTTATTTAGGTTTACCTTTCTTTACCTAAACTCCCAGGCACTTCGGTCCTAAATTGGTGATTCGGTGTTCCTTTCAAAGGGAAACACTACAGATCCTGCACATGTAGTCACGAGGCTATTGTCTACTTCCTCTGGTTTCCAGAAGCCCCAGGAAGCCTTCTACTCTCATCTCCTTTAATAAGCAGGAAGAGCTCCACCTTAGCTTCAAGGATTCTGGTGTTGGCACTGAAAACAGGGCATACTTTATTTTCCTGTGGCCTTTTTAAAATCCTCACTGATGGCCCGTGGTGACAGATCTCCTGACCCTTTCTAACTGTGCCCTATGGAAGCCTTACTCCAGTTTGCAAATTCTCTCCTTATAAACTCTTCATTATTTACTCAGAATATTCTCTGTCTCTGGGTTACTAAGAAGACTCTACAGACTGTATGTGAAATGTAGTTCTTTCCTGAAAATAGTGCTTTTGCTGACCTCTCTCTCTGGCAAACACTATACATTCTTCACAGTCCATACCTGAAGTACCCAAAAGTCTTGGCTCCTCACTACCTCTACTTACTAGCATAAAGTTGTTTGTAATATTCCTCGTGGTCCTCATGCTGGTAGGATCAGTAATTACATTCCCTCTTACATTCCTGATATTAGTACGTTTTTTTTCCCCCCTTAATTGATAAAAACCATGTTTCCTCCAAATATGTACAAAAGCTCATTGTGCTTTCAGGCTCATGCAATCCAACTAGAGTTGCCCACTTCCATCACTACTATCTATATTTACTTCTAGTTATTCTATTTGATTTACTGCTTCAGGGGTACCTACAGTAGTTATTACTGCCGTGATAATGACAAGAGCGAGCAGTGGGCATCACAGCAGGCCATTAGCCATGATGCCCTCAAATTCCTGTCCCCACACTCAACTAATCTTCAATCTCTTCCAGGCTGAGTGGAGGGAGTGGCCCCTTCCTGACTATCCCTAGCCTCTCCACACCCTCTGGCCTCCTCTGGGATTTGCTTTTTTCCTGACTCTGAAGAGTTTCCTCTCAGTTTAATGTTCAAATCTTTCTCATTGGAAAGCACCTACTTGGTCTCAGGACTCCTTAATCTTTGTCTCCTTCCCTTTGACCTATACTACCTTTTTGGTAAATATTTTTCTTTAAGTTGACTTGTTTTTTAAAACACAGTATCTCAGACATTAAAATAATTAAAATCCTGGTTTCTAATGCTTTTTACAATTCTAATATGAACTCAAGTACATAGTAATTTTTAAAGATGTTCATCTGTGTACTAAAAATCATTTCACATCAGCAGAGCACGTGGAACACAGCAGGAGTCAACATGTCTTTCCATGCCTATAAATCTCAGCAGGAAAGTACTGAGTACTGGTTATGCTGAAGGAAAAAAAACCCTGATAAATGGTTATTATGTGATGCAATCAGTGGTTAAGCAAGAAAGCATTTTTATTTCAATCATTTTTGCTTAAAAACCTTCCCCCAAAATGTATATTTCTGTCTCAGCGTGCTGAAAGAGTTTTATATCACTAAGAGACCAATTATCACCAAATAATAATATGTTAAAATTTTAAAGTACAGAAATTTGTGCTGGATATGTCCTGCTCTCAGGATATACATACTATAGCATTTTTTTCCCTCATGTTCAAAATATGAACAAATTATGGTCATGATCATATCTTTGGGGGTCTTCAGCCAGGCCTAGGGATCCTTTTTAAAAGTGATTACTTAAGAGCAAATAAGAAATCCTCAAAAACATCCTAAATGCCATTCTTTAATCTAGGCTGGTACTAAACCAAAGCAGCCATATTGTCAAATGGTTCTTTAACTTCTCAGCCTCAAAATAACCAGTCAGTAATGTAAAGGAGATTAAATGTCCTGACTTCCTATCATGGTTAAATAACTGACAGGGGTGCCTGGGTGGCTCAGTCAATTGAGCGTCAACTCTTGGTTTCTGCTCAGGTCATGATATCACGGTTCGTGAGATGGAGCCCCAAGTTAGGCTCTGCACTGACAGGGTGGAGGCTGCTTGGGACTCTCTTTCTCTCTCTGCCCCTCCTGGATTTGTGCATGTGCACACGTGCGTGCTCTCTCTCTCAAAATAAATCAATAAACATTAAAAAAAAACCCAACCTTACAAATCATTATTAGGTCTCCTTGGCAATCCCTAAACCATCCATAATTAATTGTAGAAGTGCCAGGCATATCATGGCCATCTCTTCTGTACTGGCTAGTTCCCTTTGTCAAAAGGAAATTCAAAATTAAAAAGATTTAAACAACTAACACTGACTTTCTCACTGTGTTCTGAGAACATCAGTGTCCCACGAAATATGCCCTGAAAGGAAGAGGTTCCAGGTCAACCAGATTTGGGAAATGCTGCCCAGAAGATTCCAATTCTTGGGGATTCTCGGCAACACTTAGATTTTAAAAGATCTAAGACGTCTACTGATAGGAAATCAGCTTACCTTTGTAAAACCTAGCAACTTTGATTTACTGAGACTAAGCACACTTTTTCAAGGAACAACTATTAACATCTCAAGAAACAATACTGTCTTGCAAAACACAACTTAGGCAATACTGAAAAATAAAGCTCATTTATTGTATTTAGGGATGGTTTAAGAAAGGGGTATTTAACCTGTATTCTACATTAGAAACATATACAGGAAAACAACATTTTAATTACTTTTGTCCAGAAAGAATATTTACAAAAGGCAGGGCACCACAAAGGGTTAACCTTCAAATGGAAACTGTTGACCTCCTCCCACTCTGAAGATAAGAAGGGTATGAATGATTAGGGCACCTCTGCAGGGCTAGCCGCCCTACACTATATAGCCACAGCTTCTTGCATTTAGATATTGTTTGAGATAAAAGGAAAATACAAGATACAATTACCAGCCTGATTTTTTGTTATACTAGCTAACATTCCAAGGATGAGCAATGTTAAGATCTTATTGTTTTATCCTCCTATCAAACCACACAGGATTATACCAGCTTCTAGCTTTGATCTCTTAGCTTTCAGTTTTAATGAAGCAGAGAGAAAGCAGGGGAAGTTTACCAGATGCTCTAAATTTTTATTCTAAAGCTCAGGCTCTTATCTGTAACTCTGTCACCAAAGCTCCTTTATTAGAAGTAAAAATAAAGGGAGAAAGGTATTCAATACAACGTACGAGGAAAGCGTTTTGCCTAGAACCAGATGCAGATGACAACATCAAGGTAAACAGGTAAAAAGTCCAAGCCTTTTTATAGTACCACTGATTGCTTTTAATAAACTGTCCCCTTAATGGTAACTCCTTGCCAGTGGTTCTTCTTCAGTCTCTCACCTGGCAATCTGACCAGAACACAGGTCCATCCACACCTGTGATATACAAATTATCTCTAATCAGATCCAATGTTTGGCTAAGTGGCTGTACCAGCAGACACATCCTCCACTCTGCTACACCTCCCCCTTTCTCCTGTGTTTACTATTTCTCCACTGCCATGGTTTTCAAAGTGTTTGCCCTGAATCAGCAGCATTAGCGTCAACACTACCTGGAAACTTCTTTGAATCAGAAGGGGTGGAGTCCGGCCACCTGTGCTTGAACAAGTCCTCCAGGAGATTCTTGTGCATGCAGAAGTTCAAGGACTAGCATGCTAATGAAGTCACCCTTCCCTTCTCACCCAGGCTCAAACCGCAAGTGTTTTCACCATTTCCCTCCTTTCTCTTACTCCCCACACCTCTCATGGTAAGTGCTTTCCGAAATCGGTTGCTTTAGCTCTCTAACATGGACTGAATCCATTCCCTTCCTCACCATTCCTGCCATTTCCCCTAATTCAGGCTCACATTAACTTTGGACTACTGCAGTACCCCTCCCTCAGTCTTTCCCCACCAGGGTGGTCAGGGACCTTGCCTCTGCTTTCACGTTTCTTCCAGCCATGTCTGTCAAAGGCACGATTCTAGTCAATAATTTCTATCCTATACTGGCGGCTCTCTGGGCTGCAGAGTCTCTGCTAAGTGCTGTAAATGCACTACTTGGTTAACTCCCCCAATCAACCAGCAAGGAAGTCAGGGTTACCCTCACTCCATACAGGGATGACTTGCCTAAGGTAATTCAAAGCCAGGATTTGAAATCACATCAGCCTGACTCTGTGTAGTGCTAACCATTGTGCACCATGCCCTTCCCACCCCATCCACAATAGAACTTATGAAGTCAGCTCAGCTGTTTTTTAAGACCCAAGGTAGTGTGTGTGCCTCCCCAAATACCTTTTCTTGGTTTCCTGTCACTCTCCTTCAGGCACCTAAACTGAACTATTTATGGTTTTCTATGCACACCACTCAAAGCTTTTTCTCATGTTGTTCCATCCACCTGAAATATTACCTTTCCATGAACACCTACAGTCCTTTATCTAGCCCTTGGGCAAAGAGCTTGGCCCACTACATGTACTCAATACTAAGCTGGACTCTATTTCATTAATCTCAGCATCCTTCTAGCTCCCTGCAAAAGCAAAACAATAAAACCCTGCTAATTCATTCAGGGTGAATTTTATATAGCATATTTTATTTGTATGTTATAATTGATTGCATAAACTTTTAAACTAATTCCTGAGTATTTGTACCAGAGAAAGGCATAATATATTATGGCTGATCCTTTTTTAGGGTCTTAAAACATTTCAGATGTAATAATGATCATATCCTTGCAATGCAGGTAATCAATGGTGCAAATTAATGTTCTACTTTTATTTAATTTTTTTTTAACGTTTATTTATTTTTGAGACAGAGAGAGACAGAGCATGAACGGGGGAGGGTCAGAGAGAGGGAGACACAGAATCTGAAACAGGCTTCAGGCTCTGAGCTGTCAGCACAGAGCCCGACGCGGGGCTCGAACTCAGAGACTGCGAGATCATGACCTGAGCCGAAGTCGGCCGCTTAACCGACTGAGCCACCCAGGCGCCCCGTTCTACTTTTATTTAAAGTCAAAGGGAGATGCGGAGGCAGACCTGGGACTAGAATCTCGTTTCCCACAATTTTGTTGATTGCTCTGTTAACAAATTAGTTCTATCAGGAATTTCCTATTATTCATGGTGACATGGGTAAAATAAGGTTTTATTTTTTAAAACAATGTGTGCATAATTTCAGTGACACGGTGGTTTATAGCCATTAATATGACTTACTCCATGCCACTGCTTACCTCCTCCCCCACAATTACTTATACCTGGTTTTTGGAAAGAAAGAAAGAAAGAGAGAAAGTGGGGGAAGGGCAGAGAGAGAATTCCCAAGCAGTCTCCTCGCTGTCAGCACAGAGCCCGGTGTGGGGTTGGAACTCACCAACAGTGAGATCGTGACCTGAGCCGAAGTTGGCCACTTAACCCACTGGGCCATCCGGGAGCCCCTACTTACACCTGTTTCCACCTGCTGAATTCTCTGATCTCTCAGGCTTCATGCTCTGCCTCAGAGAAAATGAGGAGTTTCCCAGTGGCAACATGCCATTTTAAAAATCCTGCCCACCAGTCTACTGACATTTTAAGTCATTGAACTAGCAATGCCTTGTTTTATTTTCATTTACTTCCTCCCCTAAAAAAAGGCAGAATGAATGTGTGTGTGTGTGTGTGTGTGTAAATAGAAATAATTCTAGTTGTTTTCTTTTAGTTGAGGTTTTACTAATGCTTAAAAATACATATACGTGAAGAAGTCCTAGTAGTAAAGGAAATATGGAGGAAGGACTACAACACAGAAAATGGACACCTGAGCCAGTATCAGTTGCAGTTGTCAATAACTGCTGCTGTCGTTTCTCTAACAAGGTAGTTCTCTGGTAGAATTAAATGTCAAACTTCTCCAAAGAAGACATCCAGATGGCCAACGAACATATGAAAAAATGCTCAACATCACTCATCATCAGGGAAATATAAATCAAAACCACAATGAGATACCAACTCACACCTGTCAGAATGGCTAACGTTAACAACTCAGGCAACAACAGATGTTGGCGAGGATACGGAGAAAGAGGATCTCTTTTGCATTGTTGGTGGGAATGTAAGCTGGTGAAGCCACTCTGGAAAACAGTATGGAAGTTCCTCAAAAAACTAAAAATAGAACTACCCTACAACCCAGCAATTGCACTACTAGGCATTTATCCACGAGATACAGGTGTGCTGTTTCGAAGGCACACATGCACTCCCATGTTTATAGCAGCACTATCAACAATAGCCAAAGTATGGAAAGAGCCCAAATGTCCACTGATGGATGAATGGATAAAGAAGATGTGGTGTGTGTGTGTGTGCGCGCGCGCGCGCGCACACACACACACGCACACACACACACACACACACACACAGGAGTATTACTCGGCAATCAAAAAGAATGAAATCTTGCCATTTGCAACTACGTGTATGGAACTCGAGGGTATTATGCTAAGCAAAATTAGAGAAAGAGAAGTATCATATGACTTCACTCATATGAGGACTTTAAGAGACAAAACAGATGAACATAAGGGAAGGGGAAGCAAAAATAATGTAAGAACAGGGAGGGGGGACAAAACAGAAGAGACTCATAAATATGGAGAACAAACTGAGGGTTATGGGAGGGGATGTGGGAGGGGGGTGGGCTAAATGGGTAAGGGGCACTAAGGAATCTACTCCTGAAATCATTGTTAAACTATATGCTAACTAATTTGGATGTAAATTTAAAAAAATAAAAAATAAGTTAAAAAGAATTAAATGTCGGGGCGCCTGGGTGGCTCAGGCGGTTAAGCGTCCGACTTCGGCTCAGGTCATGATCTCGCAGTCCGTGAGTTCGAGCCCCGTGTCGGGCTCTGTGCTGACAGCTCGGAGACTGGAGCCTGTTTCAGATTCTGTATCTCCCTCTCTCTGACCCTCCCCCATTCATGCTCTGTCTCTCTCTGTCTCAAAAATAAATAAAGGTTAAAAAAAAAAATTAAAAAAAAAAAAGAATTAAATGTCAAAAACATAAGGAAGTTTTTCTTTAAAATGTAATACCTTGAAAATTTTATTACTCATTACTTTAAAATTCATTAAGAAATTATGAAAAATAAGTGACAACAATTTATCTGGTTTTGTAGTATATAAATATTTCAAAATTAATGAGCTCAATGATGCATGTCACGTAATGTTAGATGCTTATTTGAGAGTTAATTGACTGCACAGTAGATGATGATAATGCAAATAAATCATTATTTGCTGAAATGGAAAAGTGGGAAGAATAAATGACCAATCTTCCACTTCCTCCATGTGGACTAGTTACTATAAGCATAGCATAAACCATAAAAATGGTAGCAGAAACAAAATCAAGCCTAAATTTAGTCTTCCTTTCTTCAGTAGGTCTAATAAATAGCATTAGAGAATAAGTCTAATTTAAAAAATGATTAATTTAAGATTTGGTTAGTAACTTAATGAAACGTAATGGGGAAAGGAAACAAATACCAACTAGTACAGGTAGATCTTTTCTTATGACGGTCCTTTTTTAATTACTAAACTTAGTTTACAGTTGTTCTTTCTGTTTTGCAGATATTTTATGGCTACAGTGTATGGGGAATTAGTAGAACTGGAATGCACATTGATCAGTTGGGCCCTAGACAATTAAATGGTTCCTTGTGAAGGCTTGTTACCTGGCTCAAGAGGTATGAGGTGTTCAACTTTTTTTGTCTTCTGAACTTCTTAATTTTACATTTTATCTTTATGGCTTCGTTAACATTATCTTTCCTTTCTAAACCTCCAGAAATTGTCCTGGGATTCTTGAGAAATAAGGTTAAGACAATCAATGTATTATTGATAACCATAGGATATATCTAACCTACAAAGAGCACTAAAGCCTGAGGACAGAACTGGGGCATGTCTAGCAATAGGCTGAGTCCAACTTCAGTACGTCTGCATCCAAACTCCCACCCACTGAAGTCTTCAGGTCCACTGTGTGCCACTCTGTGTTGTTCCATAACGTCTGTCTGTCTCTGCCTCTCCTGCTTTCTCCTGACATCCTGCTCCTTCCACCGGTTAGCTATCTATAAGAGCAATTTTCATTTCCTCTTTGTTACTCTTAGTAGTTGTATTTCCTCCACTTATCTAAAAGAGCAGACAGTATGCTGTTGCTTTTTACTTGTGTGATCTATATGACTTTTATTAGAAAAAAAGGAAAAACAAAAGATAAAAAAGAAACATTTTTAGAAAAACAAAAGTGTCAGGTTTGAACATGCTATTTTTATTGTCCAGATTAATACATCTGTCTGAAAGAATCTCTATTTTAATTTTTAAAATATTTTTAAGTAGGCTCCACGCCCAATGTAGGGCTTGAACTCATGACTCCAAGATCAAGAGCCACATGCTCTACCCACTCAGCCAGCCAGGTGCACTGAAAAGAATCTTTAAATTACATTTAGAATTCTTTTTCTCTTACATATAATATATATTCATCAAGAAATATATCTGCTTATGTTTAGAACAGGTACAATCTGATATTAAATGTCTTACTTTCTTATTTCTTGCTAAATCATAACACTGATAATAAAAGTGGGCACCAATGAATGAATGCCAACTGTGGGTCTGGCACTCTACATATATTTTCTCTAATCCTTAGTACAGGCCATGGAGTTGAGCAATCTTAGGGTGGGAGAGGAAAAATAAATGACCTGTTCAAGGTCATATAATTAGTAAGTGAAGAGCTAGGAATGGAATTCTAAATTCTTGCTCCTGCCATTACAGGAAGCTGAAAACACTGAGGTCTCATTTTCTATTCCTGAAGGTTATATTTAGAACTGTAATAGATTTTACTGCTTCAAAATTTTCTTCCCAAATCAAATAAAGCCCTGGAATGTAATAAGAATTAAAGAGCCAGATGCCGGTATATATGGGAACTTACTAATTATGACAAAGGTAGAATTTCATTCAATGAGAAAAAAACTCCTGGTATAATTAATGAAAACAAAGTTAGATTAGTATCTCAAGCCACACACACATCCACACACACACACGTTCTATAATCAATGTAGAAAAAAACCCCAAATATGTGAAAAGATGAACTAAGAGAATATGTCTATAACCTTAGGATGACAGAGACATCCCTAAGATAAGAAATCCCGAAATTGTAAGGGATAAGACAGCCATATGTAACTACATAAAAACAAACGTTCATCTGCCAAAAGATATGCAAAGTCAAATGACCAGAAAAGCGAAATATTTGTAACATAATAGACATTTAAAATCTCATATAAACCAATTTTACAAAAACATAGTAAAATGAGCAAAGAGTATCAAAACAAGTGGTCAAAGATCAAATATAAATGCTAATTAAAATATCAGAAAAAATTGCTCAATTTCATTTGTAGGGAGAAAGAAAATCAAGTAACGATGAGATGCCATTTTCATCGTATTAGCCAACATTTTAACAGTGGTAACATCCAGGTCTGGGGAGGAGCCAGCAAAGGAGGAGCATACTATTCACATTAGTGTCATTTGTTGTAACCCTTTTGGAAAACAACCTGATAACATCTATTAAAATTAAAAATAAATATTCCCTATGACCTCACAATTCCACTTTTGGATACCTATTCTACAGAAATAAAAGCAACCATATATATGAAATATTAAGTGCAGCATTGTTAGAAAGAATCTGAATGTTGATCTACACAGTGGTATTTTAACAAACTATAGAATCTCCACACTACATGTAATAACTACTATTAAAAGGAATAGTTATTAAAAGGAATAAGCTGAACCTTTATCTGCTGCCTCAAAACGGCTATCTATGATTAAGGGAAAACACCATTTGGAGAGCTGAGTAAAACACAATAAAATAATAAGATAAAAAATCCTCTCTGAATTTGAACATGGAGAAAACTGATAGAAATGTAGGTCAGTAAGATTGGTTACTTCAGGAGGTAGGATTCAGAAAAAGGACTGAGATACTATTTACATTTTTATCTAATCTCTTTATATTGTTTCACTTTTTACAACTAGCATATGACTTCTTTAATTACAATCTAATTCAGAAAATTAAAGAAAATAAGAGGGCTAAAGAAATGAAGTATTATTTGAACACTACCAGGACAGATCCTGCTTAAGAAACAATCCAATTCCTGGAAAATGGTATTCTGATTGAGAGGAGAAGAGAGATTTTTGCTTTTCTTAAGCTATTAAAGTAGTTTAAGGGGTTCAGTAATAGTCCAGTGATCTACAGAGGCCCCTAACCATGAGGAAGAGGACTTACCAGATTGCACAGTACACAGCAATGGGAAGGCTGTGGAGGAAAGGTGCTTTGAGAATGTGTATTGGTGCAAACTCCTGGACAGCAATTTAACAACAATAAACAATGTGCCTACCCATTGGCCCACCAGTTCAGAGGCTGCGACTCTGGATATACTTGGGAAGGTACACAAAACTGACCAAATAAAACTGGAAATAATCCAACATCCATCAACGAGGGACTGATTCAACATATTACATACAACTATGTAATAGGACCGCACGCAGTCACTACAGAGGACTGAAGTAAATCCACATGCATTAATGTGGAATCATTTCCAAGAAAGGAAAGCAGAGCCAGGCAGTTGTTTTTAAAAACAACTGGAGTATGCAAAAATATTTTTCTTGACATATACTCAAGAAACTTAATTTGGGGGAAAGTTTTAACAGTTTGGGAAAAAGAATTCTCCATTTGTAGGATGGCTTACTTTTATACTCTTTATACATATAGATATATTTATATATATACTTTATATATACTTATATATATATGTACACACTTTTTTGTATTTTTATATACTTTTGATGAATTTCTTTTAACTTGCACTTTCATTTCTGTTACTAATTTTATAGATGAAATAGAGTAAGAGTTGTTTATTCATGTAAAACCACACAAAGTTTTTTGCTAATTTTTACAATTAGTTAAATGTTCCAATTTTGGCTTACTAAAGAAGACAATGTTTTAAGAATTAGTTTTCATGAAGGGCATGAAATACATGACAACAGTAATAACTATCTTACTTGAAAACACATGCTATATAATGAATTACTGATCTAATGGATTCCACTGTGTGCATTTCTCTTGAAACTCCTCAGGACTCTTTAAGAAAGAATTGGTACCTTTAGAAAGGTGCATCTCAGCTTGATCTATGGTTAATTTTCTTCCATAAACTGCTAACAAGTAAGGAAGAAAAGAGCAACTGATGCCCAGTATAACCAAAAAATCAAATTTATACAATCTTTCTTAAAAATCCTATACATCAACATACTTTGTGGAAACAAAACACAAAACAGGATGCTACACTTAACTTTAAATTTTAAATAATTTTAGGGCCAAATCACTTAGGTACTGCATACCAAATGGTAAATTTTTCATTTGATAAACTAAAACTATTAGTTTGAAAGGGTAGTCATTTTATTATATTACATAATTGATAGATATTCTAAGTAGAAATGTTTTTTAAATGATAGCTGATTGTTTATATTAAATAGTTTTTTATTGTGATAAAATATACATAATGTAAAATTTACCATTTTAACAATTTCAAAGTGTGGGATCCAGTGGCATTAAGTACATTCACAATGCAGTGTAACCATCACCCCCATCCATATCCTGAACTTTATCCTCCCAAACTGAAACTGTGCCCATTAAATAATAATTCCTAATTCTTCCCTTCAACCAGCCCCTGACAACCACCATTTTATTTTCTGTCCCCATGAATTTGACCACTCTAGGTATCTCACATAAGTGGAATCGTACAGTATTTGTTCTTTTGTGACTGACTTATTTCATTTAACACAATGTTTTCAAAGTTCATCTATGTTGTGGCAGGTGTCACAATTTCTTTTCTATTTAAGGTTGAATAATGTTCTATCATATGTATATACCACCTTTTGTTTATACATTCATCATTATACAATCCATACATACACATGGACTGCTTCTATACATTTTTAAAAACCCCCAATTCTATATAAAACTTAGGCCAAATTCTGCAACCAACCTCCACAAAATTCAGTAGTGAAAGGCTTTATCTACAAGGATAAAACTAGTATTATGACCTTTCTTTCTGTAATTTTAAAGACTGACTTGGCTAAATATTCATTCATTCATATTCATTCATTCGAGTGCCTACTATGTGCCAGGCACTGTGGTGGGCAGAAAGGAAGTGAGAAAGAAGGGAGGAGAGGGAAGAAGAAAAAGAGACAGAGAGAATAGGAGTGCATGAAGTTCACAATTGCCCCCCCCCCCCCCGAGGTCTTTGTGGGGGTCACAGGACCAGAGAAGACAAAATCTGACATCAAGTTTCTGTTCATGACAGTGAGAAACTGGATTAAAATATTCAAGCTGAAATGTCAAAATAAACCCGTACTTTAAGATGCCAAATAAAATTAAGTACCTAGAAAGCTAGTGAACATGAAAAGCTGTGTGGTGCTGATGAGACCACGTGGTTTGGCATCCACTTCCTGGTTGTCTGGTACAAGAAGGCAAACACCATCTGCCTCACTAGCTGTTGGGACCATCAAAAGACCTAAGGTGTATGAAAGCCTTAATGAATTTTCATGTTCCATAAAAAACTTCTAATCGCAGATTTTGGTTCCAAAATCCTAGAGCAGGAGTTGGCCAACTTTTTCTATGAAGGTCCAGACAGTAATATTTTAGGCTTTGTGGACAACACGCTAGGTCTCTGTCACAATTAGCCACCTCAGTCCTGGTAGTATGACAGAAGCCATAGAAAGTAACATAAAATGAGTGTGGTTGTTTTTATTTATGAACACCAAAATTTGAATTTCATCTCATTTTCTGATGTCATGAAAACAGTCTTCTGATTGTTTTTTATACAACTAAAAATGTAAAAAGAAAAAAATCAGGCCATAAAAAACAAAACAAAAAACAAAAACAAAAATAGGTAGAGGGCCAGATTTGGCCTATGCACAAAAGTTTGCTAACCTAGGCCCAACAGTTTAAAAGCTCATAAGCTTCTTTAAAGGCATATGATTTGAGAAACAAAGATGGAAGGATTATAGGATTTGGGGTCCAATCTAGATCTGAGTCTAGGCTCTACCACTTACTAGCTGTATAATATTGGACAAGTCACTTTAACATTTGTAAACCCTAGTTTAATCATCTGTTAAATGGGAACAATACCCATATCACATAGGAGTTAGTGTTCATATATGAACAAGATGCTGAGTGCTGTGTAAACTGTCAAGCTGTTTTTAAAGAACTAGGCATTATAAAGTAAAAATATACATTGAAAAATGTACCATATTCTCTTCTGAGGTTTATTTGCCAAAAGTTTGGGAATATATTTTCAATTCCTAAGTAGAAGAAAAAATGAAGTAATTTGGAGTATAGACAGATGTCTTGGATTCCATCTTCACTAAGCTATTAGCATCGTACGGTGTTGTTATACCACTCAGTTAATAATTTATCTTTCATCGTCTGATCATATTGTGTTCTCAACAGCTCTGCTTTGTCATTTTGTGTTCTCCCCTCTTAATCTTCATTTAAGAGGATCCAATTTTATATACAAAATCACAAGAGAACACTGGCTGAAGCACCTCTCATAATAAATGACTGAGCTATCATATGCTCTACTTTCTATTTCTTAAATTTCAGAGCAATCAATCTCAGCAAAGTTAGGGACTCTCATGACTCTCACAAAATTAAAATGCCTAATTTCTTTATATGGCCAGCTTGAAGATATCAAAACATCAATGCCAATGAACAGTATGGGGGAGGGGGCGCCTGGGTGGCTCCATTGGTTGAGCATCCAAATCTTGCTTTTGGCTCATTTCATGATCTTGTAGTTGTGGGATTGAGCCCTGGATCAGATTCTCTCTCTCCCTTTCTCTCTGCCCCTCCCTCACTCTCTCTCTTTCTTAAAACAAACAAACACTAAAAAACAAAAACAAAAACAAAACAGTATGGGGATAGTGGGTAAATATATTAAGTTGTTCTTTAATATTCAGAGACTGAGCTAAGGCACAAAGTCTTGATTCGTATCTTTCATCATCTTACTCCATTAAGAAATTCCTTAATTAGACTTACTGTGGTGATCATTTTGCCAAATATATATAAGACTCATTATGTTGCACACCTGAAACTAATGTTATGGCAATTAAATTTCAAATTAAAAAAATTTTTCTTATGTCTTTTATGAAAATACTTGAAAACAAACAAACAAACAAACAAACAAAAAAACCAAAAAAACCTAACCTGTTTTCCTCTTGTTTTCTGAGGATAATTTGGCCAGTAATTTTCATGCCAAAAAATCATATCTCTAGTTGAGAGACATGAAAAGATCAAGCTTGATTCTGTAACTGTCTTCTCTCCTTCTAAGAGCAGGAAGTTGATGTGGCAAGATGCTTCCTCTGACCCGAATGCTTGGTGTAAATGATCAGCAGACAATCAGGTTAGCCAGTGCTCCTGTCCAGGGCCTAAGGTTCAGGTAAGCAGAGGCCAGCATGCTGGTCTGCACCCCCCTCGGGTGCCATTCTTAGGTCCTGGGACCTTGCCTGCCTGCACGTATGTGAGCGGGGGAGGAGATTGGGTCCCACTGGACAGAAGGGATAATACGGTTTGCTACAGGGTGAATAAAAGGGCTGTGGAGAGGATCACCACAGGCAGGCTATGGCTATTCCTCACCTTGAATCTACACCTAAATCATCAATTTAAATCAACATTTGTGACATTTATCTTTTAAAATAAAATAAAGTATGTACAATTAAAATGAAACATTATAATAATATTGGGTAATGAATGTAAAGCATAGAAAAGAGTAGGCAAAAATACATGATTTGGCAAATCAACGTTTTCTCTATAGTACACATCAAGTTGCTTTAGAACAGAACATACTTCACTGAATGGATTTAACTTAAGAATAGTGACATTTTCATTACAAAGGCTGCAGGGCAGAAGACTGTAGTCCCAGCAGGCTTGCAACTCTGGGACAGTATACAGAATGGCTTGGATGTTTTCTGGCTCCCTATCCCATCTCATTCACGTGACTAAAATTTTTATGACAGAATTATATAAAATTTTAACCATTCTCTTGTTATTTCTTCCTGTTTTTAATAAGACTATATCTGGCACAGATTCGTTTAAGAATTTATAATGACACTAGTATTACTGGCTATTATTTGTTAGGTATTTACTATGAGTTACATACTGTCCTAATGCTTTCTCTACAATCATCCCCAATGAATGATTTCTATGCGTTAAGCACCTCTTAATTTTTATAACCACCCCATGAGGTATATATTATACTCATTTTTGAGATGTGGGTCATAAGAGTCAAAGGTCACACAGCTGGTAGATGGCAGAGAAGGGATAGGAAGTTAACTAGTGTGACTCCAGAGTCGGTTCTCTCTATATCACTGTCTTTCAGCCTCACACCATGACCTACAGAGTGTGGCAATGAAACAGATTTCAAGGTGGAGAGAGGAAGATAATAATCTCTGAAAAACAACACAAGCCTAAGTAATCCATCAAAGGTCTCACTGCCCAGCTTGTTACTTAGTGTGATGATCTCCTTCAATTTAATAACTGCCACTCATAAGCTCTACTTTGGCATTACCTAAATAAGAAGGCACTACTAAATAGTACCCTGATGATCTCAAACAAGGAACAGTTTCTAAAGTTCCAGGGAAACAGCTGCAGATGGAGAAAATCTAGTTTGCAGTTTTCAGAGATGCAGTTTTCAGAGTTTTCTTCTCTATGGTTCCCATCTGATACACACAGTGCCTTCTATGACATCCAGTTCACTTTAACAGTAAGACAGTAATGCCTTCATTGTATCTTAACTCTTGGGATCATAAATAAAAACTCCTAAGTGCAAGCAGAAAAAGAAGGAAGAGCCACATTGCTTCATTTATCTATCTGGATTTCCCCATTCTGAATTTGCTGTGAGGATTTTGTTATTTAGCTCATTATTGTCAATATATCTGATTGAGAAAGAAGCTAAACAAGTCCCAGGTGAGAATGCACCATAGCAACAGGCTTGCCGTGAATTCTTTGGGGAGCAGAATTTCACACAAGTATTTGATTGCCTATTCACACTCTTGATTACAACACACAGAGCTGTTAAACTAAACTGTATGTCATTAGTGTATTGAAGGAACTTTAAAAAATAAACTACCCTGTGTGAAGATATTTTTCACACATACATTCACACTGATATGTGTTTAATTGCACGTAGCCCATTTCTCTTTTATTCGGAAAACAAGAGACATCTTTAAACTATTTCAGAAGTTGCCAATGTCACTGTGTAGTAATGTGATAAATAAGGCATTACCTTTTATCACAGGTAAATATTGAATTCAGATTCTGGTTCATAAATATTTGTTTAATCCTTCATTGTTATTATGACAGAATATAAATGTACTACCCTTTGAATTTAATCAGGAGTATTAAAGTACCTTGAGTTAGGTAAACAGCGGCCAAAATAACTATAGAAAAAAACGATCTGACATTAAAACCACCTCAGTCTCATAGATTTTGCTGAGCCTCTGGCTCAGCTGGGACAATACACTGATAACAAAAAAGAGGCTGCAGAGAAAAAAAAAAGGAGTTTATATCTATGTATCACCACAGAATGTCAGCCACCCTACAAATCATGTCATGATCAAAAGTAAGACCAGGTGAAGATACAGATGGCATGGGCAAAATCCATCATAACCATCAGAAAATCAACTCAAAGCAAAAGTCCAGATGAGTGTCAATTATTTCCATTCATCTTCATGTCCAAACAGAACACACTTAACTTTCTCCACAGTTGGTTGTAAAGGCGCTGGAGACCGAGTATAACATTTTACAAATATTCAAATCAAAAGACTGAAGAGCATTCATTATTTTTACACAACCAATTCTGTTATTTATGCTACTAGAGACACCCAATGGTGTGAATATAATCCAAATTATTTACATTTGGTTTTGTAATGCATGGTATAATGTTTTGGTGGCAGACTTGCCTTTCGAATTACATTTTGCTTTATTATTAAAATCAGTTTACATGTCCTTAATACACACCTGCTGTATGGGAAAGGTGGTGTCGCAGAAGCCTGCTGGGCAGGACAGCTGGCTCACAATTTCAAATACTCCAGACAAGCTCCAGAGAAAAGAGCTGGCCAAACAATTTCAAACCTTTATTACTTTATAAGCACTCAGAGTTTACATAAGATTAGTATAAGCTACTTGTTTCTTTTCTTCCATTTTTGATGTTGTATTTGACTTTTGTCTTAGAAGACTGGGAAGTACCTTAAACACCTAGAGCACAATTAGAAATTATCACTTCACTAAACATGCAGTCATATTTAATTGATTAGACATGGTTTTTAATGAGACAATTTCCTTAGAATCTATTTATGTAATTAGAATATTCAAGACTATTTCACGTAAGATAAATACTAAACCACAATACAATGGAAACATGCGATGAAGCAAGTATTATTATGTAGTGGACACCTGTTGATTTGCCACTTGGCTTTTTTTTTTTTTTAATGTTTATTTATATTTTAGAGAGAGAGAGACAGTGCGAGAGCAAGGGAGGAGCAGAAGAAAGAGAGGGAGACACAGAATCCAAAGCAGGCTCCAGGCTCTGAGCTGTCAGCAGAAAGCCCAAGGTGAGGTTTGAACCCACAAACCCTGAGATCATGACCTGAGCCAAAGTTAGGCGCTCAACCAACAGAGCCACCCAGGTGCCCCAGCATCTTTTTTACCTTTCTTCTAGATACGGCATTCTGGTTTTCCTACCTTCCCTACTCTTGGACTATGTGAGTTTGGTATATTAAGAGTAGTGTTGGTCAAGGCAAGACCAAAGCACAGGAGCTTCTAATGAAGATGAAGAATTATTTTTGGAGGTGAGTGGTATTTTTTTGGTATTTTTGGACAGTGGTTTTTGGTCTAAGAATACAATGTTTAAAGGAATAGGACACTCAAGATAAGGATGCCAAAGGACTGCTCTACCAGAGATTTGATGGGCTATCTGGAGGGATACTGAAATCACCTAGAGACACATGGCAGAGGTGAGCTGGAGAAGTGACTATGAACTGAGAGTTGAGTCTTCAGTGAATGAAACTGAATAACCAAAAGGCTGTTGAATGATAGTAATAAGAAGGAAACGGTGATACAACCAGTCATGGAAGTCTCAAAGGAGCAGGGTGCACATATGTAAATGATTTGAGATGGAGGAGAATAATGAATGGTCTTACTTCCTGAGCTTGAGCAACCCAGAGGTTAAGAGAATAATCAGATGTCCCTAGAGTGAGTTTTAAGGCATATGGAGTCCCCTCAAAGGACATCCAGACTGCTATAAATGGCAAGACGTGGGGAAGGAAAGATATGAGGATGTGACTGAGGATGTGTTGAGAATGTGGGGTGAGTGGTTTCCACAGGAGTTCCAGAGAACACAGAAGAAGAGTTTTGGAGAAGCATGAGGAGGATGGGGGTTAGACTGGGCAAGAGAATAAACAGAAAGAGGAAGATGGAAGACTGGCAGCTAACAGGATAACCAGATAGGAGTAGACTTCTGGTGATGAAAGAAAGAAAGAAAGACAATGTGAGGTGTGAGAGATGAAGTCCTTAATGTCTCTAGAAGTAGAGAGCAGGAACTTGCGGATTGTTCCTAGGAGAAAGGGAGGTAGACAGCTGAGTAAAGATGTCTTGTTGAGCTTCAGGTGCAGGTATGACAGGTGCTCCAGGGTTTAGAAGGTCTTAGGCCTCAGGAGGTGACTTGGCAGTCACCTGTCCCATGGTATGATAGATCTCATACACAGTGTGCAGGTAGTCACAGCCTGAGTTAAGGGGGTCCTGATCCACAGCGTGATTAGGTAATGTGTGCAGATTACTGGACTTTGTAGCCAAAAGAAAACCTTACTCTTAATATTCTTAGGAGGCAACCCCAGCCAACAACTCCTTTCTGTTTCCAAGTCTTGCTTACTGTCCCCAGACACTATCCTGCAGAGATTACCAAATATTATCACAATTAGAAGGAAGTGAAAAAAATCAAGGCAGGAAGAGCCGAAGGAAGAGTATTCCAGGCAGAGGGAAGGACAAGTACAAAGGCCATGAAATGTGCCTGGCATGGGTTCATTGAGGAAACTTCATCTGAAGCAGTGACTGATAAAGAGAGGTGAAACCGTGGATCTGATCATAGAGGTCTTCAGAGGCCCTTGTAAAGACATTTGGCATCTACTCTGAGAATGGGAAGTCACTGCAAGATTTGGGTAGAAGGATGACCAAACTTGATTTCCCCTTTAACAGCATCCCTCTGTTGAGACTAAACTAGACCAGACGGGAAAGGGTAAAAACAGGAGAACCAGTCAGAAGGCTTCCGCAAGTCTGGGCTGAAATTTGATGGGGGTGACGTGTGGACTATGGAGTAGCTGGACAATGCAGATAGGGAGTAGCTGGATTCTGGAGAGATTTTGGTGATAGAAGCCCATGAGTCTTCTAGTTCAAGAAACTATCCTACCTAGCATAGAGGCAGCAGTGGGAAACATGAGGAAAAGAATATTCGTTCCTGTTTTAGCTTCACTGCCACCTCTTTGAAAAAGGCCTTATCTGAACATCCATTTAAAGTAAGTCCCCCTAGATATTTTCCTGTGATATCTACTCTTTTCATTTACAGCACTTCTCAAAATCAATTCACATATATAAAGTCCTTTGAGTTTATGTGTTTAATGTGTGCTTTCCCCTATCAGATTCTAATTCCAACATGATCAAAAACTCTGAAAAGAGAAGTGGGAAGGGGGCCATCATTAAATTAGATAACAGGATAGATTCTAACGATTAGAATGGCTGAACCTGTGATAGAAGTACATATAAGCTTCACAAGGGTAGGGAGCCATGCATTTAAAATTTTTCTTCACCACTGTATTTTTTCCAGTACTCATTCTACTAATCATACATTGAAAGAATGAATGCATCACTCTTTGTCAGTATATTTTTTAACCTCAAACTATTGCCTAACATTGTTATTTAACTACAATCATTTTAGGTCTTAATAACTAAAGTCCACATCTGATTAAAAAAGCTAAGATAATTTCAATGTCTTTTAAAGCTCTTCTTTTGTCTTTTATATCTGAAAAACTCATAAGATAAATATAAATCAAGGTAACATTTTTAAAAATTATCTCTACCCAAGATAGAGGAAGAACAACAGAAGAATTCCTTCAAAAATGAATGAAGATCATCAGATAAAGCAATATATATGTATCAAAACCAAGCATATTTTAAAAAATCAAAAGAGCAAAGAAAAAACGTTTTTTTTTTTTTACAAAAAGGAAAAAATATCTAACAGTACAATCAAGTATTTCCTTAAAATGTTTGATGACTCCTAGTAATAACCTGGGAGAAATCAAATTGAAATGGAAAATAAAGCAAACATTTCTTGAGGGCTAAATGTAAAAGGGTCACCATATTAGTCTCTTCTGTCTGCTCTAACAAATTGCCATAAACTTGATGCCTTACAACAACAAAATTTTATTATCTCAGAGTTCTAAAGGCCAGAATTTAAAGATCAGTTTCGGTAGGCCAAAATCAAGGTGTCCACAGGGCCATGCTACCTGTGGAATCTCCAGAGGAGAATGCTTTCCTTGCCTCTTATAGCTTCTGGTTGCTGCAACATTCCTTGGTTTGAGGCTCCATCACTCCAATATCTGCCTCCACCTTCATAATGCCTTTTCTCTGTGTTAACTCCCCCTCCACCTTTCTTTTACAAGGACACTTGTGATGGCATTTAGGCCTCACCTGGATAATCCAGAACAATTTCCCCATCTCAATATCTTTAATCACATGTGTAAAGACATTTTCCAAATAAAGTAACCTTGACAGGTCCAAGAATACGGACCCGGATATCTTCAGAGGCAGGGTTGGGGGTGGGGCAAGAGACAGGACATGGCATTATTATGCCTACCATAGTCCATCTGGCCAAAGATTTTTGTCTGTCTCATGTGCAGAATAGGTGGACCCCATCCCAACCCATGATAGAATCAACCACAAAAGCCAAATCTCATGATGTAAACCTCATCTGCTTAAAAGTCCCAAATCTCATGATCTAAACATCTATATCAGGTATGGGTGAGATTCTGGATATGATCCATCCTGGAGCACAATTCCTCTCCATCTGTTGATCTGTGAAACTAGAAGGCATGTTATCTGCTTCCAAAATAAGATGGTGAAGCAGGCATAGGATGACATTTATGACATCCCCAACTCCACAAGGGAGAAAATGGAAGCCACGCAGCCCAAGTAATTTCAAAGTCCTGTGGAGCAAAGTTTCAAGGCCTGGAAGTAAAACTCCAGGAGTCCCTGGAGTCATTTTTTTCCTTTTTCTTAAAGGGTAGCACATATTAGATCCTGAGTAGTTTTATAAGGCTGTTTTCTGCCTACAGAATTTTGGAGGTCCAACAGCCTTCTTATATTTCATCCTGTGTCCCTTTCAGTCAAGTTGGCATTGTTTCTGATTTAATATTCCCAAAAACCATGTGTATCCCTCGTGTATTCATGCCATTAAAGAAGACGGTCCTCCACAGATCTTTCCTGGAAAATCCCATCTGCATTCCTGTTTCCTGTTGAGATGGTTGAGGGGATCCATGAGTCACACACCTAATTGTGTCAGCACTAAAGATTGTCCAGTTACACCTTTGGCCTACTCTCCAGAGCACACTTTCCTAACAATACATTTCCTAATTTTAGTGTCTTTTGCAATCTGGATAGAGTGGAAATTTTCCAAATCAAGTTATAGCTCATTTTTGCTTGGAAGTTTTCCCCTCAGTTTATATCTTTCAGCTCACATTTTATTACTATGAACAAACAAGGCTGCACAAGCAAGAACAAGCAAGAACAAGCAAAAACAAGCAAAAACAAGCAAGAACAAGCGAGGCTGCACCTTCAGCATTTTGGTTGGAAATCTGTTTAGCTAAATAGTCAAGTTCAATGCTTACCTGCTTTCTATAGAACTGTGGTAGACAATTCAGCTAAGTTTTCTCCCACTATACATATAACAAGGATCACTTTTCCCCTGGTTTCCAACTACATCTTCCTCATTTCCTTCTGAGCTGTCACTAGAAGTGCCTTTAAAGTCCATCTTTCTACCAATAGTATGTTTAGGGCCTTTTCTACTCTGTCCCTCAAAAATTTTCCAGGTTCTACCTACTGTCCGGTTCCAAAGTCACTTCTAATTTTTAGGTATTTGTTACATCAGCATCCCACCCATCAAATCCTATGCCTGCTATAATAAATCACCACAAATCTGGTGGATTGTAATGATGGAAATTTATACTCTCACAGTTCCGGAGACCAGAAACTTGAAATGAGTGTCACTTGGCTAAAATCAGGTGGTAAGTTGGGATATACTCATTCCAGAAGTTGAAAGGAAGAATCTGGTCATTGCCTCTTACAGCTTCTGATGGCTAGTGGCATACTGGGCTTTTGGTCACATCACTGGAATTTCTGTCTCCACCTTCACATTGCATTCTCCTCTATATATGTGTCAAATGACCCTCTGCTTCTCTCTTACATGGACAGTTGTGAAGGCATTTAGAGTTGACCTGGATAATCCAGGATAATCTCCTACTTTCAAGGCTCTTAATTACATCCATAAAGACCTCTTTTCCAAATAAAGTAACATTTACAGGCTATAGGTATTAAGACCTCATATCTTTGGGGAGGGAAGCATATTTTGCCCACTACAATCACAGTATAGAGGCACAGCACATTAATTTACTACAAGTCTATCATGTCTAGAAACAAGTGTTAAAATTGAATTTGGCTCTCCAAAAGTGACCATTTGTTATTAATATTGCAATAAAAAGCTGCAGAAATTACTTTTCCAAGGCTATTGTGTTAATGTGCAATACTTATCCTGATTTTTTCATATACAGATAAGTGTAATTAACTATACAAACAATTTTTAAATGAAGTCAATAGTACAGCTAAATAGAGTAAGCAATGGTAAATTAGCAAATATAAATAGTTTCAAAGATTTAAAAAAACCTGCAGAAAGTCAAAAGATTTTAGGATCAGATATCACTTTATTTTAGGAAACTACTCTTTAGGAAAATACTTTTTTCCCTTAGGGGTGGGTAAATAAGTGGCTGACCTCTCTCTTTAAAACTGAGTTCTATCTAGGTTATACCTTCATTCTTTTGGATAAAGAAGGGCCAAGGGTGATCACATACCAGATGGGAGAACACTGGCTGAGATGGTTTTGGTAGAGCAGCAGGCAGCTATTTTTGCCAATTTGATCAATTATCCCAGAAATGGCTTCGCAGCCAAGAAACTAGCTCCCTAACTGTATTTGCTGCTATAGGAAGGAAGGGAAGACTTACAGAAGCACTAGTAGTGCTAAACAAATTAATGCCTTTTCTCTAACCTAGAAGCAAATAGTTTGGGATTTTCCATCTAGAGCTGTTAACTGCCAAATAAAAATGGTGTCCTTATTAATAGTTTAAATTGCTTTGGTAAAGTTGACCCAAGGGCCACAGGCCTAGTGCAAATTCGAACACTAAGAAAGGAGATTGTTCTTTTCCATTTAAGCCTAGCAGGCAAACCAGAGTTACATTAGAGAATGACCATTAATACTTAATAGTGAAAAGAATAACGATCAACAAATACTTGGATTTGTAAAATATTATTCTAAAAAAGTGATTTGTGCAAGACACTGAGTATACAGTTGTATTTTTTATGTAAAAGAGCATAAAAAAGCAGCAAAGCAACCTAATCTATTTTCTCTGTTATTCAAAAACCAGATTGCTTAGCCCACGAGTTCCCTGGTAGAGCACGCCATTTGTTTCCCAAAAGTTTATAAGCTTTCTCTTTTAGTATTTATTTTGCAAACCTAAACTAACAAAATAACAATAAATATTGATTACCTAAAGTGTAAATGCCCAGTCCTGTATAAACTTAAAAAATTCACAGCTGTAGAACTTTAGCGATAAGAGCAGTTTCAAACGCTGTTTTTCACTGGAACAGAGTGCCAGAAATTCTCCATTGGGTCTGAGAGGAGGCAGACTCATGGAGTCTGTGAAATTGGAAAGGTCTTATGCTGAAAAGATCTCAAGCTGCCACCCTTGCAGACTGTGAAGCCACAGGGAAAGACTAGAGATCACCCTAGTAGAGTCACAGCTGCAGTGACAAGTGACTGCTGGGTCACAGTGTGTTTGTTCAGACTATAGCCACCTTTTGGAAAACCATCTACAGAACATTTGCTTGGGGGTGATGGCAATGTTCTGTATTTTGATTATGGTTATATAGCCGTATGCATTTGTCAAAACTCATAGAACTACTCACTGAAAGTGTGCATTTTATTGCATGTAAATTACACCTTGATAAACTTTCCTCAAAACCATTAACACACAGCTTTCTATTTTCTTTTTATTAAGGTATGACATTTTAACCTACAGATGCATTTCTTATGTTTCTGCCAGTAAATACTGCTGTAGATTCACTCACTAATCCACCTTGATGCATATTATGTTTTAGGAATCATTTGTCCTCATTAATACATTGTCCAACTTAACTTCTCCTGGGCAATAGAATAATTTTTTCCTGAGAGATCTGTAAATGTTACTTTGGAGCAAAGCCACAGAAAGGGCTGCCAGAGAGTAGGGTTTGGGTCCTCTAAGTGTCCCCAACCCTTCTGGTGTTTTCTCCTCCAAGATGCTGGAAAGATACTAATTACCATTAGCTACACCGCACTGAGGTAAAATATCATTCACATTAGGTTGAATCATTTTAGAACCCTTTTAAAAGACCACAATCATATATATTAGGCACACTCATAAATATTTTTCACAACTTAGATGTTTTGTTTCTATAAATTCATACAATTTTTTAAATAAGGGAAATTTTATCAAAGCTACTATATCTTCAATAAAATCATTGTAATTAAATCAAGAAAACTTTTTAATCTTAAATTTCGTTAATAAATGCAAAGATGGGCACTGGAATATTAATGACTCTTTCTGAACTGGTTAACATGAAAGATTAAAGTACTGGGCTATGTAGTTAAACCACTCTGCCTTTTCCCTCTGCTTAGTAATACATTAAGGAGAAAAAAAAAAGTTGTCTGTTTCCGATTCCAAATTTGTCTGTGTAAAATGAGTTTCCTAAGAGGTTAAAAGACGTTCATCTACCCGTAAAAAGCTAAAAGGTCTTTGAGCTAGTCTCTGGTGATTATGTCAAAATCTTGTATGTAGGCCACTCAGAGGGGAGAGGACACTGGCCTTCACCCTTATAGGAACTGAGAGCTAACAGATGGGGACTGCAGAATCTCACACTGAGCACTGGACCAATGAAAGCACTGATGTTTGCATAGTAAGTTAGTTCATCAAGGAAATGGATCAAGTGTTGGTGATGAATAATATATCCTAGGGGACATGGAGGTCTTAGAGCAATATAGGAGTACTGCCAATTAGCTTTACCAAATCCTATAGAAGTCTGTATGGCTATCTGTGGACTGTGTTCCTTCCAAGAACCCCATCTGGGAACCAAAAATGTAACTGTTCAAAACTTTTAAACAGGTATTGGTACAGAGAGGCAAACACCTAGCTAGATAAGATCAAAGGTATCTGTATGCTTGCAAGGCACAAAAATACACTAGAATGTTGAAATATTCTGGCATATAGCATAGTCTGAAGAGAAACTAAGGCTCTTGCTTTATCATGGAAATCATGGTCCAGAGACATTAGTTAGGATATTTTATGCACAGAAAAGACCAGAGGGAAGAAAATTAGACCTAAATCTTAGCTTATTCAAATTCATCTACGTATGTTAAACTAAGGAGGAGGGGGAAAGGGGGAGAAGGCAGATACTGATTTGCTTCATTGTTTAGATGGTCTGTGCCAGGTTTTTCTATTGTTAAGATACTTATTTTCCCTTTGTAATTAATAGTATCTTGCAGGGAGATACCTTGAGACTACATAAACAGATCATGTAAATAATACTGTTTCTCATGCTAACCCACCAGTTTTAGCAGCCACTGACAATCCTTGCCTGAAACAGTTACTACTTTGGCGACTGCCAACTGTGCCAACCCCCCCTCCCCCCACCCCCATTCTATCATTTTAGGATTAGTTTTACACAAGCAGATACACTGGATGATTCTAAAGAAGACGGTCTATCAAACACATGTCAAGAAATCTGGATCTGGTTTTGACTACCTGGAAGTAAGGCTGCCAGAGGAAGGCTGGACTAACACCATTAAGACCCTCTCCCAGAAGGAAACAGTCCCCTCTGGCAAAATACCAGGTCTGGGATGTTTTAAGTACCAATTGATTACAAACATTTCATAGGAAAATTGTAGGTAAATGAATGGAGTTGGGGTGAGGCTAATTTTCTTCTCTCTCCAAGGACACACATATGTTCAGTTACAAGAGGTGTGTAGGTAGAATAAAATGATGCTTTCCTTGGATTAACCACATTTGTTGACCCAAACAAGGCCACAAAACCAAATATGTGAACTCTTCAGAAAAGGCAAAGATGAGCCGATGAATTCTTAGGGTAACAAAAAATAAAAAGTATGAAATCTAGAGGACTTCAACCAAAGCACTCATCCCTTACAGGGATGTAGGTACAGGGCCACTAAGAATTTTCCCCCAAACTGAAAAATACTGCAATAAAATTTTAAAGGATTAAACACCAAAATACACTGACTCAGGTTTATTTTTCACACATGAAATAAAACATGATCCTTCCCTCCGAAAGTACCCCTCTGGTAACACTGAAAACTTAACATTTATGGAGTTGTATAACCTAAAGCAATTTCTTCAGCATTAACACAGAGAAGCCAAATACAAATATTAAATTTTTCCACAGGGTTAAAGTTTTACTTATCCACCAATTCTGTTTCTTCCTAAGTAAATATGAACAGTTATATCTGTTTCAATCTTAAAATACTCCTGAAGCATAAGATGCTATTTCCATAATCTTGGCCCTCAAACAGATGAGTCAGGCTTGATTTTATTAAATCTACTAACACAGACTTCCTTACGTTATTTCAATAAAATCGTTTCCTATATAAAGTACTCCACAGTTAATCGTCTGAATCCCTCTCTACCATCAAAAGACTTTATCTGTAATTCCAGCCGTGGCAGATTACATTGCACACATTCCTCCCCAATAGAAAAATAAATGTGAGGATGAACAAATCTAAAACAAAAATTTTATATCCAATAGCTTCACCCAAGTCTCTCCTAGACTTGAACTCTGGCCCTGGAGTCTTGCTGGCTGAACTCCAGGGAACTCTGTTCTTCTATTCCCAGCTTATTATGTCACATTGTTTCTATCTTTCACTCAGGCATTTACTCAAAAACATTTATTGGGTGCCTATTACCAAGCTGCATGGGGAGGTAAAAAAAAAAAAAAAAAAAAAAATCTACCAAAGAATCTGTGCTTTACTGAAGCTGTCTAGTTTAAGTCAAGCCATATGGGATTTAAAAAGACATTAATATTCTTTACCTGTAAAGCCAACTCTGTTGAGATATAACTTACATACAATAAAACACACCCATTTTAAAGGTATAGTTTGATAGATTTTATTAACTGTACACACCAATGAACCACATCTCAAATCATATTTAATTCCATCGCCCTCCAAACACTGTCTTAACTCCTTTGCAGTACTTCTTCCCCACCTGCTCATTGGCAACCATGATTTGCTGTCATTATAGATGAATTTCATCTGTTCTAAAATTTTATGTAAATGAAATAATAGCAGTAAGCCCTCTTAGGTCTGACGTCTTTAACAGCATATTTTGGAGACATTATCCATGTTGTATAAGGAATTTTTTTGTTGTTGCTGAGCAGTATGTCCGTAAGATACTTTATCAACAATCAAAATTTTATTTAAAAATTTTTTAATGTTTATTCATTTTTGAAAGACAGAGAGAGAGCATAAGCAGGGGTGGGGAGGAGAGAAGCGGGGGGGGGGGGGGGTGGGGAGGGGAGACACAGAATCCGAAGCAGGCTCTATGAGCTGTCACCATAAAGCCTGATGTGGGGCTCCGACCCACGAACTGCGAGATCATGACCTGAGCTGAAGTCAGATGCTTAACCAACTGAGCCATCCAGGTGCCCCAACAATTAAAATTTTAATATGGAGGTACTATAAATAATGGTGCTATGAACATTCATATATAAATTTCTGTGTGGACATATTTCATTCCTGGGTTGTACCCAGAAGAATTACTGGGTCATATGAGAAGCAGACTGGTTAATTTTAGAAGAAACTGCCAAGCTGCTTTCCAACATGGTTGTATCCACAATACACCTGCACAAGCAAATAAAGTATAATATCCACCTTAGGCACAGGTCATGCAAAAATAAGTGATAGACCAAATTTGGCTGACCCCCATTCTGGAGTTTATACATATAAAATCATCCTTTCTGTGAATAAAGTCTTACTTTCGCCTTCATATCTGTGTGCCTCTTATTTCTTTTTCTTGCCTTATAACACTGGCTAAAATCTTAAAAGGTAAAGTCGTTAGTATTTTATCACTAAGTTTATGAGCTTTAGGTTTTCCACAGATATACATTAACTTAGTTTGCTGAAAGACTTCAATATAATTGGAAGTTTCATTTTATCACATGCTTTTTCTTTAAGTTAATAACATGGGTTTTTCCATCTTTCTATTAATGTGTTGAATTACATTGCTTAATTTTCAAATCCTAAGCCAAGCTTGCATTCTTGGGATAAACCACACTTAGTTATAATGAATTAATTTTTTACATATTGTTGGATTAGACTTTGTATGTAATTTTTTACATATTGCTGGATTAGACTTTGTAAGGTCAAAGTTTCACTCTTTGCAGATGACATGACACTCTATATGGAAAACCCTAAAGATTGCACCAAAAACTGCTAGAATTGATTCATGAATTCAGCAAACTGGCAGGATATAAAATCAATGCACAGAAATCGGTTGCATTCCTATACACCAACAACGAAGCAGCAGAAAGAGAAATCAAGGAATTGATCCCATTTACAATTGCCCCCAAAACCATAAAATACCTAGGAATAAATCTAACCAAAGAGGTGAAAAATCTATACACTGAAAACTATAGAAAGCTTATGAAAGAAATTGAAGACGACATAAAAAATTGGAAAAAGATTCCATGTTCCTGGATAGAAAGAACAAATATTGTTAAAATGTCGATACTACCCAAAGCAATCTAAATATTCAATGCAATCCCTATCAAAGTAACACCAGCATTCTTCACAGAGCTAGAACAAATGATCCTAAAATTTGTATGGAACCAGAAAAGACCCCGAATAGCCAAAGCAATCTTGAAAAAGAAAACCAAAGCAGGAAGCATTACAATCCCGGACTTCAAGCTATACTACAAAGACACAAGAACAGACACTCAGATCAATGGAACAGAATAGAGAACCCAGAAATGAACCCACAAACGTATGGCCAACTAATCTTTGACAAAGCAGGAAAGAATATCCAATGGAATAAAGACAGTCTCTTCAGCAAGTGGTGCTGGAAAAACTGGACAGTGACATGCAGAAGAATGAACCTGGACCACTTTCTTACACCATACACAAAATTAAATTCAAAATGGATGAAAGACCTGAATGTAAGACAGGAAGCCATCAAAATCCTCGAGGAGAAAGCAGGCAAAAACCTCTCTGATCTTGGCCACAGAAACTTCTTACTCAACACGTCTCCAGAGGCAAGGGAAACAAAAGCAAAAATGAACGACTGAGATCTCATCAAAATAAAAAGCTTCTGCACAGCAAAGGAAATAATCAGCAAAACTAAAAGGCAACTGACAGAATAGGAGAAGATATTTGCAAAGGACATATCAGATAAAGGGTTATTATCCAAAATCTATAAAGAACTTATCAAACTGAACACCCCAAAATCAAATAATCTTGTGAAGAAATGGGCAAAAGACATGAATAGACACTTCTCCAAAGAAGACATCCAGATGGCTGAAACATGAATAAATGCTCAACATCACTCATCATCGGGGAAATACAAATCAAAGCCACAATGAGATACCACCTTACACCTGTCAGAATGGCTAACATTAACAACTCAGGCAAAAACAGATGTTGGCGACGATGCGGAGAAAGAGGATCTCTTTTGCATTGTTGGTGGCAATGCAAGCTGGTGCAGCCACTCTGGAAAACAGCATGGAGGTTCCTCAAAAAACTAAAAATAGAACTACCCTATGACCCATCAATTGCACTACTAGGCATTTATCCACGGGATACAGGTGTGCTGTTTTGAAGGAACATATGTACCCCCATGTTTATAGCAGCAGTATCAACAATAATCAAAGTATGGAAAGAGGCCAAATGTCCATTGATGGATGAATAAAGAAGATGTGGTGTATATATATATGTGTACACACACACACACACACACACACACACACACACACACACACACACAATGGAGTATTACTCGGCAATCAAAAAGAATGAAATCTTGCCATTTGCAACTACGTGGATGGAACTAGAGGGTATTATGCTAAGCGAAATTAGACAGTCAGAGAAAGACAAATATCATATGATTTCACTCATATGAGGACTTTGAGGGACAAAACAGATAAACATAAGGGATGGGAAGCAAAAATAATATAAAAACAGCGAGGGGGACAAAAACATAAGAGACTCTTAAATATGGAGAACAAACAGAGGGTTACTGGAGGGGTTGTGGGAGGGGGGATGGGCTAAATGGGTAAGGGGCATTAAGGAATCTAGTCCTGAAATCATTGTTGCACTATATGCTAACTAATTTGGATGTAAATTAAAAAAAATTAAATTAAAAAAAAAAAAGAGTAAAACCAGTAGGAATAATCCAGTATGTACCTCAACCAAAACATGATTTTAAGTTAAAATACTGTGAAAGGTATTACATATAAACCTTGATTGATCATGTGAGAAACTATATGTAAGAAAAATTGAGTCCTGGGAATTACATGAAGAAAGCAATCATAATTCTTGCATTTATCTAGAGATTTTACCTTCAAAGAATTTTTATAAACATTAATTAAACCATACAATGTATTTGTGAAATTTCATTAACAGTTTAGAGGCACAACAACTATAGCACCAGGTTTGAACCAAACATGACACACACACACGCACACACATGTGTATATATATATATATATTTATATATGTGTATGTATAAGTGAATATATATCTAATATATTCATACGTCAATATGAATATATTAAAACTTTCATATATTAATATTCATACATTAGATAAAATATATTTTACAGAAATGAACAGCTATAAAATACATGTAAGTAGCTATATAAATATATCTATATATGAATAGCTACAGTTGTTCATGGATATGATAAAAAACTATTCCAAGTGTTTTTAAATAAGTATGAAGACTACAAACTGAATACAGGTATTATTAGAAAAATAATTTGCATTTGCTTAGATCCCATAATAGTTGTGTTGTTACTATTAAAAGCATTTGAACTCATGAGATTCTCTCAATGCTCTGCAAGAGGTAACAACAGCTTACACATTACCCTCCATCAGTTTACAACTTAAAAGAACACTTACCCATACCTCACATTTTAAGCTCTTCTCCACCTCCCTTTCTTTGAACAAACAATAGGAAACATTGCTGCTGGTAGGACTGTAGGAAGAGCAAAAAGGACAAAGCTGTGGAAGCAGGAAAAGGAAACAGCTGTTAAAGTAAGGGAAGACAGAGGGAGAGTGAGGAGGCCCAGGCGCCTGGTGAGGAAGCCAAGCCTTCGCAAAGAGAAGACTTCCTCCAGAGGAAACAAAGCCGATCAGAAGTAATTCTCAACTGTCTTGTGTCCTGTGGCTCCCATATAAATGTGGAAACTAGACCTTCCCTCTTTCATGCTCTGAACTAAAGACTACAAATGCTGGATCATTGGGTGCCCAATAACACTGTGTATTCATGTGCAGAGGACAGAACCAGATACTGGTCCTTTCACTGAAAAGCCTTGAAGGTAGAAGGTGCTAGGTGGAACAGCTGAGATTCATTTATTAAACTCCAGCTTCCTTAAATGTCTCTTCACTATTACCATTTCCTGTTTCCACCAGCAGGTAAAGAGGGCTTTCTCTTGACATGGTTTCTTCTGTCCTGAAGTTCCAACAGATGATGAATGTGAAGAAGTTTGACATTTATTTATACATGGAAAATAGATGTGTATATACTGAGTTGGATGGATGACTGCATGTGAATACAGGACCTTTTGGCTTCTGGTGGCATGTTCAGTTCAGACCACATTCACTAATCAGAGCAGAAGGAATCACCAATCAAAACAAATTCTTCATTGTTGTCACTGTCTCCTTTATGCAGCCTACATATCAGTGGGATGAAGCAAACATAACACAACCAGGACTTTTTCATTAAGCTGGGGTGGGTGGGGAGGGTACAATAGGAGAATATTTATGGCAGGGAGAACCAAATTAAGATTTCTAACTTGAAAATATTTGAGGCCTAAATGAACCCTTATTTCTTAGTCCACAATGCTATATTATACCACTTCCTAAAGGAAAATAACTGTCATTTTGCTAACTATAAGGATATCATAACAGTGCTTCGAAACAATATTACAACTTAGAGGATTTCTATATAGTTGTATTCTCATGATGAGTCTTACCCCTCATGCAATAGGCAGTCAACTAATTACTCTTATCCCATTCATCCAACAGAGACTCAGGCTTGGAAACACTATGTGGCTGGGCTAGGGTGACACAACTAGAGAGTGGTTTTGCTTCACCTAAGCGTGGCTCTCCTGAACCTTGGCCAAGAGCACAAGCTCAGGAACTGGTAGTGGAAAGGGGGTCAAGGGATAAGGGAGAAGATTCTTGTTAACTGCATATGAACTGTGTGACCATGAACAGCAACTCAACCCATTTACACTTCAGTTCTGCCATATTTAAAGTAAAACAATCCCAGGGTACCTGAGTGGTCCAGTAGGCTGAGTGCCCAACTTCAGCTCAGGTCACGATCTCACAGTCTGTGAGTTCGAGCCCCACATCAGGCTCTGTGCTTTAGTTGAGATTACACTTTGAAATTCACTCATTTCCAATTATAAATTGTAAAGGAAAAAGTTTTCAGGTAATGGGGGGAATTATCTGCCTTCAACATGCTTACAAATATAAATTGAGCCTAGGAGTTCCCTGGAGAGAAACCTGATCATATTATAAAAAATACTTAAATTTAAGACCCAAGGGGTAATGAAAAGAGTTTTCCAAACGCAGAAAATGAGAAGTAAAGAAATAGAAACAAAACATTTAGGATCTCATAGCAGCATCAATTATTATACTGGGCATATTCAGCAATTTCCATTACTATTTTTCAAGATGGTAATAGCATGTTTAGAGGCCCAGGGCAGGCCACCTCAAATATGCCACAGTGGCATGTTGATCATTCTGAATTGAAGCTACTTGGGAAACTGTGTAAGGACACTCACTCTTCTCTGTCCTCTCAAAAGCAGGAAACAGACCACCCCTATACTAAGTAAAGAGATAGGGACTTTGAAACCGTGAAAGCTGTAGAAACAAATTTGGTTAGTTTTTATTAATCTACTACCTCCACCCAAATTCCACTTAAAATTCCTTACTAACTGAAGTTCCCAAGCATCTGCCTTCTTTATCCTGACAATTCCACACTACTGTACTGTCTTTTTGTCTAAAATGTATAAAAACTGCTTGCCTTGGTCACTTTTTGGGTCTCAATTTCATTACTGGGCCATCATGCACATTTAATAAAACTTGGGCTTTTCCTCCTATTAATCTGTCTCATGTCGGCTTAATTCCTAAATCGGCTGGAAGAATCTTAAAGAAAAAAAAAAGGAAAACTCCCCCAATACATGAAAAGCTCAATAGGAGAATTTTTTAAAAATTTAATTTCTATGATCATTTTACAAGATGGCAATATCATGGAAAGTTCAATATGAGGATTTTTAAAAATTTAAGCAGTATCGACAGGAAAGATGAACTTGAAGCATTTTAAAATAAAAAGTTACTGAGAATACAAGGGAACCATATTCTCCATAGCACCGCTTTGTTACTAATGTTAAATAGAGAAACAAAACCATCTCTCAGAAAACATAATAATCAGTGTAATGATTCTGATTCTGGTCCTTTATGGACCTACCATGAAACATCCAGCATGGCACAGCCCAGTCTAATGCTAATCTAAAGGAGGGTACAGTAAGGCAGGTGGAAAACAGCTGAGGAGCACCAAGGCCCAGGTGCCAGAGCACCCATACTCTCCCAAGGGGACTGCTGGCTATTAAGAATCATTTTCGGGGCGCCTGGGTGGCGCAGTCGGTTAAGCGTCCGACTTCAGCCAGGTCACGATCTCGCGGTCCATGAGTTCGAGCCCCGCGTCAGGCTCTGGGCTGATGGCTCGGAGCCTGGAGCCTGTTTCCGATTCTGTGTCTCCCTCTCTCTCTGCCCCTCCCCCATTCATGCTCTGTCTCTCTCTGTCCCAAAAATAAATAAAAAACGTTGAAAAAAAAAAAAAAGAAGAATCATTTTCACTGATCTCATTGTTGCTTAACTGGAACATGCGTTCCCAGCTTTGGACACAGCTTGCTGTGAAGAACAAGTGTCTTCTAGACCATGTTCTCCAAAAGGAATGTTCCCCTGGTTCTTTACCGCTACCTGCCAGCCAGATCCTAATGAGAACTGAGCCACCTCAGACCCAGAGAAGGCAACCACATGGCAAAGCTGCTTTGGCTAGCTCTGGACCACTACTCTCTGGAATGTTTCATGAGAGAGACTCGATTTCCATCTTGTTTAGGCCACACTATTATGATGTCTCATTATAGCAGCTAAACCTGAAGCCAAGGGAACACATATTTATGACAGAGCTATTTTAGTGCCTACCTTCCTCAACTCTTATTCTGAAGCTTAGGAAACATATACAACCCTTTATTGGTTTGTAACCATCTTCACTGGATTGTGCATCTAGAGGGCTGGGGTCCTGTCTTCAATTTTGGTCTAATATAGGGCCGACTGAAGGAGGAGAGGAGCAGAAAAATGAAGTAATTCAGGCTGTAGGCTTTAGGGTCAGATATTCTCCTGGAACTGAATCTTTTGTTAGTCTCTGGATTCTAACCAGATTGGTATCAAACAAATATCAACTGAGTACCTTTTATGCAGCAGGTCCCATTCTAGGAACAAAGAATTCTGCTGTGGATGATTCTGGAGGACTTGGGTTTCACAAACTCCCTTATGACTCAGCTTCCTTATTGGTAAACCAAGGCTTATAAATAACAGCAAGAGACTTATTATAGGACGGTTGTGAGGATACAGGAGATGATATGTACAAAGTACTTATTATCACACTGTACTCAATAAATATTGACAATTAGGAACTGTCAATAATTGATGGTTGGTGAATAGATACTCACTGAATGCCACAGCATCAGAGCAGTATTCGTTAGCGCTCAGTAAGAAACACAATTCAGAACTGCTACATCCAATCAGAGTTTGGTGTTCATTTTATTTGTAGTGTTTTATCTTTTCTTATATCTGCCACCTGTCTGCCAGGAATTGTGGACATGTCTTACAAAGACTTATTGAATATTACAGGGCACTTGCGACCTAATATTAAAAACTGAAAATATTAAAACCTTCCAAGAAATAATTCCTCTGGATTCTTTCCAATATGATAACTTGGGAATCATCTTTAAGGGGTTCAAAACAGAACATTATCCATCTCCCTATGATGGCTTTAATACCTGGAGCACACCAAATTGCTTGAGCACACCATCCTGCACTGTGAATCAGAACCTACTGCTTCTACCCAGCCACAGCTCATATTCTCCAAACAATTAATGGTTTCTCAGATCCGGCAGAGAGCGCTTATGGAACAATCATATTACATCATTTTAGACTACATAATGTTCAAATGCATTTCAGGTAAGAAGAAATCCTAAGGCAGGTTCTAGTAGGAAACAAATGGGGATTTTCTCAGCTCACCAAACAAAATTGGAAGATCGGGAGTTAAAGATTTCTGGTACATAAAGATGGAAAATAAATTTAATGCTCTGCAGGAAATAAAGAGCAACAGAGTACACAATACTCCATACTGGGTGGGTGGCTTCATTTTGCTACAGCAATTTCAAGAGCAACTAGATTTCCATGTCAGCTTTATCACTGAAAAACCCCCCAAAAGATAAAGTGTCAATATTTATAAAACACCTCAGATAGCTCTGCTTCTACAGAGGGACTTGACCACCTGTTAAGTACCAAGCATTATTTGCATTTTAAATATACAACCAACAAACTATACATTATTATTCTAATTGTTCAGAGGGGGCAACAGGCTATGAGGGCCTGCCCAATATCATAAAGTTATTTGTAGAAGTCTGGATGTGAGCCAGGTTAGCTGGACATCAATGCCTACATTCTTTCCACTGTACCAAGATGAATTTTGAAACAACTGAAATCTTTAGAAGAATACACTGAAATTCTGTAAGAGCTCCCTGATGAGTTAGGATTATCAGATTCTTACCATAAATAATAATGAGGATAACCTCATTTAAAAATATTCACTAGGGTAAAGTGATGTCCTCAGGACAGAACGAAGCTCAGAGGGCTCTGTGTGCCTCTTCTAGAGGATCCTACGTGCAGGCTTGCTGGCTGAGAGGATACCTTGGCTAATGGGATGATCATGATCAGCCTACGTGGAACACCTTCCAAAATATCCCAGTGAAGTGTTAACAGGAGGGACCCGTGATTTTTGGCTCAGTTCTCCTGACTGGTACCCCAGACCCACTGCCTGGCCTAGGCTCTTAGGTGGCCATTTGCCATTATTTTTGGAGCTGTCAAGGTATTTGTAATAATGAACATGGTTTCCTCAAGATGTTTAAAAACCAGTCAACATGCTAGCTAAAACAGCCACAGAATAGCAAACTGGTTCTTGTGCTTTGCAATATTTTGTGGCCAACGTACTCATTTTTTGGTATATTTCTACTCTGTCTGGGGTAAAGGACTTTGAAATTGGGGTGGTATTTGTCAGACACAAAAATTGTATTGGATATAGCTCCTTATTTTTTGCATTGCTCTAGTCATAAAGTAAGCAGTCATAATTATTACATTTACCTTTCTGTGCAGGAATATGTCATAAAGGAACGTTTAGAATATACCAATGTGAGTTCTTCCAGGTTAAATAAATCAGTCCAAGTGATTCCAACTGGTTTTGGACTATATCCGGGTTATGGAAGGTGAGAACAGATTAGGGGTATGGACCATCACAGCAGTGACAAATTCTCAACTCCTTTGTAAAAGCACAGGATTTCTTTAGGTTTAGACATGACTCACTAAAGCTATATTTTCAATGAGAATATAGCAGGAAGCATTTAAAAGGTAGAAAATATAATCATGACAGTACAGACTGACCCCCACCCCCCACAAAAATGTATGACCTCATTTCAAGATGTAGTTATTCTTCTGTCACTAGGCTGTTGGGTGGAGTTGCTGATATCTACGTGTCACACAGGAGAACCCAAAGTGTCATGTGGTTCCAGTTAAGGTGCAAAGACCACCATTATACTTTAGAAAAAAAACATCATTTCTGAACAATCTCTTTGGACTACTGATTTTCTGCAAGACTGAGTTTCCTAATAGCAAGGAAAAAGTAATCAGGTACAAGCTGTCCTAAACACATCGTGAAGAAACTATTTACTTTGGATATGCCCCTCCTACTCGGTGTTCTAGGGAGGGGTTCCTACTTCCTCCTTCACCTTTCCTAGGTAATTAATGCGATGATCTGCACTAGCGTACTTGTGTTTTATTCCCTACTTGTTTTCCATGAATAGTCAAACATTTTGAACAAGTGTGTATTTTCTATAAGTACTGAGAGCTGATTAGTATCAGACACTATTCTAAAACTCTGGAATAAAGTGGAAAGCATCCTTGGAATTTATATCCTGGAGGGGGGCAGTCCAAAAAAATGGATATTTTATATACTTCTTTGCATCTCCCTTCTCTTACTTAATGATACTTGCTAGAATTCCCTCCAAGGCAACTGGTAAAGATGTATCTGAGGAATTTCTTAATGAGATTTCCGAATATACTCTAAAGATAGCTGTAAAGAGTTGAATTTGCAAAATTATATTAAGATGACATAACCTTTATCTCTACGGATCCAGACAGACATTGACCCCTCCGACTAGCTTCATCAGCATGATGACATAAGGGTCCTTAGGCATGTAACCTCAGCTTGGTCCTTTGCTTGGAACCCCTTCCATGGGCCACATCTTAGCCTGGGCATCTCCCTTTGAGTACTTCTCATTCTGGATCCAGGTCCCTCCTAAGTGGCCCCAGGCTAGAACACTGCGCTTCCAAAACCTTTCTACCTTCTCAAGGATAACAACTGTAGTAAATGTTATATTGAGTACTTGCTATTTTAGTAAGATTGGAACCATTATGAGGACACAGGAGCCTCCACCCGAAGTTCAAAGTCACACATCATAGCCAGGGGTAGAAGTGGGAGCTCCTGCTTTTAATCACTGCCATTATACCTTTCTGGATCTGAAGATTGCTAGTCATGCAAAATTTTCCATTTCAACCATGCTTCATCTGACAAGTTTTCCACATTTTATAACTTATATAAACGTCTTTTCTTTCCTTCTCTGTCAACCATAGTCTGTAGTAACTTTTTTATGATAATTTTTATAAAGGCTTTCTCCCTCCTAGATTCTATTATTTTGTGGCTTTAGAATTTTTATTAAGCACAACATGTGTTCTGTAAGAAATTTGGAAAATACAAAGGGGAAAGCATCTGAAGATTCTTACATAACCTTCAGGAGTATCTCCTGTTTTATTAATGAGTGCACATGTGTGTTTATATACATGAATATGTATTTGTATAGCAAGATTCTATAACATATAGTTGTATTGTGAACTCTTCCCCCCACATCATTAAAAATTCTTTAAAAATGTGATTTTTAAAGGCTGTGCAAACCCCATCATATACATACACTATTATATAATCATTCTACTCATATTGGGCAATTAGGCTGTTGCCAATTTTTAGATATTAGAAACATCGCTATGATTAATATATTTGTGTTAACAGTAAATATTTCTTTAGACTGGATCCCTAGAATTGGAATTACCGAGCCAAAGATGCAAACATCTTTAATGCCTTTACTACAGATCATTAAAGTGCTTTCCAAAACGGTTGTGCCAATTTACTCTCATCAATACTATGTGAAATTGCCAACATCACAACACTTACACTGTTTTAACTGTTACTAATATAATAGGCAGAGATATTCCATTATTCTTATTAATGTTTATTTACTTTTGAGAGACAGAGAGAGCAAGCGCACGAGCGATCGGAGGAGGGGCACAGAGAGGAGATGCAGAATCTGAAGCAGGCTCCAGGCTCTGAGCTGTCAGCACAGAGCCCGATGCGGGGATTGAACTCATGGACCGTGAGATCATGACCTGAGCCAAAGTCGGAAGCTTAACCGACTGAGCCACCCAGATGCCTCCCCATTATTTTAATTCATATTTCTGTGATTACTAGTGAGGTAAGAAAATTATGTCATATGTATATGTCATTTATATTCCTTCTGTCATCAATTATCTGTTAATATCAAATATCTCCCCTTTCCCCCCACCTTGTTTTTCGTTATTCATTTGTAATTACTTTGCACAGATCACCTTCATTTTATTCATTCATTCATTCATTCAACAGGTATCTGCTAATCTCCTGATGCTTACCTTGTCCAGTGTTAAGGATACAAATCCTATCCTTTGTACTCCAGAACGCCTTTGGGAATTTCCTTACAAGACTTTTCTGAGTATGTATCTTAATATAACTAAGAGCATATTACCAACATTGATATTTTAAGCACAATTAAAATAATACTCATAGGTCAATGGAAGATGATAATAGGAATAGGAATTTGTTCCCAGCTCAAACTCGAGACTTTTTTTTTTGGGGGGGGGTCCTTTGCAAATTCAATAAGCCAACAAATCATGACTCAAGTCATTCAATAGAAGTTTACAGGTTGCAAAACATCTTACATGCTGGGACAATGAAAAGTGCCGCCAAATTTTATTTTAATTTAATTCTATTTATTTATTTATTTATTTATTTACTTATTTATTTATTTATTTAATTTATTTATTTATACAAAGAGAGAGAGCATGTGTGCATGCTCACAAAAACAAGGGAGGGGCAGAGGAAGAGGGAGAGAGAATCTCAAGCAGCCTCCATGCCCAGTGCTGCAGCCTAAGGATCTCAGGACTGTGAAATCATGATCTGAGCTGAAATCAAGAGCTGGATGTTTGGGGTGCCTGGGTAGCTCAGTCAGATGAGTGCCTTGACTCTTGGTTTCAGCTCAGGTCGTGATTTCAGGGTTTTGAGTTCAAGTCCTGTGTCGGGCTCTGCTCTACCAGCACAGAGCCTGCTTGGGATTTTCCCTGTCTCTCTCTCTCTCTCAGAATAAATAAAAACAAAACAAAACAAACGAACAAAAAACAGTCAGACGTTTAACCAACTTGAGCCACCGAGACGCCCACCATCGAATTTCTAAATGAAATTCTGCATTGACTGGGTGTTCTCCCTGTGGAGTATCTAAAACATGTAAGCAGTTTTGGGGCGCCTGGGTGGCTCAGTCGGTTAAGCGTCCGACTTCAGCTCAGGTCGTGATCTCGCGGTCTGTGGGTTCGAGCCCCATGTCGGGCTCTGTGCTGACAGCTCAGAGCCTGGAGCCTGTTTCAGATTCTGTGTCTCCCTCTTTCTGACCCTCCCCCGTTCATGCTCTGTTTCTCTCTGTCTCAAAAATAAATAAAGGTTAAAAAAAAATTTAAAACATGTAAGCAGTTTAGCTGCTATTATCAAAAGTGAATCAGAATAAACAATGGCCTATAGTGGTGGTCACCAGCTTAACACATCCATCTGAACTACTTGAAGGAGTATGTAGCTTGTGGACCACAGGAAACAGGAGAGTACGAGAGAAACTGCAAAATCTAACTGATAACATGTAATAACCCTTGATTCCTGGATTGGAATCTTAATCAAGTAAGGAAAGATGCACTACTTATTTTGTAACATGAATTTCTCATTCCTGAGTCTGAAATTTGGGGACTTTCTGAAGAAAACACATCTTCAATTATCAAAAGGATACCAGGGTGTAAGGGTGACTATATCTCATGAGACCCTGAATGTCTGAGTATATCTGTTTAATCCTTCACACATTAGATAATTTAGCCCTGTGTAAAACTCTTGGATTAAAAAAAAATTCCCTTCAACACTCTAAACACATTGCTCTATGCTCTTCTTATATCTACTGTTTCAGCAAAGCTAGATCTCAGTCTGATTTTATCTTTTGCAGATAAATTGCTTTTTTTAATCTGGATTCTTAGGTTTTTTTTTTTTTCTCCTATATTTTTGTAAATACAAAATTTTGTCAAGGTTATTTCTAGACTAATCTCTTTTCCATAGGTGATGCCTGGAATGTGATAACCCCTGAGTACACTCACAGCTTTACTTTTTGCTTAGAAAAAACATTTTAAAATTATATTTAACTATTGCTTCTGTTCTAGCTACTCTAAAATGTTTACTGAGAACATTCATAATGCTTATGTTAGATTTATTTTCTATAGGCTCCATGTCTACTAACATTTATCATATCCTTTTTGCTCTTTTCCTTCATATTCCAAGATAACCACTCAAACAATCTTGTCACTGCCAATGACTCACTTTTCCTCTGTATCCATTCTTCTCTTTATTGACTCCACTGCAGATTTTAACTGTCTAGTAAACATCTCTGTAACATAATTTCCTGTGAATCCTAGATTCCCTACTTATTCACTGTGTAAGTTTGGGCAAATTAATCAACTTTCCTGAGTTTCAGTTTCCCTGTAAACAGGGGCAATAATAACAACTCTCTGAATAATTCAGGGTTTTAGGTTAAAAGCAACAGAAAATGCTGTGGCTAATTTAAGGGTTAAAAACAATTTACTAAAACAATTTACCTGTATCGCTTAAAATTATATATTTCCCACCACATCTATTGAGGAGGGAAAATGCATGGAACAAAGAAATTTGGATCAGATTATGTTCAGTGACCAAAAAAAAAAAAAAAAAAAAAAAAAAAGGTTTTCAAAGCATCAACTCGTTAGGTTGGGATAAGGAATATAGGAGATCCTCAATGCAAAGCACTTAGCAAAATGCCTGGCACATAGTAAGTAATAATAAATGTTAGCTATTAGTCTCCTAATAGATTTCTATTCCATAGAGTTCATGGATTCTTATAAGCTATCCTTATGACAATATCTTTCCTAAGTTTTTCATTGGTTTCCAGTTGTAGTGGTGATAATAGTGGTGATGGTAGGGAGAGAAGAAATAGCAGTCTGGCTATTAGAATAAGTGGCAAAACCAGTAAAGCAACGGGGGTGGGGGGGGTGGGGTGGGGGCTGGTCTTTGTGATCACAAAAAGGCAGACCTGACATGGATGATGCACTGACCATTCTTCTCAAACCTGTTCTACTGGCCTCACATTAGGAGAGCTCTAACTCTGACAACAGAGTGAGTTCTTCATCGTTTTTTATGGAAAATCAAAAGTTTTATCAAGGGTTCAGAAATTAAAAAAAAAAAATTCACCCAAATAAAATGGTTTCATATTAGTAAAATAGGTTTTCCTTATTCTGTAGTACAAATCAAAGAAGCTACATGTAACAGCATTCTGTTCGGTATGCATAGTTACACAAATATGTTTCCTATTCTTACCTACAGACCATCAAATCTTCTAATCAATCTGCTTAAAATAATGCTAACAGCAGCAATTACTAAGATACATTTTTCTACAAAATAATTTAATAAGAATTCACTTGTTTCATAATACTTTGCTAACTGAAATAAAAGAAAAATAAAGATCCTGCTGTTAAGAGCTTACATTATATAAAGAAAACAGTATTCACCTTATTAAGAAACAGAGGAGAAAATGGGGCAATGGGAAAACTCCAGTGAGCTTCTCTCCTTTCAACAATTATAGCTTTAAAGCAAGAAACATATGAGGTAGCTAAGGTCACAAATGAAATAAGGAGTTGTCAATTTACTCTGCACTTGGGCAAGGCAGGCTTACTCTTTAGTTATTATTATTATTATTACTATTAATTTATTTTTTATGTTTATTTGTTTTTGAGAACGAGAGAGACAGAGCATGAGCAGGGCAGGGGCAGAGACAGACAGGGAGACACAGAATCTGAAGCAGGCTCCAGGCTCTGAGCTGTCAGCACAGAGCCCGACGCGATGCTCGAGCTCACAGACCTCAAGATCATGATGTGAACCGAAGTCAGACGCTTAACTGACTGAGCCACGCAGGTGCCCCAGTCCTTAGTTTTTGAAGATGAAGTTAAAATAGTAAGCATCAATTCCCCTAGAACAGCTTAATAAAAGGGCCTATGCAGTGGCTAAGGACCTTTATCTTGATTTAGGCTTTAGGAATGATCTTAGGAAAACTTGCAAATCAGATATATTCCTATTATGGACAATGATTCCACACAATGAATACTTTCCTGATGTCATGCTGCTCTGTGGGAATTTTCATATATAAAAGTCTGCAAATTAAAATATAAATTAAGTAGCCTATACATTAAAACATACCTTGAACTCCAATTTTTAAAGGAAAATTACAATTTCTTTCAACAGTCAAGAGATTTCAATTCTAAGAAAACTATCTTTCAATTTATGATAGCCACATTCATATCTGAAATATAACTTATACAGAATTGCATAACATGCATTTGTCTTCAAGTTTCAATAATGTGCTCTTTCAATTTGCTTGCAGACTGTTTCTATTACATGCAACCCCTGTATTAAGGTTTGAGTGCATAAAAACTCTTAAGATTCTCTAAGCGAAGACATAGATTTATCTTTGAACTACTTGAAAAAAAAAAAGACTATACGTTTTAAATGATTTTTCTTAGGAATGTCTAAAATGCAATAATCATAACCTAAATTACTTTGCTGAGGTACAAGCAGATCTGATCACTTTGGAAACAATACATTCCTAACATATAAACAGATGCAGCAAGACCATATGGACCCATTTCTGCAAAAGTAACAAAAACGGCAATTTAGAAATCGAGAGCACTTCAACATGAAGATAGACTGTTTTGCTATAGCTATGGAGTAACTGCAGGGTTAGACCTGAGGGGAAAAGAATGTTTCTAAAATATTTTTCTCTCCAGAAATGATTCTAAAAAGAAAAACGATCACGCAGTGCAGAGAATTCAATGCTGAATGATCCTGTCATCCATTTAATCTCACCAACTCAGCAGCCACTCATTTCAACTTTAATAGCATCAACTTTGCATGTACAGGGGAAAAAATATTCCATATATTCATAATTTAACTCTGAACAGGAACTGTTATTCAAGTGAAAAGGAAATTATCATTTTAAACATACAAAGTCAGGGTTAGCTTTAAGTGTTAATAAAGGAAAAATACTGCATTACTTTCAAATGTGAACGAAAGGTAATGCTAATTCAATGGCAAAAATTGAAGTTAAAAATGTCTAAGTTAACAAATTTACATAAAACTGATTCAATACAATACATATCTATAACCTGCTTAAATAAAAAAGGGGGCAAAAACACACATTCTTGGATTTTGTGGTTCCATAAATGAATATTCATACTTGCCAATTACTGCACATAAAGTATACAATATGGTTTGTGCCTCTGCATTCTTCTGAGGTGGCAACTATACGGAACAGATCATCTTTGTAGATCAGCTTACCTTCCCTCCATCCCTCCCTCCCTCCCTCCCTCCCTCCCTCCCTTTCCTGGACAGAGTGTTTTGTTTACAGGAGGCTTTCCATGGATATTTTTTACTTAGTTAAAAGCAAGCACTAAAGCTAACTACAGGGGGATCTTGAGCATTTTTACATTCCCAGTTCATTAATACAGTAAGTATTTTTAGGCACCTACTATGTATTTCATGTGTACATATGTGATACAGCTATGTGCGCAAAGCCAGACTGAGCCTGTTCAAATTCCTGGAATTTAAGAACTCTTCACATCAAAACAGAGCAAAGCACCCCAAAACAAAACAAACAAAACCTACAGCACCCAATAAACCTAAAAAGAGTCTCCAACTGACTCAAATAGAACAAATAGTTACTCAGGATGCACTCCTGAGACATAGAAGACTGGAGAACTTTGCCAATAGGTCCAGCTGATCATTTATCAGGCCATCACAAAAGGGATATAACTGTTGCTAGCTAACTTGGCAATCTAATTTTTTATCTTGCTGAGGACAATTTTTTTTGCATACACTCACATAATGAATAAAGCTGTTGGCCATACTCAGTTGTATTCCTTAACCACAGAGACACCTGAAGTGAAGGATACCCTACACCATGAACACATGGAAGAGAAATGTTACAGTCTGACCACAGCACACTTAAAGAAGACTGATCTGAGAAGCAAGTCTCGGGGTTCAGAATTTTTGAATCCAGGCTGAACAGTATCACAGGTACTCTACCACCTGACCTCATCTTGAACCACACTGCCATAATATTAAGGAGATAACGCTTTCAAATTTGATGATCCCACAGAAATCATTAAGAAAAGATCCAATCTTACCTTGTGTTTGATGATGCAGTTCAGGCATGGAAGACTTCACTATACATTATGTGGTAATTACAATCGCCAGAATAATCCAGTTACCAGTAGGAGCAATTACTAAGTTACCACAGGAAAAATGCCAAGTTTTAGGCATTGTTCTTACAGTGCTTTTAGCTAAGCAAAAAACTATGCTTGTTTACAGCTGAAATAAAAATTCTGTCTTCTGCATGTGTTTGAGGTGTGTCAGAGAGAATGATTTTATTGTAAATAAACTTAGGGACCAAATAAAAGGAAGTTGCAAAGGCAGGTGCACAACAGTTGAGTTGTTTCAGTTTCGAAGGAATAAAGTAAATAATTGCACTGGAATTTGTTCAGTTCTGGGCATTCTGCCATACAGGAAGGGTGTGTAATTACTGAAGCTAACATATCCATGTAAAAATGAAGTAATATCAATAGGGCACAGTTGGCTCCAAATTTCCTTATTTTATCTTCAAAAATTAAGGATCTTTAATGACTCTCATTTCACTCTTTGATATTTAAGTATCACCTACATTAATATGGACACACTGAAGGCAGAATTGAAATTTTCACTGAAGTCAGAAAATATTGTCTTGAGGCTTCTCTCTGAGAGCCTCACAAGTAATGAACATTGCAATTTTAACTCACCAAAGGCAACAAAAGAAGTATACACACTATCTAATTTAGGACTTTACCAGAGTTAAGAAACGTATATGTAAAATGAGCATGTTTTACCAAATCTGTTCTGTGCTTACAATTTCATGCTATCTGGATTGGCCTCAACCTTAAATGTGGTTTTCAAACTTCTTAAATCAGAAGCCAAAAATAAGAGTGTGGTTTGAAGGAACAGTAGAATGGAGGTTAGAGTGCCTGAGTATGGCCAAGTTCAAATAGAGGTCTCAATTATGCAAGCAACTGTTATGACAGAAGATGAAAGAATGTAATAATGTAATTATGCATGATCTACAGAATGCAAATCAATTTGCATCCTATATAGAGCTATGAAATATACTTGTTAACCCTATGATTGGCCACATAGTCTTTTACAGAGTGTTTCTATAATCCAGATCACTTCCTATCAGCTATAAAAACTACCATATACTCTTCCCATTGATAACAATAGCCTGCACATGGTCTTTGGCTCACTGTTTCCTTTGAGCCTGTGAAGTTAGCACACTGACACATCTAAGTTGCAGGGGGTGGCAGCAAAGTTCTGGATGAGCAGCCAATGTCTTATCAAATTCTAATTCTTTTGCATCCAAATATGTACAACCCACTTCAAGGCGAAATCAATCATTTAGGTCTAAGGCTTTCATGGGAGGAGGCAGGGCCCTTTGAGGGCACCGCATTTGGCCATATTTCTTTACCTTACTATGCAAAAGACATTAAGCTAGACACCAGACCTTTCTTAAATTTGCCATACATTTAACTCTCAGGATGCAAAAAAATTCCTTGTTTTCAACATCTATGTTCATCGTGGACTCCTGGATCCTTATTGGGAGTTGAGTTCAATAACAGAACCTGTCCAATGCTGATCTTGATTACAGCCAACTGGTGGCTTACGTTTACTTGGCTCTTCAGGTAATTTCAGATTTGAGTTCAAGGAGCACATTATTATTCCCATGGGATGATTTTTTATTTCTTTTAAAACATGATCCTTAACTGAAAGAGATTTCTTCGGTGGTTACCTGTGTAACCAGGTATGCATGATGATGGTGGATGTTTTGTGACATCACCAAGATAACCATAACCTTCTATTCCGTACACTTAATTTTCAGCTAAGTTGGACAGATGGGAGACGACATTTATAACACTTATGTCATTATCTAACCATTAACAGGAAATAAAATTTTAGTTTGCTCCATGCAGAGATCAGATTTAATTCCTAGATCAGTATGAATATATACAAGTTGTCTGAAGGATAAAAATACACAGGTGAGTAACTAGTTTTCTAAGCACTCCCTGTGAGATTCTCTGGCTTAGCAGTGTTCTATGAATGTGGCCGCAAGTTCCATTATCTTCACAGAACAGTTAGCTGGTGACAAAGAAATCTGAGGGCCAGTATTATTCATTCACTCCCTTTCTGATCGATCATTACAAGTCTAATATAGTAAAGGGGTTGGGAGAGTAGCCTGTGACACATGTGTAAAACACTGTATAAAACATGGCTCTATCCTTAGATAGCTGACTATATAATCCAAGGAAGCATACAGTAAGAGTCAAAGCAGTGGAATAAAGTGCTAGAGAGGGAATATAAAGCAGTGGAATAAAGCGGAGAGAGACCTGACCTCAGCTCGGGTGCAAATGGCTTCACAAAAGAGGCAGAACTTGAACAGAAGTAGATCCCTTCTTTCTATCTGTCAAAAAGCAAGGACTTTTTCTATAACTGCACAAGTATGCACCTAAGTGACCGAATCAATGTGAAAGGTTACCACTTCACAAAAGGGAGAGAACATGCATCTTAGCATTCTGTCAAGGAATAAGGAACAATTATGTCTTTGGGATCCTAGGGGAAGTGTGGCCCCATAGAGGAAGATTTAAATGTTTTTATGACACCCCAAATCCGATTTTGGATATTAAGAGATTAATGCTTTGTTAACAAGATTGCTTTGGTTGCTTGCTATTTCCTTCCCTACTACTTATATGTGAATGGCCCAGGGCAAGAATGTCTGAGGTGTTTTAGTGGCCTGGATGTACTTTACTCAAGAACCCAGACTTTTCCTCTCAACATTCAGGTGTGTGTTAAAAGGTATTACTCTCTAATTCTTTATCCAAATGCCTTGACATTATGATGGGGTTGCACTAAATCACCATGTAGATAAAATTTATTTTCACATGCTCTATTTCTGATAATACATACATAAAGCAGTTCTAGTTTGTGAGACCAGCATGGTGAAGTTTTCAAAGTTTAATGACATGCAGAAGTAAAATACTACCACAGCATAAACAGAGCTCAATATTCAGAAAGTTGTTTTGTCTTCATATCCATGTCCAAAGAAGGTTCACTGAATCCTGATACATACTTAAGAGTAGAATCACCAGATCCTCCTAAGAGGAACCTTTTCTTCTTAGGTAGAAATGCTGATGAAAATAGTAATATTAACCCTTACCGTGAGCACTTACTAGAATGTGCCAGGCACCACTGTAAACATTTTACAACGGTTACTTCAATATCTTCAGGATCATTATCACCACTTTACAGATGAGAAACTGAGACACAGAGAGGTTAAGAAATCTTCCTAAGATCACATGGAAAGTAGTGATAGGAGCCAGGGCCACTTCAGTTGCACTGAAGGGGTCTCTTCCTTCTGTGCCCTAATGAGACATCCTTCCTGAGACATGGCTGCCACCAAACAAGGTCTCTTCTTTGACAACAGAGAAGCTGATGTTATTACTTCATGGCCATGAACATTGCATGGTAGTGAGGCTTTTATTTTTTAAATAATTATACATCCCACCCAAGAATATTATTCTTTTGATATAAAACATGATCAAGGACACGCTCTAACATTAACTGTTTCATTTGAATCTAACACAATTAAGAATGTAGCATTCTGACTAGTTATTTTCAAATCATATATATAAGGTAAACAGTAATTGGTTTTCTTATTCCTAACTTTTCTGTGCTCTGTCTCATTGGGCAGATGATAGGGAGTGACATTTTAGGAAAGTCCTAAGAAATTTTTACCCCAACTACAAAGAAATTAGAGTATCTTGCCTGGTAGCACAAAAATCCCACAGAAGCTTGAGTTAGCTTTTTAAAATCAGGTAAGTATCTTGGAATGAGACATGGATACGGTGTCTTGGGTTGAACGAAATGCTGAGTGCTGAGCGATGATAAACAATTTTAAAAGAAATTAAGAATGAAAACTGCAAACATAAATTAATGGATTCAAATTCTTAGAACAAGAATAGAAGGGTAGAGTATATCCTCTTACTAAACAAACAATCTGGGATATATATTTTAATTCTTCTAATAAATAACAAATACCTGTATTCCTCTGGCTATCTTCAGAAACAGGAACCCTTCTTGCTATCTCCTACAAAATATTCATTCAGAATACTATTTATCACCAAAACATAAAATGCTCAAGTCATGTGAGGCCATCAAGGAATTCCAGTGCCAAAATCATAATAGGCTTCCAATTTTATTCAACATGCAAGGTATGCGGTCTCAAAGTACAAATGCAAAGTTCCTGTAGCTATGTTTATGGGACACAGTTTCTAGCTTTAAGTGAGTTCTGGGCATTTTGATAAATTTACTGTCACGTTCCACCAAAATGCGGTATACACTAACAGCTCTAAATAAATCAGAGTCTCCTCAGTTTACAGCTCTTTGGGTCAAATCTTGACAACTATGAAGTACAATAAGAAAAGAGTCCTTTGTTTTCCTCCTCAAAGGTGAGAGAAGCTTGGATAACCTAGAGTTTGGTGGAAAATGAAAACAGTACTGACAACAATTTTTTGTGTCTTCTCAAATTAGTTTGTGGAATGTTTTAAAAGCCTCACATTTTAGTAAGGGGATGGAAAATATTCTGATATCTTGTTAACAGAATCAGCTGTGAAATTCTTCTTGAAAACATAGCTCTAATGTCAGATATCATTCTGGAGTATTCTTTCACTCTACATACCTAGCTTTAAGTTATAGCAAACAGTGAAATAATGAGGTAGTGAATATTCCTTTCTTCTCTGTCATAATCAGTCATCTGAACTATTGATTTTTTAAAAAATATTTCAGCAAATATACATCTAAGTTTATAACTCTTGAGAAGAAAAGAACCAGAGGTTTAACCATAAGATTTTTTTTTAAAAAATTACTATTCAATTATTTCCAACAGAAAGAGTCTTATTTTTGAAGGAGGGGGCAGAAAAGAAAACAGTGGAGCTTTAAATTTACATTTACCTCATTAAGCTTTTAAATCTGAAGAAATTAAATGCAGGAGTTCCAATTTCTCTAAGCACAACAGATAAGATCTAATTTAGGAGGTTACTTGTACTTGAAGGATAAATAGTATCCTTTATTAAAAAACTGAACATAAACATGACATTGAAGCAAACTGGCACAGTTTGACAAGTTTTAGAACACTAGCTCACAAAATGAATATACTTGGATTCAGACAAACACAACAAATATAGCCTTTATCCAAAAAAATCACAGAGACAACCCTATAGAATACCTACATGAAAATGTTAGAAGGTTCAACATATCTAAGGATACTACAGGCCTCGGGATGCCAGAGCCCTGACAGAAAAGTCAGCAGGGTAAACTACGCTTCACAAAGCTTGGCGCGCATGCACACACTCTGCGATGTGGGAGAGACAGAGACACCAATCACCATCGATGTTGTCCTTACTTGCAGACGCACAAGTATCCTGCATGTTCCGATTCTGACTGGCACCTGGAGCGGCTCTACATGCCAGTCATCCCAATGTACTCAGGGATGTAAACACCTTATAATTAAAAAACGTGAAGGCATCAAGGACGTTAGACAAATTTAAAACACATCCAAAGATTAATTTTTAAAGGCATTGAAGAAAGAACTGATTGCAAATTCCAGCAAGAGGATGTACCTGCTCCTTCACGGAAGCTAGAATAGTGGTGGCTGTGGTCTCGGGTTCCATGCCTGGGCCAGTGGAGGCAGCTTCCTGGCGTGTCTGTGGCTGGCCCTCCTCCACCAATGAGGCCTGCTCAGGAGCGGGCATTCCTCCTGCAAGCAAGCAGGCAAAGAGTTAACACGGGCTCACAGACTCCTATGCAGAGCAGGCAGTGGCTGAGGATTTGCAGATGGCTCCTGGGAAATACCACGGACTTCTACATACAAAGATCACAGCTTCTTACAGCTGTTTGATTTTTAAAGGCAACATCTAGGGCCCAAAGTACAGCTAGTACTACCAAAAAGTAAAATGATAATAAAAAATAATAACAACAATACATACGAAGAAAATATATTAAAGACATCATAGGAAAAATGACATAAAAGTGTTGGGGAGGAGGGCTCTTAATTAAAAACATACTAAGGACACTAAAGCGTTTTTAGAAGCTTGTTGAATTGCTGAATATTCTATTCAGATAGCCAATAAATATGATTATATCATGAAACAAATAATAAATACTTTAGATTGTTATAGGAGCCAATTTATAAAGTATACACATGACATCTACAAATATTCAAATGCTTTACTGGTTACAGAAGAGGCTTATGTAATAGAAAAAAAAGGTTTATAACTTGGGCTTGAAAATAAACAAAAGTCTCCTGTATTTAAAAGAAACGGAAGGCATTAATGACTGAAACAAGGATATCTTTGGAGTATTACAGCTAATTTGGTTTCCTTAGTGGATCTACTTTGCAGGCTCATAGCTTCTAACAGAAGAATGAGTTCTTGGCAACAGAGGGGGTGCCTCTCCTAAGATAACACACTGAGAGCAGTGTGTTTGCCAGATCAATCACCTGACCTGTTATGGACTTTTCATAAATTTGGAAAAGATTGGGAAAAGATTCCCACCTAAAATGTTGTACCTTTTTAAATAACTTAATCATGCAGCAGTCTACCATACCATGAGACTAGCCTAGTGCCTGGCATATGTAATAGGTATTCAATACATGTTGGCTGAATAAATGAATATATAAATGAAGGACTGACCATGTTTTCCATGTCGCATTCCAGTCATTAAGCAAATCTCCCCAAGTGCTATGACGCTTATGAGACCTTATTTGTTCAATGTGTAACTCTGCATACTCATATATGGGTATCTCAGACCATAAAAACTCTTCTTGATAGTCTTCAGTTTACTCCTCAAAATTACTCTACTGTTCCATTTCAGCTCTTTATCAACTTCCACAATGTTTAATTCCATAGTATGATCTGGGGATTCCAACCTCCCCATTCCCTCAAATTTCAATACCAGCTTGCTGTTTCTTTCTAAAATCATAACCTGTAAGACAAGGGAAGATATGTGCACCACCTGCGCCTCTCTCCGTCTCTCATCTTCACTCTTTTGACTTATACAGTAAGTGAAGGTAGGTTTAAGTTCTGGGCTTTTTATTTTTTTTTTATTTTTTTTAATGTTTATTTTATTATTGAGAGACAGAGAGAGACTGAGCGTGAGCATGGGAGGGGCAGAGAAAGGAGGAGACACAGAATCTGAAGCAGGCTCCAGGTTCTGGGCTGTCAGCACATAGCCCAACACAGGGCTCAAACTCACACACCATGAGATCATGACCTGAGCCGAAGTCGGACTGAGCCATCCAGGCGCCCCTAAGTTCTGGGCTTTTAACAGTGGTTGTTTTATTGTCGTCATATTAATAGGCAGAAATAGGCAGTGAATGTGATGCGTCTCTAACGCCAGCTTCATGAAGAGTCTGCATGCCTGCTCCAGCAAGTGAATTCTCTCTCTTTATTTCTATGGTGGCCAAGGCTCAGGGCAGAGCCTGGCCTTCAAGGGGGAGGACCTCCTCAAGTATGAGCAGAGGAGGAACTCCCTTCAGTGTTGGAGTAAGTGGGTCTAGGATCAAAACCTAAGTGCCCTTGGACAAGTTGCCATCTTGTTGAGCCCACTTTCCTCATTAAAAAAAGGGCCTACTAATACTTTCTACAGCACAATGGAAGTATTTTATGGTAATCTTTATTTTTTAGTATACGTGGTAGGCTTACTGAGATATAAAATACACTTAAAATATCATCAACTGAATAAAATAGCCCATTTCTATATTTACTGGGTGCTCACTAAAAACAAGATATGAAGTCTATGAAGAAACAAATGCCACACGAAATATCCTAGATTAACATTTAAGGCAAGTAAAGATATGAAAGTATTCTATGCCATTGAAAAACTACACACCTTAAAATAAGCAGATGGTTGCAGAGAACAAAAATGTTACTATGCAACAGTGAAACAAATAATGCCAAGAATCAAAAATTTTAAATGTCAAGAGTAAAATATCATGAAATACCAATGTGTAAGGAAAAAAGAAACATAAATTCAATGAACAAAGAGAATTTGAGAAAAGGAGAAAATAAATATCACCAGGGAAATAATTATTAATTGTTTACATAAATAGGAGAAGTCTTACTGAAAGATATAGAATTTTTTTTTTTAATGTTTATTTTTGAGAGAGAGAGAGCGCAAGCAGGAGAGGAGCCCAAAGAGAGAGAGAGACAGAATCTGAAGCATGCTCTGGGCTCTGAGCTGTCAGCACAGAGCCTGATGTGGGGCTCGAACCCATGAACTGCAAGATCATGACTTGAGCTGAAGTCGGATGCTTAACCGACTGAGCCACTCAGGTGCCCTGAAAGATAAAGAATTATATTATTGTTATTTTATTACATTACTGTAAATGTACCACACTTAATTTCACAATATTTTGATGATTCTGTCCAGAAGCAGTACTGGATGAGCATTTTCTGAATACCACTCTGCCCACATAATATGCATGGGGTTAAGGGGATACAGGCATAAGGCAGGGTCACTGACCATTAGTGGCCTCATCACCCAGCTGAGGCAGCAAAATATGAATCAGATCAAGGCCAAATACAGCAAGACACAAGTAATGGAATAACAAACACCACCAAAGTCTATAGGTAGAGGCTGTGAAGAGCTTATAAATTCACAGAAGAAACTAGTACTCAGCAGGAGAGATTTTCATAGGCAGGGATGATGTTTTTCATTCTCAGATTCCTCAAGACTGAAAGGCATTGCAGGCAATTGCTAATACTGTTGGGCTAAAGAATGATGACCATGGTGCCCATGTGTAACTGAGGTGAGACACTTCCCTGCCCCTCATCTCTGGAACAGTCTCCAAATACCACAACCAACACTGGGCAGAGGAGGGATGCCACAGCTCCGACAAGTTCTAAACCTAACATGGTCTTCTGTTCACTTTCTTGTAGCTCTTATAACAATTTAAGGAGCTGTAGGAATCAAACTTAGAGTCACAGAATGATATTACTTTTTCCCCTCAACAAAGAAAAAAACCAAATAACAATGAGTGCTTATTAGCAAAGAGACTGTGAGAAATTAGGCTTCGTGCTTCCTTCAATGACCTCAGCTTGCCTGATCTGGACAATCACGTTCTAGGGATGGGAGAAAACCGAACTGTTGTGGGGGCTCTCTGGAGAATCAGAGAATGGTAGAGGTGACAGAAAACTGGAAGCAGGAAAATGCCATTGCTGTTTTTGAGAAGACAAAAGTAGACTCTCTTCACATTATAAACTAGAGAGCTAGACATACATCTTAGGTGAGATTCTTAAAAGGATTTTATCCAAGAGATGATTTGTGAGAACGAAAAAGGGGCCCACCAAAGAAAAGTCATGTTAAGCTGTTCTAATTTCTGTCTGTGGCAGCGTAACCATGGAAATGCAGTGTGTCTAGACTCCAGTGAGGCATGTGTATTAGAAGTCCCCCATGGTATTACAATCAGCACAGAAATGGGGCTGGCCCAGGGCAACTGCTGACTCTCACAGTCTGGAAACGGCTAACAGAAACATATCATCCTATAAAGGTTTCTAATGTAATGCCAGAGAAGTTTGATCTTGACCCAATCCCAACCAAAAACTTAGGCTATAATGTAAAGAATAACACACAGGGCATGCTCAAATTCTTCAATCACTATGAATACTGAATTAATCTATATAATACAATTAAGATACAAAAACACTGTCACACTGTAGTAATGAGCTGCCTGGATGAGATAGAAACAATAGGAATAAATGTGGGCCTTATATTGAGGTTAGCTCAGCAACACATTGGGGAAAAGATTTAGGCTATAGACTTAGGTTCAAGAGCAGGATGAGTGAACCATGCATGAGACAAAGCTGTTCCAAAACCAAGGTGATTGTATGCTGTATTGAGGTCAGTACTTAAGATGATAGGAAGATGATGGGAGTGCACACCTCTCCTTCAGGCTCCTGGGGACATGTCCACATCCAGTTACAGATGGCACATTTCCAGGAATGGACACAAATGTATCCGTTCAGGAAACAATGAGCAGGATGGTGAAGGGATTCAGTCATTCTTTCCAGTCACAGGAGTAGGGACAAAATGAATGACAGCTCCTGCTCCTTATGAACTCAGACCTTAATGGTGGGAGGTAGGGGGACACAGAAAGAGCAGTTAATGGAACAAGAAGAGAAAGTCTGACTTCAAGAAGAGAGAGACTATGCAGTCAAGCAGATGTCTATAAACCTCTGAAGGGCTGCTATGGACAAACAAGGTTAGATGCTTTAGATTTATGATCCTAAGAGCTAGATCAAAAACTAATGGTTTTGTAACAAACTCGTATTTGCCTTTCATTACCGTCTTTATACTTTGAATCAAATTTGGCTGACGGTTTTATTATTTTTATTCAAAATTAAAGGCTGGAGCCATGAGAGCAAGCTCATGAGGGCCTTTCCTTTTTTTTTTTTTAATGTATTTTTTTTAAATATATGAAATTTATTGTCAAATTGGTTTCCATACAACACCCAGTGCTCATCCCAAAAGATGCTCTCTTCAATACCCATCACCCACCCTCCCCTCCCTCCCACCCCCCATCAGCCCTCAGTTCTCAGTTTTTAAGAGTCTCTTATGGGGGCGCCTGGGTGGCTCAGTCGGTTGGGCGGCCGACTTCGGCTCAGGTCATGATCTTGCGGTCCGTGAGTTCTAGCCCTGCGTCGGGCTCTGTGCTGACAGCTCGGAGCCTGGAGCCTGCTTCAGATTCTGTGTCTCCCTCTCTCTGACCCTCCCCTGTTCATGCTCTGTCTCTCCCTGTCTCGAAAATAAATAAACGTTAAAAAAAAAAAATTAAAAAAAAAAAAAAGAGTCTCTTATGCTTTGGCTCTCTCCCACTCTAACCTCTCTTTTTTTTTTTTTCCTTCCCCTCCCTCATGGGTTTCTGTTAAGTTTCTCAGGATCACCTAAGAGTGAAAACATATGGTATCTGTCTTTCTTTGTATGGCTTATTTCACTTAGTTCCATCCACGTTGCTACAAAGGGCCATATTTCATTCTTTCTCATTGCCACGTAGTACTTCATTGTGTACATAAACCACAATTTCTTTATCCATTCATCAGTTGACGGACATTTAGGCTCTTTCCATAATTTGTCGATTGTTGAAAGTGCTGCTATAAACATTGGGGTACAAGTGCCTCTATGCATCAGTACTCCTGTACCCCTTGGGTAAATTCCTAGCAGTGCTACTGCTGGGTCATAGGGTAGGTCTATTTTTAATTTTTTGAGGAACCTCCACACTGTTTTCCAGAGTGGCTGCACCAGTTTGCATTCCCACCAACAGTGCAAGAGGGTTCCCGTTTCTCCACATCCTCTCCAGCATCTATAGTCTCCTGATTTGTTCATTTTGGCCACTCTGACTGGCGTGAGGTGATATCTGAGTGTGGTTTTGATTTGTATTTCCCTGATGAGGAGCAACGTTGAGCATCTTTTCATGTGGGAGGGCCTCTCCTTTTGAAACAAACAGTCCAGTGTCCAACATTTCAAGAATCCTCTAAAGCTGGTACATTCCCTCTCATGAGAGGTCTTTAATCACAGTTCAGATGATCAAGTAGCAGGAATGGTATAGAAGGGATCCTGCCCTGGGTATATGTTAGAAATAGGGAACAAAGTCCTCTGAATCTTGAGGCAGACACTAAGATAAGAAAACAACTACATCTGAACTGATTTCAGTGTCCCTCATTTTTCAGAATGTTGTCTATCATACACAGCTATCTGTAAAGGCACCTGGAGGGCAGCAAGTTGTGCTTTTTCTTGATGAAATGATGGACAATGAAAATCTTAGTGTTGTTTTTCTGGCTGGTTGTACAAAGCTCAGAGGTGAGTTTGTGACCAACTCTTACACGTGTCTTCTCATTTTATTCCAGACTTTACTTATTAAATTTCCTCTTTGCCCAGGTCTACTTTTATCATTCTGTTGAGCTGCATTCTTTTGCACCTTGCAAAACACTTTTTGGAAGACAGACTTGTGCTTTCTCTATAATCTTTATCAAAGACAAGCTTTCAGGTGAAACTGTTAGTATAACTGTGTGCATGTGTGTATCTCAATCTTACAGTGAACTATCACTGAATTATGGGAAATCTTCCTGCTCAAGGTTGCAGGCCACATATATTCAAGTGTGAGTACTGAATCTTGAGGCAGTGGGTGTAATATATGCAGGGTAGGGATGTAACATATAGCTATGGATGTAATAATATATATGGGTACAATCTATGACTCAATATCTATAATCCCTTTTATCACAGATGATACTAATCCATAAAATCATCTCTGTGCTAAACCTCTCTGGGATAGAAGATCAACTACATACCGTATTTTCCTCTATTTACTCATTTCTACTCTCTTTACTGATAATTTTTAGCCAGAGTATATGAAGTATACTTTGTTTCATCTTATCCAGTGATATAAACTGGAGTCTACATATTTTTTTTTCTTCTCCACTTTTGTATTAGTATTTTGGACCATAACATATCTCATGACTTCATTTTCAAAACTCACAAAATGTTATGATGAGTGATGACCACCATTTCAAAATTGATAGGATAAAATAATAATGCCTAAGAACAGATGAAGAAAAATAATAAAGGACAGAAAATAATCATGAATATTTAAATTCAATTCAAATTAGGATATTAATAATATGGGATAATAAACATTAAAAAAATTTTTTTTAACCTTTATTTATTTTTTTGAGACAGAGAGAGACAGAGCATGAACAGGGGAGGGTCAGAGACAAAGCGAGTCACAGAATCCGAAACAGGCTCCAGGCTCTGAGCTGTCGGCACAGAGCCCGACCCAGGGCTCAAAACTCACAGACCATGAGATCATGACCAGAGCCGAAGTCGGATGCTCAACCGACTGAGCCACCCAGGCGCCCCAATAATAAACGTTTTTGAATAAGCATTAGATAAACAAAATACTATAAGAGAATAAATTACAGAGTATCCTATGTAGTAAAGACAAGTTTCTTTGCTTTACTTGTAACAAAACTGGAAGAATGAAGTACTTGGGAATCAGGAATGTGCCTGAGAAGTTAAACACCTTCAGAACCATATGGAATCTATTCTAGAATTCTAAAAGTAGTACTAGATGAACTTTTCACAGTTAAGAGTATTAAAATATCCTGGAAGTAAGAAGCATTACTAAAATCTGCAACTCTTTAGGAAGCTTACAGATAGTTGGTTACATACTAAACTTCTCATCAGACAGTTATCCAACAAATTTAAACTTCTTGGCAAGAATTTGTTTAGAAGGAAGCTATATGCCAAACAGCATAGTAATTCTAGAGAATAAACTATGTATAGCAGTTAAGTATTTTGACTTAATGGATTTATTTTTACAATCAAAAGATCAGTGAAAGATAACCTGATATTTTTTTTGAAAATGCAAAAAGTGTGAACAGACCTCCTTGAAAAGAGGAAATCTGGATGGCCAAAAATGAGGTGTTCGACCTCATTAGTAACTAGAAAAATGTAAATTCATACTACAATGAGATATCAATACACAACCCCCAGAATGACAAAACATTTATCAATATCAAATGTTGGCAAAGATGTAGAACACTGGTAAATATCACAGGCTACTGATCAGTATGTAAAGGAGCCATCACTTGGGAATGCATTTTGGCATCTATCTAGTCAAGCTACTGATACATATATTCCCCAGCCCAGTAATTCCACTCCCGATTATACAGAGACATTCTTGCACACAAACTCCTGGAGAACCATATTAAGTAAGGTCATGGCAGCACTCTGTGGAAGCTATGAATTTCAAACAACCCAAATGACAATTAACAGTGAAATGGGTCAATATATTGTGGTATAGTCATGCACTGTATTTTACCTACAGACATATAACAAATGAATGAAAGGTCTATACAACAAGAATGACCTAAAAAGCATACGGATGAATAAAAGAAGTCACAAAAGAATACAAACAGTAGAATTCCATACATGTAAAGTTTAAAATATAGGCAAGATAAAATTGTTTATTAGGGATGTATTCATAGGTACCAAGAAAATGACTATCAAAGTCAAAGGAGTGGTTATATCTGCAAGGAAGGTGCAGGCTGTAATTTTAGAAGAGCACATTAAAAACTTTTGGAGAGCTGGACTGTTATGGGGAATTATTAATGGATATTTACACTTTTAGGTGGTTTTCTTAAATTTTTATTTATTTATTTTACTTATTTATTTTGAGATGGAGAGAGAAGGGGTGGGGAGGGCTGGAGACAGAGGGAGAGAGGGAATCCCAAGCAGGTTCTGAGCTATTAGCACAGAGCCCGATGTGCGAACCCACGGATTGTGAAATCATGATCTGAGCCAAAGTCAAGAGTCTGACACTTAACCAACTGAGCCAGGCAAAAAAATTGTTTTTAATGTTTATTTATTTTTGAGAGCCAGAGAGTCAGAGCATGAGGAGAGGGGCAGAGAGAGAGGAAGACACAGAATCTGGAGCCCGACACGGGGTTCAAACTCACAAACTGCAAGATCACGACCGGAGCTGAAGTTGGATGCTTCACCAACTGAGCCACCCAGGCACCCCTGCCTTTTAATGTTTTTTAATTGTATATATATTTTATGTACTCTTCTATAGTTTTTTTTTCATGAAAAGGGAAAAATATTAATATAGCAGAAAATGATAAATTCTTATTACATATGATCTATAAAATATAAAAATTTAGGGTATTTATAAATAGATTGCAATAGTGTTTAATAGCTTGAAGACTAAGGAAATAGAGAACTGACATACTTCTGCATATAAAACTATACTAAATATATAACTCATAAATGTGAAGGTATTTATTTCAATAAAAAATGGGCTTACATTACAAAATAAAATGCCTGAAACCTCATATATCATTCACTAATAATTTCTGAAAATAAAACACATAGTTAATATATAACATAAGGGTCAACACTGCTCACACCTCAAAGGGAGCGGTTCACACCGTGCTCTATGTGAATGATGTGCCTTGGAGTGTGAAGAGTGTGGATACAGTCCCTGTAACACAGGCAAACACTGAAAAACTGTTAACAAAATGAAAAAAGATTTTTTATGTTTATTTATTTAGAGACAAACAAAGGAGTGATCCAGACAGAGCAGTGCCTCGATCAGCTACTGATGCCCAGAAGGAATCAATTCCCTAAACAGGAAAAGTAAAGTGGCATATGTAGAAGTAACAGTGAATGATGCTGTTTTTAAACTGAAAGCTGTGTGCATGAAAGAGAAACAGCCAGTGGCCTTGAAATAAAAAGTTACAAGATAGGGGTGCCTGGGTGGCTCAGTAGGTTCAGCATCCGACTTCAGCTCAGGTCATGACCTCACAGTTCATGGGTTTGAGCCCCACATCAGGCTCTGTGCTGACAGCTCTAAGCCTGGAGTCTGCTTTGGATTCTGTGTCTCCCTCTCTCTGTCCTTCCCCCATTCGTGCTCTGTCTCTCTCTCTCTCTCTCTCTCTCTCTCTCTCAAAAATAAACATTAAAAAGAATTTTTTTTAAAGCTATAGGATAAAAATTAAAATCTCATTCAGTAGAATAAATATCAGAATAACATTTTTTCAAAAAGAGTATTTTATAAGAGGGGTGCCTGACTGGTTCAGCCAGTAGAGCATGCACCCTTTGATCTCGGGGGTTTTGAGTTCAAGCCCCACGTGGGCGTAGAGATTATTTTTTAAAAAGAATATTTCATAAGAATGATCTGAATAATTCTCTCAGAAACTTGAAAAAAAAAGACAGAAAAAACAGATGAAAAAGGTAAAAGAAGTTTGGAGACTAGAGACTAGTCCAGGGTTACATTTATTGACTAGTAAGAGTACTAGGAACAGGGGGAAAAAAAAGAGGATAAATATTAAAGGAAATAAAAAATGAAAATTTCTCAGAGCTGAAAACTAATCATTTAAAATAGGCCAATAAGTGAACAAACTGAATGAAATGAACTACCTCTAAACCAAATCCATTGAAATATCTAGGTTCCAAGGATAAAGAAAAGATTGTAAATGTTACCATGGAGGAAAAACAAATCGCTTACAAATGAATGAGAGTCCATTTGGCATCAGAGCCCTTATCAACTACAGTGGATGTAACAATAGCTTCTGGTACTGACCAAAAACTATGATTCAAATATGAACGCAAAATAAGAGCATGTTAGGACATATCGGGACTCAAGAAAGTTTGGCTTCAACAATCTTTCAAGGAAGTTCTGGAACCAAACAACATATTATAGAAGGACTAAGACACAATATAAACAATGCTAAGCAAGTAATTCCGACAAGTGAAGATTAAAGTCTAAATAAACTGCCCATGATGTCAGCATCAGAGGGTGAAAAGCTGAAGAAAATAAATTGTACACATGTTCTTACTTAACCTGGTAGGAAAAAATACATACAGAGTAACTCCAAGTGAGTGTGCCTTTGCTGCTCCTCTCCAGAAGAGACAGAGCCCACTGTGTGCCCCTGGAATGTGGGGTTGGCCTCTTGTGACTCACACAGTGTGGCCAGTGTGGATGAGGCTAAATTTTAAAGGCCCTGTAGCTTCTTCATCTGGAACCTTGATATCACCACGCTGTGAAAGAGCTCAGGATTAAAAAGATACTGTGGAGACAGAGGCCCAGTGTTCCCAGCCACTCTGGCAGATACCTCAGAACATATAAGACAGGCCATCTTGGAAGAGTCCCACCCTGACCAAGCCATCAGCTTACTGCAGCCACCAGAGTGAGCCCAAGTAACACCAGAAGAACCTCCTTACCAACCTAGACTTGTGAGAAATTTAAAAAACTGTTGTTTGAGCCACTGAGATTTAAGACGGCTTGTTACATGATGAGCAAGTAATACTAATACAACCATCAAAACAGGAAATGAGGACAAGGAAAAAATTAACTTGTATTATTTTTAAGTATCATAAGATTAAAACATTAAATGTTAAACGCTGAATTATCTTATAAAGATATAATTTATTTAATGCATTAGCGATCTTTCACTTATTATGTATTACACTATAAACTAGACGTTATTGAAAGTACGACATATAAGACTCTGACCTCCAATCCAATTTACAGTCTAAAAGGGAAGACCCAAAAAAAAAAAAAAAGGCAACTACAATAAAATGTAGCTTGAGCTAATAAACGAGGCACTAAGAACTCAAACACAGAAGGCAGGTGCTCAGAGAAGGGTTTCGAGAAGGCATGTGTAAGTAGGGAAATTATTCCAGGTGTAGCAGAAGGATGCAGCTGGGGGAAAGCCCACCTCTGATGTATTAATTAGTTTTATTAAGCTTTTACATTTAAAAATTTGCTTTAGGTTCAATAGATTTCTCAAAAACCTCCCTAGACTACTGTTTCCTCTCATTTGCAATTAAGAATATGGTAAGCCATATCAAATCTCAAGCTGTTTAAATAAAAGATTTGTTTTTATCATTAGTTTTTCATATCAAATGCTAGTGTTAACAAAGATTAAAAACCAATGAAATCACTAACACGGCACATATGGGGATTTAGAAATATGGTAATTTATAAGTGAATTACTAGAGGCAATAAAAATAATGCAAAATTGTTTAATTAAGGACTTGGGCATTTAATAATATTTATAAGGTCTATTAAAAATAAAAAGTATACAGCCCAGTAACAACTTCCTATCTTATACAGTGGTTGTCTTTTTAGTTCCTTGTATTTATCTTTTTTTTTTTACATGGACTAGCTAAATGATTTTTCAGTGTCTTAGGATTTATACTAAATTGTCTAGCTGAGAATAACCTAGTTCTGTATTAGATTTCTTAGAAGTTCTACAGTAGATGTTTATTTAAATTATACATTCACTTATAATGTGACAGATTCCATTTAAAATTTAAAATTCTCAAAGTATGCTCCATAGACGACTTCTAGTATGTCAAAAAGAAGGTTCCTGTGATTAATCAGTCTGGAGAATGCTATAGAGCCCGATTCCTCTTGAAGATCCCTAAAAACCTTGTTTTCTCAAGTGTGATCTGTAGACCAGTTACACTGGCAGCACTTTAGGGCTTGTAAGAAATGCAGAATTTCAGGCCCTACCCCAGACCTACTAAATTAGAATCTTCATGTGAAGAAGATCCCTAGTGTTTCGTACACACCTTCAAGTTTGAGAAGCAGTGGCACAGAGCATTTTAAAGATTTTGAAAGATCTTAAAATAAATGAACCTGTTTAATCTCATCTTGGTATCTTACACTTACTTGACCCCTTCTCTTTGTGTCACCTAGTAACACTTTGAGGAACATACTTTGAGAAATTCCACAGTATAGTAAAAATTATTATTATTGAACAATAATAGCTAGCAGAGGCACTGCTCCATCCTTTACAATTAAAATTTGGTTCTCCCCAGCTTTTCCAGTGATGTCAGTTTATTAAAAGAAAAACATTAATTAAGTACTTTTCAGAAAATGGGAAAGAAAAATTTAAGCTCTTTTCAATAAAGATTCCTGCCAACAAAATTAAGCATGAAATTGTGTTTTGGCTGTAAGTTGGGTACCAATTTCTTGGAAAACTTAATTTCTAAGTGAAGGAATAAATGACTTTCCAGAAGAAGAAGCCAGCCTGCTCTAGGCCAGGTGTGAGTTTTAATTATATTTTTCATGCTCTACTCATGAACACCCATGTAGAAAAGAGACTAGGTGTGTGTGTGTGTGTGTGTGTGTGTGTGTGTGTGTGTGTGTATGTATATATATATATATATATATATATATATATATATATATATATATATATATATATATATATATATATAAAATGCATACTGGTGCTTTGGTTGGAGAGATCAACTCTTCATTTGGGATATAACAATTTCCTCAAAACAGGTCCAGTTTGGGCAGATGTTAATCTATAAAATGACTTACCGAAAGCACGGGTGAGAAAGAAAAGTTTACATTTTTCAATGACAGCATCATCAAAAACACTGGTTTTACACATGTTTAAAATTACTTAAAAAAAAAGTATATTTATTTTGAGAGAGGAGGGGGAGAGAGAATCTCAGACAGGTTCTGCTGTGCTGTCAGCACAGAGCCTGAAGTAGGGCTTAATCTCATGAACTGAGAGACCACGGCCTCAGCTGAAATCAAGAGTTGAACGCTCAACTGACTGAGCCACCCAGGGACCCCTAAAATCACTTTTAATAATGCTGATTTAAGCAATGATGCATCTAATGACTTCCAATTTATTAAGCAGCTCTTTAGTGTAAAAGGGAAAATTCTAGGCATCAAAAATAAAGTTCCAGAGGTGAACAACTATACCTGTCCCTGTCTTCAGCAGGTTGAGTTAGAGAACTGATGATTTTCTTTCAGTCTCATTTATTCATTTAGATTATGTTTAATGCCATATTTTGTTTTCAAGAAGACAAACACATTTTCACACTTAACATCTCCAAACAGCTTTTTGAAGAAAGCACAAGAAAAAAATACCAAAGGTTCTAGAATTTTGTTGATTACAGATGGAGCTTCAGTGAACCCTACTTGTAATTTCCAGTCCACTGTTCTCTGTCCCTCAAGCATACACCTAGGTTCAGTGAGAGCAAGGGCTATTGCCATTTAGACCACCACCGTATTCTCCGCAGCCATAGAAGTGCCTGAAACATAGTAGGTGTTCAACAGAGTTTGTTCAGTGAAAGAATGAAACAAACTGAGGGAAAGGATCAAAGTATAGTATATTGCGTTTCCACTGAAGTAACATTTATATGGCAGATAGTGTAGGTTTTAGAACCAGCAAGATGCTGAGGGAGCTCATAGTCTAGCAGGAAAGAAAAGAATAAAAATTGGTGACAAATACAACAGTAACGATGCATAAAACATACCACAGTAGGAGGGTCATCAGGAAAGATGACACTTACCACAAAGACAGAGGACAAAACACCACAATGTGCTGTGTGCAGAGAATGCCAATGGTCTAACCTTGAGGTGGGGATGAGGAGGAGGAGAGAAAGAGGGAGAAAACACTGAACATAAGAAGATGAAGGAACCATAAGGGAAGGAGAGTGACAGATTGCTTCATATGATGGTGAGAGTTGAGGAAAGAGTTTGAGTCAGGTGCCTCTGCCCCAGAGAAGTTGGGAATGTGACCTGGATGGAGTTAGACATTATGAATAAAGAGGAGTGGAAGAGAGGAAAAACTAGATGGTGTCCACTTGGAGTAGCATAAAACATCTGAAAGGCCCAGTGAAGAGCTAGAAAGCAACTGTGGGGAACGGAGCAACTTCTGTTAAGACAACTTCAAAAAGAACATACGTGCCTTGAAGGAGCGCCTGGGTGGCTTAGTCAGTTAAGCATCTGACTCTTGATTTCAGCTCAGGTCATGGTCTCACAGTTCGTGAGTTCAAGCCCCGCATTAGGCTCTCTGCTGTCAGCACAGAACCCACTTTGGATTTTCTGGCCCCTCTCTCCCTGAACCCTCCCCCGCTCACATGCACACTTTCTCTCTCAAAAATAAACAAACAGGGGCACCTGGGTGGCTCAGTCAGTTGAGCGTCCGACTTCAGCTCAGGTCATGATCTCACAGTTTGTGAGTTCGAGCCCCACGTTGGGCTCTAGTGCTGACAGCTCAGAGCCTGGAGCCTGCTTCACATTCTGTGTCTCCCTCTCTCTCTGCTCCTTCCCTGCTCATGCTGTGTCTGTCTCTGTCTCAAAAATAAATAAACATTAAAAAACAAACAAACAAACAAACAAAAAAGACCATGCCATACAGAACCTGTAAGAGAAAACAATTCTTTCCTTCACGGGCCAAGTCCCAGGGACACAATGATAAATATAATCCTAGAAACCTTGTCCTCATTTGTCCAGGTGGTCTGTTTAAGAAGTCTACAGAGAAGTCCTCAAGTATCACTACTTCTAAGCTTCCATATCGTCCCAGGGCACATTCAGATGCAACAGGGCATCTCCTCAAAATCCAGAGAAAAAGAAAACAGGGCTGCTCCCAGGAGAAGAAATTTAGAAAAACCACTAAAATAAGGATAAGATTAGATATGGGTGGAAAAAAAAACCTAAAAATCAGTGCATGTGTTTTCCTAAAGAACTTTATAAAATAATCAAGGAAAAGATCATACCATCCAGACCAGAATCAGAATGTGATTATGATACATCGTGTATAATTACCATCAGAATTGGAGAAGAGAACAGTCAGTATGGAAAGGAAAACCTAGATTCTGACTCTGTCTGGGGAAGTAAAAAGATATGAGATCTTCTCTATAAGGGACAGAGAGGGTCCTGAAATGAATTCTCTCTTGAAACTATCTCTTCACAGGACTCTAGTTTC